>NW_027315812.1:26032945-26510445 GCF_026437365.1 Eucyclogobius newberryi
ACACCACACCACACAACACCACACAACACCACACAACACAACACAACACAACACAACACCACACAACACCACACAACACAACACAACACCACAAAACACAACACAACACCACACAACACCACACAACACAACACAACACCACACAACACAACACCACACAACACCACACAACACAACGCCACACAACACCATACAACACCACACAACACAACACAACACCACACAACACCACACAACACAACACAACACCACACAACACCACACAACACAACACAACGCCACACAACACCATACAACACCACACAACACAACACAACACCACACAACACCACACAACACAACACCACACAACACCACACAACACCACACAACACCACACAACACCATACAACACCACACAACACAACACCACACAACACCACACAACACCACACAACACAACACCACACAACACCACACAACACAACACCATACAACAACACCACACAACACAACACAACACAACACAACACCACACAACACAACACAACACCACACAACACCACACCACACAACACAACACCACACAACACAACACCACACAACACCACACAACACAACGCCACACAACACCATACAACACCACACAACACAACACAACACCACACAACACCACACAACACAACACCACACAACACCACACAACACAACACAACACAACACAACGCCACACAACACCATACAACACCACACAACACAACACCACACAACACCACACAACACAACACAACACCACACAACACCACACAACACCACACAACACCACACAACACCATACAACACCACACAACACAACACCACACAACACCACACAACACCACACAACACCACACAACACAACACCACACAACACCACACAACACAACACCATACAACAACACCACACAACACAACACAACACAACACCACACAACACAACACAACACCACACAACACCACACAACACCACACAACACCACACAACACAACACCACACCACACAACACCACACAACACCACACAACACCACACAACACAACACCATACAACAACACCACACAACACAACACAACACAACACCACACAACACAACACCACACAACACCACACAACACCACACAACACCACACAACACAACACCACACAACACCACACAACACCACACAACACCACACAACACCACACAACACCACACAACACCACACAACACAACACCACACAACACCACACAACACCACACAACACCACACAACACCACACAACACAACACAGCACCACACAACACAACACCACACAACACAACACCACACAACACCACACAACACCACACAACACAACACAACGCCACACAACACCACACAACGCCACACAACACCACACAACGCCACACAACACCACACAACACCACACAACACCACACAACACCACACAACACCACACAACACAACACCACACAACACCACACAACACAACACCACACAACACCACACAACACCACATAACACAACACAACTCCACACAACACCACACAACACAACACCACACAACACCACACAACACCACACAACACCACACAACAACATACCACACAACACCATACAACACAACACAACGCCACACAACACCGCACAACACCACACAACACCACACAACACCACACAACACCACACAACACAACACCACACAACACCACACAACACAACACAACACAACGCCACACAACACCGCACAACACCACACAACACCACACAACACCACACAACACCACACAACACCACACAACACAACACCACACAACACCACACAACACAACACCACACAACACCACACAACACCACACAACACAACACAACACCACACAACACCACACAACACCACACAACACCACACAACACCACACAACACCACACAACACAACACCACACAACACCACACAACACAACACAACACAACACCACACAACACAACACCACACAACACCACACAACACCACACAACACCACACAACACAACACCACACAACACCACACAACACCACACAACACAACACCACACAACACCACACAACACCACACAACACAACACCACACAACACCACACAACACCACACAACACCACACAACACCACACAACACAACACAGCACCACACAACACAACACCACACAACACAACACCACACAACACCACACAACACCACACAACACAACACAACGCCACACAACACCACACAACGCCACACAACACAACACCACACAACGCCACACAACACCACACAACACCACACAACACCACACAACACCACACAACACAACACCACACAACACCACACAACACAACACCACACAACACCACACAACACCACATAACACAACACAACTCCACACAACACAACACCACACAACACAACACCACACAACACCACACAACACCACACAACACCACACAACACCACACAACACCACACAACACCACACCACACAACACCACACAACACCATACAACACCACACAACACCACACAACACAACACAACGCCACACAACACCACACAACACAACACAACGCCACACAACACCACACAACACAACACAACACAACACCACACAACACCATACAACACCACACAACACCACACAATACAACACAACACCGCACAACACCACACAACACCACACAACACAACACACACGACACCACACAACACCACACAACACCGCACAACACCACACAACACAACACCACACAACACAACTCCACACAACACACACACAACACCACACAACACAACACCACACAACACCACACAACACAACTCCACACAACACCACACAGAACCACACAACACCACACAACACCGCACAACACCACACCACACAACACCACACAACTCCACACAACACCACACAACACCGCACAACACCACACCACACAACACAACACAACTCCACACAACACACACAACACCACACAACACCACACAACACCACACAACACCGCACAACACCACACAACACAACACCACACAACACAACTCCACACAACACACACAACACCACACAACACAACTCCACACAACACCACACAACACCGCACAACACCACACCATACAACACCACACAACACCACACAACACCATACAACACCACACAACACCACACAACACAACACAACACCGCACAACACCACACAACACCACACAACACAACTCCACACAACACACACGACACCACACAACACCACACAACACCACACAACACCGCACAACACCACACAACACAACACCACACAACACAACTCCACACAACACACACAACACCACACAACACCACACAACACCACACAACACAACTCCACACAACACCACACAGAACCACACAACACCACACAACACCGCACAACACCACACCACACAACACCACACAGAACCACACAACACCACACAACACCGCACAACACCACACCACACAACACCACACAACTCCACACAACACCACACAACACCACACAACACCACACAACACAACACCACACAACTCCACACAACACCACACAACACCGCACAACACCACACAACACCACACCACACAACACCACACAGAACCACACAACACCACACAACACCACACAGAACCACACAACACCACACAACACCGCACAACACCACACCACACAACACCACACAGAACCACACAACACCACACAACACCACACCACACAACACCACACAGAACCACACAACACCACACAACACCACACAGAACCACACAACACCACACAACACCGCACAACACCACACCACACAACACCACACAGAACCACACAACACCACACAACACAACACCACACAACACCACACAACACACAACAAATGAGCAATAACAGTAAAACACCCTCACTTTTGTTGGCCGAGAATATCTACCAACTGACAATTTACTAACAAACACGTCTTTATATAATATATAACATATAATGTTACAAACAACATTACTTCCAGAATTGAATTTGATAAATAATCGGACATTTAAGGAAAACAAATCGTTCCAACTGGGGAATTGTCGTGAATACAAATAATACCACATTGATATTTTGTTCTATATTTGACACCTCAAAGTCAAACCCACCTCTGCTCCGTCATGTTGACTGATGGTGCCTTTAACCAGTCAGATCTATGATCAGGGGGCACCACCCTGACCAGAAAGAAAACCAAACAATGAAACAGTCAAAATGATTTCTCTAAATGCATTTTTGTTTTTTCTGTATTGATCTAAAGTCTCATCATATGTCTGTAAACCAGCGCCACACTTGTATTGACTCTTTGTTTTGCCCGTTCGCATGGTTACTGTGGTTTTATTTTGTTTCCTCAAACTTGCATCACACTTCAGCGAGCAGGTATTTATCACATTGTGGGGACAAACATCGGTACGTACACATTTCTTTATTATTAGATTAACCACATGATTTAAAGTCCAGATATGGGTTAAAATAAGTTAAAGTTAAGGTTTAGGTTAAGGTTAGGCGTGTTGCAACTGTGGTTAAGATTAAGATCGGTCTCCAGGAAATGCAAGCAAAATGTCCCCGTTAGACATGCAAACCCACCGTGTGTGTTGGGTCTGAGCTTGGCATGTCCTTGTGATTTTGTGCTTCATAGACATATTTATATTAAAGTAACACCCCTCCCAGCATTGGTTTGACTTCAAGAGACTTATGCGGAAGAAGAATCTCATTGCGCAGTAAGATGAGGAATGTTCAGGGTCTCAAAGATGCAGTGGCAAAGTTACTGATCACAATAGAAAAAAATTATGACATTTACACAACATTAATTTTCCTTTTGACCTACCATCTCATATTCGAAAGGGATTTTTCATGCAGCTGCCAACGTGAAAAGCAGGAGGACTTTTGCTGGACGTACTTGTTCCTTCCCTGGGCTCTGATCTGCTTTCTGCTGCTGTGGATGGACAAAGGATTTCACAGAACCTGGCACAAATACAGACGGGTCACATCCAGACCCTCAGATCTTGGTTGCCTTCAAACATGCTGGAAAAAGATGACGAAGGTAGAAAACGCTGAAACTACGCAAAATAATGCACAGGCTTGTTGGAATTGGTGCCTCGCTTACCTTGGAAAGGGTTGGCGTCACGTCACATTCTGCACAGGAGTGGTCCACTTCTTCCGGGCTATCTCTGTTAGTTTATTCTGGATTGTGTCTGTGCTGTTGGATGGGGACTGGTACGTCTGCTGCATGAACGATGGATCAGACTTCCAGATCCGAATAGCTTGTCTAAAAGAGCTGAAGTTAAACAGCAGCGAAGAACGCATTGTTGCAAAATTGAAGAATGATTCAAGGGTGAGTTCTTAACTGTTTGTGTTACAATAGAATTCCAACTTGAATTGAATGTGTTTTGTGTTTTTATTTTTCCAGATGTACACTTTGGTGGTGTTTCTTGCAATCACAATAATTTTAACTGTAGTTTCGTGCTGCTGTACCTGTTGTTGCAAATATAACACGGATGCTTTTGATCTGATTCTGGAGAAAGAAGAGAGTGTGGTTATGGAAAGTTTGAAACAAGTAACAAAGATAAAAACTGAGAAGTGTACATCTGAAATTTCCAGGGTACGAGGAAATAAATACTACAACGATGTGGACTTGATTCCATGGGATGCTGAGACACCTTTAACAGGAGAAACCTTACCCTTCTCAGAGGACCTAATATGTCCATTATTATTGGATCCCGTCTAAGAGAGATGACCCACCAAGGAAAGCAGAGGATTGTCACACTATTATAGAGAGAGCCCCTAAATTCTCGTATAAAATAGATCAAAATTGATTATTTCAGTGCAGTGAAGTATGATATTTCTTTAATCCCCTTCTGCAGTATTCTTAACCTCTCTAAAGCTAAAGCTAACACAATAGGTTGTTTATTAGTTTTCTGCTATTGATACTGCAATGACTAATGATTCATGTTTAAATTGTTTACTTTCAGTGTAAAAAAATATGAATCATTGAATGTATGTATAATATACCAATTGAGTCCATGATTATAATGATCTTTTCTCATTGTATTAAACAATAAAACAATCAAACAGATCCAGTGAAGTATGTCATGTGATTTCATCTCAAAGGTTGTATATTTACACTTAAGCTCACATTTCACTCAGAGAGACAATTGTTGAGTTATGAACATATCCTCCTTTCCCCCTCACACTGTCCTCACATGGGCGAGGCTGCTGAGCTCACCTACTAGTTTAATGCTTATGCTGTCAGTTATTATGAACTTTCACTTTTACTTGGTCCTTTTAACCCCTTCATGTCACATTCACCTCTCATTACACATCATTACACTACACAGCCCCTGATGACATACTATGTATTATTGTGGTATTTATTTTAATAAACCATCACATACTTCAATTATAATGTTACTTCACAAATACGCATCTTAAGTTAACAATGAGGTTAAAAAATCCTAAAAAGTAGATTTTCAAGTTGCGTCTGCTCTAACTTTGTCACTAGTAAACAAGCCTGTTGCCTCATGTTTTTTTCTAGTCTTATCACCCATATCCACATAGGAACGATGTTTAGTCGTGGTCCTCTCTTCCCCCCCTACTGGCTTACTTGAATTTGATAAGTAATAGGACATTTAAGGAAAATATATCAACTTGAGAATTATCGTGAATACAAATAACACCACATTGATATTTTGTAACTCTTTATTTGTTCTATATTTGACACCTTGGCCTCCCAATGTCCTCCAAAGCCAAACCCTCCTCTGCTCTGTCATATTGATCGCTGGTGCCTTTAATTTTCTAATGTGGAAAGAGGTATAAGCCGGGGTCACCGTGTTCTCTCACAGATCCACTCAAACACAGACTTACTGTTTTAAGTCCAACATGAGTAATATTATCTTACATCATGGAGGCTTAAATCTGCAACAGTCCCTTGAAGGCCTGAATTCATACCAAACCTTTCCTGCAAACTATTGAGTCCTAGTTAGTTTGGAATTGATAAAGAGCTAAAAAAGAACTGAGCAGCTCCTCACTGTCTGGTCAGGTCGGTGCCTCTCGGAGCCCTTGACGCCCTGTGCACTGCACGTTATGTGTCTAATGGGAGCGGCAGCACTGAGAAACAATCAGATAATCAAACAATTAAACGGTCAAAATGATATCTCTAAATGCATTTTGTTTTTATGGTATTGATCTAATGTCTGTTCATATGTCTGTAAACCAGCATACCACCATACATGTTTTGACTCGTTGTTTCGCCCGTTCTCTCCTCAAACTTGCATTACCGGTTTTCTTGTTCACTTCAGCGAGCAGGTATTTATCACATTGTGGGGACAAAAATCTGTACGTACTCTCAATTTAGGGTCAATATTCGATTAACCACATGATTTAAAGTTATACGAAGTTAAAGTTGAGGTTTAGGTTAAGGTAGGCGTGTAGCAACTGTGGTTTGGATAAAGATCGATCTCCAGGTCATTCAAGCAAAGCGGTGTACGGTAACACCCCTCCCTGCATTGGTTTGACTTGAAGAGACTTATGCGGAAGAAGAATCTCATTGCGCAGTAAGATGACGAATGTTCAGGGTCTCAAAGATGCTCTGGCGAAGTTACTGATCACAATAGAAAAAAATTATGACATTTACACAACATTAATTTTCCTTTTGACCTACCATCTCATATTCGAAAGGGATTTTTCATGCAGCTGCCAACGTGAAAACCAGCAGGCCTTATGCTGGACGTACTTGTTCCTTCCCTGGGCTCTGATCTGCTTTCTGCTGCTGTGGATGGACAAAGGATTTCACAGAACCTGGCACAAATACAGACGGGTCACATCCAGCCCCTCAGATCTTGGTTGCCTTCAAACATGCTGGAAAAAGATGACGAAGGTAGAAAACGCTGAAACTACGCAAAATAATGCACAGGCTTGTTGTAATTGTTGCCTCGCTTTCCTTGAAAAGGGTTGGCGTCACGTCACATTCTGCACAGGAGTGGTCCACTTCGTCCGGGCTTTCTTTGTTAGTTTATTCTGGATTGTGTCTGTGCTGTTGGATGGGGACTGGTTTGTCTGCTGCATGAACGATGGATCAGACTTCCAGATCCAAATAGCTTGTATAAAAGAGCCGAAGTTAAACAGCACTGAACAAATCATCACTGGAAAATTGAAGAATTATTCAAGGGTGAGTTATTACATGTTGGTGTTACAAACTTTCCCACAAACATGAATTCAGTTTGTTTTGTCTTTTTATTTTTCCAGATCTGTACTTTGTGGGTGCTTGCATTTATTGCATTAATTTTAACTCTAGTTTCATGCATCTGTACTTGTCGCGAATATAACATGGATGCTATTGATCTGATTCTGGAGAAAGAAGAAAGTGTGGTGATAGAAAGTTTGAATCAAGTAACAAAGATAAAAACTGAGAGGCGTATTTCTGAAATTGCAACAGGACCAGACGACTTAGACAATGTGGACTTGATTGCATGGGACGATGAGAACGTTGCATTCGGAGGAATGAGACTTTGGGGGAAAACCTGCACCTGGACAGGGGAAGGTTCTCCACCTGCACAGGTTGGAGGTTCCTCCACCACCACTGGGGAAGATTCTCCACCTGCACAGGTTGGAGGTTCCTCCACCACCACTGGGGAAGGTTCTCCACCTGCACAGGTTGGAGGTTCCTCCACCACCACTGGGGAAGGTTCTCCACCTGCACAGGTTGGAGGTTCCTCCACCACCACTGGGGAAGGTTCCTCCACCACCACTGGGGAAGGTTCTCCACCTGCACAGGGGAAGGTTCCTCCACCACCACAGGGGAAAGTACCTCCACCTGCACAGGGAAAGGTTCCTCCACCTGCACAGGGGAAGGTTCCTACAGCACCACAGCGAAAGGTTCCTCCACCTGCACAGGGGAAGGTTCCTCCACCTCTACAGGGGGAGGTTCCTCCACCTGCACAGGGGAAGGTTCCTCCACCTGCACAGGGAAAGGTTCCTCCACCTGCACAGGGGAAGGTTCCTACAGCACCACAGCGAAAGGTTCCTCCACCTGCACAGGGGAAGGTTCCTCCACCTCTACAGGGGGAGGTTCCTCCACCTGCACAGGGGAAGGTTCCTCCACCTGCACAGGGGGAGGTTCCTCCACCTGCACAGGGGAAGGTTCCTCCACCTGCACAGGGGAAGGTTCCTCCACCACCACAGGGGAAGGTTCCTCCACCTGCACAGGGGAAGGTTCCTCCACCTGCACAGGGGAAGGTTCCTCCACCACCACAGGGGAAGGTTCCTCCACCTGCACAGGGAAAAGTTCCTCCACCACCAGAGGTCTACACAAGAGGGGGAAAGAAGAAATTGTCTTAAAAAAAAAGTGTCTTCCTCCGAGGAGAGCGAACTTCTCATTCCAGAAACCTCGAGTGATATTTCAATGGGAAATCTATGACTTTATACACACAATCACACAAATAGATCATTTCAGTAAGTAATGTATGATATTTGATTTTGTTATTCCAAATCTCTTCTTAACCTCTACAGTCTGTTTATTAGATTTACGCTCGTGATACTGCACTGACATTTATATATGTTTCAATTATTTGTTGTTTTCATCTTTGTAACTTTCAGTGTAACATGTACAACATAATTAATCATTGTATGTATGTATAATATACCAATTGAGTCCATGATTAAAATAATCTTATTGCATTGCATTAAACAATAAAACAATCAAACAGATCCAGTGAAGTATATGTCACGTGATTTCATATAAGATCATAAAATGTAGATTGTCAAAATGTGTCTGTTTGAACTTGTTAAGAAACACATTCCTGTCACTAGTAAACAAGCCTGTTGCCTCATGTTTTCTTCTAGTCTCAGCACCCATATCCACATAGGAACGTCGAGTTCCTCCCTTACGCCCCCTACTGGCTCACACGCCTCAGCAGCACCCACATCATGTATTCCTCTGTGCATAGAGAATGAACCAGTCACTTTAAACTTTCATCTTTACCCCTCGCGGCTCTCCTGATTGTGCGCCAGACAACAATTTAAAGCAATAGTCTAATCTCCTCCGATTGTTTTGCATGGGTAAATATTTTCAGCCGCGTAATCCAAGCGAATGTAATGACGCATTGATGGGGTAATTTATTATTCAATCAGGCTCATGTGGAGGCTGATTACTCAAGTATATTTGTGTGCAAACAGCCCTCAGCCTGCCCAAGTGAGTGATTTTGGAGCATTTGCATAATAAATAATACATATGAAAGCGCGCATGATCAAGGCGAGGCGTGGGCCACTTTAGCTCATGGCTCCAGTGACAGCGCTTGACTGAAGAGCTGTCTGCGAGGTGACAGCGGTTACAGCTCGGCATTGGATGGAAGTGCTCTTATAATGCTACGCTCTTGATGTTGACTGGGTTTCCTGTTCGACAAGACAGAAAAGAAACCAAAAAAACACACAGAAACAGTCACATTGATGGCTTGATTTGGTCCCATGCCGACATTGTACACTGTTGTTTTTCCAGCTACAAAGTCTTTATTGTCTGTATTGGGTTGTCATTTTTTTCCACCCATCATTGTTCTGCTGTCCACACACCCTAATCTTAAAATATGTTTCTAACCTTAACTTGATTGTGGAATAAAATATCAAAAATAAACATTTGCCTTTTGATATTGGCGTTTTTTCCTGTTTGACAAGACAAAAAAGCGGTGACCAAAACCAATGCACAAAAACTAGTCGAGTTCATCGCTTGGTATTACAACACTGACAAAAGTCTTTATTTCCTCTGATGAGTTGGTGTCTTTTTTCCCCATATGGCTGCTCTGCCCAGATCCTAAAGCCTTATATATAGCCTTTAAATATCTAATGATATATCCTCAAAAATAAACATTTGCTAGCATAAAAGCTCTTGATGTTGGCTGTTTTTAGTGTTCGACAAGACAATAAAGAAACCAAAAGAAATACACAAAAACAGTCAAGTTCATTGCTTGATTTAACAAGGCAAACATCGTACACACTGTTGTTCACTCAGGGCAAAAATTTCGACTGTCTCTATTGTGTTGGGGTCTTTTTTCCCCCATTGCTGTTCTGCGCAGTTCCTAAACCATCACAAAGCCTTCAAATATCTGATCCAGGCTGAAACTTACCTTAACCTTATTGTGGAACAGACCGAGACGCATTCAAACAGAATGTGGGCGGGGCTGGCGGATCCAGGGGTTTCAGCTTCCAGTTTGATGTAACATTTTTCTAAGAACTTTTCCCATTGAAAAGATAAAATATTAAGTTTCAATGAACGTGAACACAACCTTTCTGAAATAACTTACCTGTCTCCTCTTGGACGATCTCTCTGCTCTAATGTTTCAACTTGTGGAACTGAGGAGTTGAGGCAGTGATCAGAACCGAGACACTTTCATCTACATAGTTACATCTTTACATCATAGTGTAATCTAGTGCACTAGATTACAGTGGATTTGTGGTAGACGGTGAGATTTCTGGTCCTCCCGATGTTCCTTGGACCCCTCCGGCTTCGGCCCGCCTCTCTCACAGCCAGACTATCTAAATGCTAAGTACCCCCGCTGTGGTCGACTAGACTATTCTGGACTGTGCTCTTGTCTTGACTTATTTGGCCCCAAAACTCACACCAGGGGCCCGTCGACTGCTCGGGGTACTTCATCATTTGTGTTCTTATTAGATCTAACTGGTAAATATTGCATTATTTTCAGGTTGGATTGTCTTTATTGCCATCTCGAAGCAATTGTGGGATTTAATGTTGTATTTAGCCTTGTCAAGAACATACTGTAGATAATGATAAAATAACAGAATAAGGAAGTAAGTAGAAGGTTGTATCTCGTCCTTATTATCAGCATTAGAAATTGCTGTTGTGTCCAAGCCAATGCACTCATTTCAAGCTGAAGTATGACAATTTGATCCCTGCTCCCTTCAGCTTTTCACAAAACCGACCGACTAGTTCCGGTTGCCTTAAAACTGCAGAGCTCCACTTCCTGCTCCATTCATTCCTTATTAGCCAAATCGCGCTAAAATAAATCAATAATTCATGAACGCAAAGAGTTACAGATGAATAATCACAGGCAGCATGTTAAGACCTTTACGTACCACCATTTTGATTTATTTGAACAAGACTCGGATAATTCCCACAGAGAATGAATGGAACGAGAAGTGAAGATCTGCTCTTTTACGGCAACCGGAACTAGTCAGGCTTATTGTACATATAATTTTGTTTCTTTGAGCAAAACACATTTCCCATTCATATATAAATGTAGATGTAAGATTTGTCTGTCTCACAACAAACACTTGAGGATCGCACCTGTTTTAGTTGGTTCGCCCCCACTGTCTGTGTACACTGGAGTATGAATGTATGTGTGAACGGGTTTGTGGGTCCTTGAGCGCTTTTAGTTCCTTGAAGGTAGAAAAGTGCAATATAAATCTGACCATTTCTTTTTAATCATCAACGCAAAGGTTGTCGGTCTGATCCTGGCATTGTATTATCATTGTGTGTTCATAGGCAAGACACTTTATCCATCTTAGGAACAGAAACAGAAAGAGGTTTATTTCCATTGTCAGTGAACAAAATGAACAGCAAATGTATATAAAAACTACTGACTGCATGATTGTGCTTTTGTTTTTCTGCCTTATCTCACAAAACATTTCAAAAAAGATTCTTAGGATATTTCTGATCAATAAATAATTGCTTAAGCCCAGAGCACATTAGACAATTTGCCCAATTTAGGTCCTGATTTGCTTCTTCGGGACTTTGGGGAAGTTTGACCTGGGTTTGGATCATTGTAAAAGATTTTTTGTGTGATATGTGCAATATCTGTAACTTCCTAATCATAAACATCACCACAACCACCAGAGAAGCAGAGCGTTACTTATTACTCATGAAACTATAAAGTTAAACTGCAGCGTTCTCATCCATGTTATTTTATCGAATGGTATTTTATCCCACAAATGACACATAGTACAAAATCCATCGCTATTATTCTTGTTTGAAGCATTGTCTAAAATATATCACAACTTTCTGTGTAGTTTTTGTGTGCAAAATATGTTCTAATCAACGGTTTTACAGATTATAAAATGTAATAAATTATAAAATGTTATGCAATGCTCTTCATTTCTGCAGTTTGTACTATTTATCTCAAAAATCAGTGCATTTTTTGGTTGAGACTCTAAAATCCTGTAGTTTGTTTCGTCCGCCCTTTGGTTAGCTAGATGTTTCCCCACTTTGGCAATTTGATTGGTCGTTAGAATAAATACATTGTGTTATTATCCCACAGAAAATCACATATAACACATTTATGAAATATGCTCCTCTATCTACAGTACAGTATCATTTATATTGGCCACCGGCGCTCACAGCCCCGCCCGCTTATCTCATCCTGCTCTTGTAATTACAGATAATCTCCATTCTTCCCTACAGTCATGTGATTCCAACCCCAGCAGTCCACAGCCTGTCCACATACATATACACGCTTATCTTAATAATAAATCAGTCCAGCGATCGCGGTCCATTATCGTGAAATTCCCTTATCGCTGGAGCTAAATGATTTCTCTGTGTGCGACCTCCTAACCTCCATTCTCCACCCGCCTTCTGCAGGATCCAGAACATCCACAGATATTTCAGTGTGATCTTGGTTTATTGGGTCGAAAAAGAAAAAAAAAACAATGTAAATAAACAAGCAGGAAATAGAAAATAAGATAAAAAAATAGTATTAAATAAGTACAAGTAAATGATACGTTAAACATTGTCAGGTAGTTCATGCTACCTCGGTTCAACATAAACAAGCTAAAAAAAAGTAGTAAAATAGCAAAGTAGTAAAAGAATAAGAAAGGAAAAGCTAATATTCTATGAAACACATTAACACAATTTTTTTTTGAAAAAAAACAAGTAAGCAAAATCAAATTAACTATAAAAAAATGTAAACAGAAGCACAAAGAAGAAAGGAAAAACGAGTAAGCCAAATCAAACTAACTAAAAAAAAAACTGTTAAACAGAAGCACAAAAAAGAAGAAGAAAAACAGTTAAACAGAAGCACAAAAAAAAACAAAAAAAACATAACATAACAGTAAAATAACAAAAATCACATTCTTGCAAACTGATAATAATAATAATAATAATAATAAAAATAATAATAATAATAATAATAAAAATAACTAACATGAGAACAAACTGTTTTATTTATTTATTTTCATTTTTGCAGCTACAATTTGCCACAAATACCAGTAAGGTTAGTTATGGTAAATTAATGAACATAATGAATGACAAGCCTTAACTTTTGTATGTTCATTAAAGTTAGTTCTCTTTCATGTGTCAAAAACCATACCTGGATAAACGCGCAGGCCTACAAACATGAATGAATACCTGATCATGAGCCTCTGTCTGACCTCCATCCTCCCTCTGTCCTGCAGGGCCCAGAACATCTTCAGACAGGCCATGCGCTCGCGGTTCATCCTCTTCCATGTGGTCCCAACGTCACTGAAGAAGCACTTTGCTGTCTTCACGGGCCAAATCGAGATGAGTCCGACCCAGACAAACAGGGTACGCTTCAGCCAGGAGCCCCAGCAGAGCGGAGGGCCCAGAGCCAGCCTGGTGGGGCCGCAGTCAACGCAACGAGCATCACTCAGCTTCAACCACAAGTGGGTTTCACACATGCTCATAGTCCAGCAGAACGAGGAGTACTCTTTCACCAATAAAGTTAGATTAGAAAATGGTACTTCAGATGTTTAGCATTCTTACTTTCTAGATACAGTTTCCTCAAAAAATCATCTCAGCAGTGCACTTCTATAAAGTAAACATATATAATTAAGTTGTGTTTAATTTCTTTGTATTTTTAACAAAAATAACTTTAGAATGTGACAATGTAGTGCAGCAGTTAGCTCTCACAGCAAGAAGGTCCTGGGATAGATTCCCAGCTGGTGCAGGGCCTTTCTGTGTGGAGCTTGCATGTTCTCCCTGTGCCTGCATAGCCTGCACCACTAAAAACGAATGACAGTGTGTTGTGAGAGTGAATGCGGGACAATGGATGAAAATGATCCCACAGCTAATCTGTTTACATCATGTGTTTCATGCATGTTCATTAACATACACTGTCCCGACCGAATAATTAAATACATTAAATGTCCTGTATCACTTTACTTGTGGCAGAGACAGTTAATAATGGTGTTGGAATAGAGATACTATTTGTTTGTTTTTTTATTTTAAAAATAAGTAAAAGTAAAACAAATGTCTTAATTAAAAAAAATACATTATTCTTTAAAAAAATCTTTGACCTGCACTATATACACTGCAGTGTAACAACTGAAAAATGCAATTAGCATTTTTAAAATATTGTTTTATATAAAACAGTTTCATAATGATTAAACTGGCACTCTCGACATATCAAATACTTATTTTTAACATTTGTTGTGAATGTCAGTCTGCGCTCAATGTTAAAATATCAAACATTAAACGATTTACACACACGAATATTTGATGTGTAATATGCAAAGCCTTCATTGATGAGTGTTGTTGTTGTTTTAATATTTTACACCGCAGGATGGAAAGGACGGCGTTACACCCCAAAATGTCAAATACCCAATTATGCATCAATGTAATAAACAATCAAATAAAAACTAAGCAGAAGAAACCCTTTCTGCATACAAAAATAATAATGCAATACAGGGTAATTTTGTGATATTTTGGAGATTAGCGGACACACTGGGTTAATGTTGTATTCACTTTGTTTCAACTCTTAATACATTGTTCCTTAATTGCTTTGTGTCTTTCAGTAACCACCCTGCTCCGCTGTCAGGGAGTACCCCAGAGACCATCCGGAGGTACGCCACATTACCCCACAACATGGTGTCCAGGACGGCCTCCGCCCCCTCGCCCACCCTCCAGCGCCGCATCAGCACCAGCGCAGCCACTAACTCCTACATGAAGACCAAAGGACGAAGGTTCAACGTCCAACTCAAAAAAGGTCTGGCACAGGCTAATGCTACCTGCTGTTACAATTATTATAAAGATGAACAATGAAACGTTTCCAAATTAGCATGGTAACAAATCAGGCAACATGAGATAGCATTGGAATCATTTATCTTGCTAATATCACCTAGCATGCTTTTTGAGGCTAATGCTAATTGCTCTAACAATTATAATAACAATGTTTGAAATGTTTCCAAATTAGCATGGTAGCAAATCAGGCAACATGAGATAGCATTAGTATAATTTACCTTGCTAATATCCCCTAGCATAGTAAATTAGGCTCATGCTAACTGCTCTAAGTATTATTATTACAATGAACAATAAAATGTTTCCAAATTAGCATGGTGGCAAATATCAGGTAACACGAGATAGCATTAGCATAATTTACGTTGCTAATATCACCTAGCATAGTAAATGAGGCTAATGGTAACTACTCTTTGAATTATTCTTATGATGAATAATAAAACGTTTCCAAATTAGCATGGTAGCAAATCAGGTAGCAGGAGATAGCATTAGCATAATTTACCATGCTAATATCACCTAGCATAGTAAATGAGGCTAATACTAACTGCTCCAAGAAGTATTATTACGATGAATAATGAAACATTTCCACATTAGCATGGAAGCAAATCCGGCACAGGAAAGTCTTGGTAGTGGTTTTGTCATGGAACTATAGTAACCTGGCGACAAATTGAGCAGCGTTCCAGGGCAATTTTTCAAGTCTGAGGTGTGAAAAACCCCCAGTTACCAGTTCCCTGGAACGCTCCACTCAGGCCCACAAGGAACAGTTTTCAGCTGCAGCGGGGACAAAGTTTTTAATGAAATTTTTGGTTGCTGAGTCTCAGATGACCGAGTTTGCACAACATTTTGTAAAATGAAACAACACTAAAACTAGATTATAATTTGTTGCCAACACAGTGGAAGCTGCTTGTCAAATGAAAATGCGCAGTGTCTGTACGGGTGTCTGTTTAGCGCTCACACGCAGCAGATGTTGCTTTAAAACTGGCACGGAGGCCTTTCTGCAGAGCTGAACAGTCGAACTACAGGGAGATGCACTCTCAAACTGCACTAATATGTTTGGCTTAGGGCCTTGACTAGACTCAACGCAGGCCTGTTTCAGAGAGGAGCAGCTGAAGAATGATTCATCTAGAATAAAGCTGAATAAAGCTAAAAAAAAAAATTCAAATTGGCTTAGATTTTTGGGGAAGTTGGTAATGCGTGTCTATCACAAGGAATTGATGGTTATTCTGCATATTTCTATGGGAGAAGCTGTGTTTACATCAGGGCAAAACTTGGACTTGGACTGACACTAAACCTGAACTATACACCAGGACTAAATCTAGGTCAGGTCAAAATCAGGATAAAGCCAGGACAAAACAGGGACAAATCCAGGACAAACAAGGTCAGATCCAGGACAAATTCAGGATAAAACCAGGCCAAATCCAGGACAAAACTGGGACAAATCCAGGCCAAATCCAGGACAAAACTGGGACAAATCCAGGCCAAATCTAGGACAAAACTGGGACAAATCCAGTTCAAAACCAGAACAAATCCAGGACAAATTCAGGACAAAACTGGGACGAATCCAGGACAAATCCAGGACAAATCCAGGACAAATCCAGGACAAATCCAGGACAAATCCAGGACAAAACTGGAACAAATCCAGTTCAAATCCAGGCCAAATCTAGGACAAAACTGGGACAAATCCAGTTCAAAACCAGAACAAATCCAGGACAAATTCAGGACAAAACTGGGACGAATCCAGGACAAATCCAGGACAAATCCAGGACAAATCCAGGACAAATCCAGGACAAAACTGGAACAAATCCAGTTCAAAATCAGGACAAATCCAGGACAAAACTGGGACAAATCCAGATCAAAATCAGGACAAAACGGGGACAAATCCAGGACAAAACTGGGACAAATCCAGTTCAAAACCAGGACAAATCCAGGATAAAACCAGGACAAATCCAGGACAAAATCACGTCAAAACCAGAATAAAACCAGAAACAAAACAAGACAAAACCAGTGCGTTCCCACTTGCGAGGGTTTCTTCCTGGTTCAGTGGTCTAGTGCAGGATTGGTTCAAAATTTACAACTGCAATGTGCAAGTATGACCCCACCCCTCGTCCTCGTCCAGGATTGAAATGATGAAATAATGACTAAGTCAAGAAGAGAAACAATTTAAATCTGCTATGGAATAAAAATAACAATAAGCTTTAAGATGAGGTGTTGAAAAAATACTTCAAGTATCTCGGGGTCTTGTTCACGAGTGAGGGAAGGATGGAGCGTGAGATCGACAGGTGGATCGGTGCAGCGGCTGCAGTGATGCAGTCGCTGCATCGGATCGTTGTGGTAAAGGGGGAGCTGAGTCGAAAGGCAAAGCTCTCTATTTACCGGTCGGTCTACGTTCCTACCCTCACCTATGGTCATGAGCTTTGGGTAGTGACCGAAAGGACAAGATGGCGGATACATGCGGTCGAAATGAGTTTCCTCCGCCGAGTGGCTGGGTGCTCCCTTAGAGATAAGGTGAGGAGCTCGGCCACACGGGGGCAGCTCGGAGTAGAGCCGCTGCTCCTCCACGTCGAGAGGAGCCAGCTGAGGTGGCTCGGGCATCTGTTCCGGATGCCTCCTGGGCGCCTCCCTCGGGAGGTGTTTCAGGCATGTCCCACCGGGAAGAGGCCCCGGGGAAGACCCAGGACACGCTGGAGAGACTATGTCTCTCGGCTGGCCTGGGAACGCCTCGGGATCCCCCCGGAGGAGTTAGAGGAAGTGTCTGGGGAGAAGGAAGTCTGGGAGTCCCTGCTCAGACTGCTGCCCCCGCGACCCGGCCCCGGATAAAGCGGCAGAAAATGGATGGATGGATGGATGAGGTGTTGAACAAATCTTCATCGTCATAACTTCTTCAACTCCAAGATAAAATTCTTTATGGTAGAGAAGTTTCAATGTATTTCAAAACTTATTTTTTATTGATATTGGATTGAAACAAACATTTCTGGCATCACTCATCATTAAAAGAAAGACATTCTTCTACGAAAAATCTTGCATTTCTCAAGAACTCAATCCATTGCACTCCTTTTAATTGGCTATTGACATTTGTCTCATTTTTGCAACTTTAGTATTGTCCACAGAAAACCTTATTCAACCAACAAAAACTCTTAATGCAGTTCAGTGTTGGCACAAAAAAAGGCTGCTGAGCTTTAAATTCTACACGTAAACACAATTAAACTGCTGATAATGTTGCAACGCCGCAGTTATGACAGACATTACCTGCTTTTGTACCTCCACAGGCTTTAAACAACTTAACTTTTCGACTTTGTATGCAACCCCCTCATCACATCACGCCTTTTATCTGTTTTCGACTTCATCAACACCAGCGCTGTCAGCCGCGTCGCACCCTGACAGACAGACAAACCACGGAAAGTAGGTCATAACGAAGCGCGGCGTACTGACAGCTCGGCGCTATGAAAAGCCACACCGACACGAATGCTAATCACTATTGTTAGCGCAACCTTCACTCAAACTTTTATGCCTCACTGACTGCTGCAAAGTTCTGCGCGGAGAAACTTCTAATTCTTAATCATGATTTATTGAGTGCCGTTCTGTTCGCTGCCAAATCAAATATCTACGAGAGTTAAAGGTCCTATATTATGCGTTATTCGTGCATTTGAAACTATTTTTGGATAGGTTAGTTTTGATTTTTCTGTCCAAGAAAGCAAACTAAGGAAAATAAGTGTAGAATAATACAAGACCTGCTGTTTTAGATTTATTTTCTTATTGATCTTTCTTATTTTAATGTTGCACTATATATTTTTCATTTATTTATATTTAATTTATTTGCATTTGATCAGAATACCATGTGTTCTAATGAAAATGAAAGGTTTGCATATTTGGTTTCCCCCTGTATAACATAAAAATAAATAAATACATACGAATAAATACATATAAAAATATATAAATACATTCAAATAATACAAATAATACATAAATAACTAAATAGAAAAAAAAAAAAAAGTTGAAGGTAAGATCTGGCAACATGCTCCCAGTTAGAATGCTTTTTCAGAATATTCTCTCAGGATATTTTTAATTAATATCTGTATATATATATATTTTGCAACAAACTCATGTAATTGAATAGATGCAAGATAGAGAACTTTAATGCCATGCTGTGAAACATTTCCCGTTGTAACTTCTCCATAGAAACAAGCATTTGGTGGATTGTCCATCAGCAGTAACTAAAAAAGTCCAGCACTAACCAATGTCTAAATTGGACAAGACAAAGACTGAACAAAGCCTTAAATCAAGTCCAAACCAGGTCTAAACTGGGATTAAACTATTTCTAAACCAAAAACAAACCAGAACCACTAATGGACTAAACTCAAGTTGACAAATACAGAAAATACTTATGCAACATAAGGTCAAAACTATGTAATGTCTCTATATTGACACTAGATTATTATTGTAAATAGAAGCTATGTAACAGAATGCAGAACATACTTTTTTTGCACTGTTGAGTCTGTATTATTAAATTTGCAAATATTGATTCAAATCACATCCTAACTAAGTCATATTTCAAAATTTGCCTCATGCCCCGTCTGACATTTGACAAAGACGATCTGTTGAGGAGAAAAGGGCAATTCTGAGATGGTCTTATTTGTTTGTCGTTGTAATTGCATATTTCTGTTAGCCCGGTCATTCATATTCATTTGCAGAACACGAAAGGTCACTGCTAAATCCAAAGCAAATCACTTATACATAGAAGTACTTGCAAAAATACAGCTGGAAAATAAAATACTAGAAGTTAATTTAGATTTTTTCTGTATTCAACTGCTTCTATTGTCAAAATTCAAACTCCTACAACACATTTCCATTTCTATTAATACTCCATAAAGTTTCTTATTTCCACTGGTTCACTTTGGAGAGGATTGGTACAATAATATGTTTAATTTTCTAATAAATCACCATATTTCCAGTGATGGTAACTTTATTTGTTGAGCCCACATAGCGGAAGTGACCAGACGCCCCCATTTACCCGGGACGGTCCCAGTTTTGAGCCCTGTGTCCCATCAGATGTAGCCAAAACTATTGATTGTCCAAGTTTTATACAAGACATGTCCCAGTTGTCCCGGTATTTGAACACTTTAATACCTGCCTACAGTAAAGAGGGGAATATATGGTGTTTCTTTAGTTAAAATAGAGAAAATCTTCTTTAGAATAACCAGAACACACATAATCATATACTGACTCACAACTGAGCAGTGAAAGAGGTGAGAATAGAAATGTACATAATGAACCCTATTTTCTTTACAATTTTATCATTGTGTCCCAGTTTTTCAATTAGAAAAGCTGGTAACTCTACACATAGCAAAACAAAGCTAGCACACGTTAGCATCCGCTGTTTCCTGTTTATCAACGCACAGCACTCGTGTCAAGACCCAAAATATTACCGGTATATATCCAGTGCATAATGCCTCGAACATTATCCAAACACAAATGAAAACACATAAAGAAATGTTAAAATGTGGCGTAGAGGCGCAGATAATTAAAATAAATGCGGAAAAAGCTAACGACACACCGGAAAATAGTGTTGCTTACTCGACTTAGCTTTAGCCACATCTCACAGAATTGCTAAATGTCTTTTCGTGACACGCTGAAATTGGTCGCTTGATTAAAAAGTATAATTCAGATGCAATATACAGTTTATTTATTAACTCTGCAGAACCAGGCCCTTAGGATTGAAGTGTGTTCCACTATTAAAGGAACCGTTCTAAAGCGCTGAACCGGTCCAGTCGAAACGTAGCTTACCACTTTCTATGTATATAAGTAGAATATTTCTTGACCAAAGCGGTTGACCATGATTTTAATGCATTCAACACTCCGCAGTCATCCATCTCCATAGGTTTATTCTTGGACATCCAGCCTTTAATCCCACAGTCCTGTCCACACGCGGCTTCACAGTCCACACGCCGCGCTCCTCAACGCTCCATTCTGCTTCATAAGAACGCATCTATTTTTGGAGTTTTGGGGGTACACGGCTTTTCAACATGACGAGACACGCCCTGGTGGCAAACCGCTGCACATGTTTAGATAGATGGACGCATGCAGGAAAAAGTACAGGGCATCTGTGGTGGTCTCCGCGGTGATACTTCATTCGTCCATAGCGGTGTGTCATTTTTACTCCAGTCACTGACCACGGAATCAATCATCATAAAGCTGGTCATAAGTGGAATAATATTATACGTTGTTGGCGTATTTGTTACAGTTTAACGTATTACAAATTTTAAAAAATCATGTAAAATACAGGCTTTAATGTTGTTTGGTCATGATCTAGTCCAGGTTTAGTTTTGGATGTGTCACATCTTAGTTTAGTCCCAATTTGATAATGTGTTTGTGAATATAGTCTAGACAAAAATGTGTTTTTTTGTGAACGTTCACAATTCAGCCAGTCACATTTTTAAAATTCGAACAAATCTGTTAGACCGCTTCGTAGAGCTGACCTTCTCTTGCGTTTACTTGAGTAACCTTTAAATAAAATGCTACTCTTGGACTAGTTTCAAACAGAATACTTGTATTTCTAGTTGAGAAATTAATATATTTCAAGTCAAACCATTTTCTTTTTTGTGGAAAAGGTTTGGTTCCTCTTGCCACCTTAAATGATTGATGCTCCGTCAGAAATGATTTAGTTTTTTTGTGTCTATTCCTTGAAAATCCAGATTTTGTGCATTATTTAATGTTTAGTTTAACTTCAAACTCTAAATCAGATGTCACGTCCAGACTCTTGAGTAGTAGATTCCAGTGGCGTGCGGGGACTTTTATGGCAAGCCTACCTGGGGTGTCCTCAGTAGTTAGTAGTTTGCCCTAACTCAGTCAGGGCAAAACCTGCAAGCATCCTTGATCCCCACACACAGGTATATTCAGTTGTTTTGGGCTCAGATCCATGGGTTTGAGGCTGTGTGGTCCTCAGAGCATGTGCAGACCTCTGAAGCTCATTTTAGAGAGCGGGCCTCTGAACACGCCCACAGACTGAGCAGCTGTGGTAGAAGAAGAACCATGCTTCCCGTGCAGTACTGCCCAGCGGCCTGTAGTGGCCACTAAAAGACACCGTGAGTTCAGCCAAGCTTCAACAGCAGAAGTGAGGGGAAAACAGGCTTATTTGAATATATTCTAGAACAATTCAGATATAGTTGTAACACAAAGGGATTTTATATTTTATTAGCCAATCACTGATTGCCTTGACCGCCCTGACCGCACCCCACCGGTAGACTCTGCTCCACTTCAGATATATTGTAAAAGTAAAGTAAAGTAAAAGACTGCTGTGTGCTGTCTGTATCTACTTAAAAAGTGTTTTACTCTGGACGAAGCAGGACATGCTCTCTTAGCATGCTAGTTGTTGTTAGCTTTACCATGAGGCTTTAACTTCCTCGCTCCCTCTGAAAGCTCTTATAAACTCAATGTGAACATTTATTAAGCTGTAGATCAGACTCTCTAAATGTCATGTGTTCTGGTATTTCACGTTCAGGTCAGGAGGGTCTCGGGTTCAGCATCACCTCCAGAGACGTTCCCATAGGGGGCAGCGCTCCCATCTTCGTCAAGAACATCCTTCCCAGAGGAGCGGCGATTGAGGACGGTCGACTCAAAGCAGGGGACCGCTTGCTCGAGGTAACTTAAACAGTCACAACTAGAATACAAAAATAACATCTGATTTTGGTGTTTGCTCAAAAGAAATCTGTTCATCAAAACCTCCTGGTGACATGTATTTTCAGAGTAATGTTTGTATTTGAAAGACAAAGTACAATGGATTTTCAAACAACTCTTTCAACAATTTCTCTTTCGTTTTTGATTGACAGAACCTGCACTGGTTTGAACAATCAGAAAGAAATCCGATTAATCACATACAATGTTACTGTTTACATGACGTTTCAATGATCTAATAATCTCCAGAAATCAGATCATGATTTTTGGTGTGGATTTAAACCGCCTAAAGTGTAATTTACCGCTCCATTTTATGAATTTGATACTTACTGCATCTTAATTAGCGCTTTGAGTGCCTTGAAGGTGGAAAAGCGCTATAATACACTCTAATAATGATAATAATAATATAATTAACCTTAATAAAGCATGAACAAAGACATCATAATGAACAAATTGTTTATTTAGAATTATTCAGATTTACTAATTAATTAATTAAGGAGTTATGGTGTTTATTAACCATTTGTTCATTATGAATTAAGTCATTGTTCATACTTTATTGAGGCAAATAAAAGTGTAGTTACTGATTTTATTTGACAAGAGAATAAAGAAAAGTCTGAATAAATGTGTCTGAACTTGTGCAGGTGAGTGGAGTGGACCTGAATGGGAAAAGCCAGGAGGAGGTGGTGGCCCTGCTCAGAGCGACACCCATGGGTGGCATCGTCAACCTGTCAGTCACCCGACCAGAGGACCCCCTGCTGCCCAGAGAAGTGGTGAGTTTATTTTTACTTTTAAAGCAAACATTGAGCTGTATTTGGTTTTATTTGTGCATGTTCAGAGGTTAGAATGATTGAGAAAACCACCCAGTGACATCAAGCAGTGGAGGCAAACACAGTCCCATTCTGATTACTCCAGGGCTCCAATTTTCTTCAATTTCCGACTGTTTTAAAGTGGTTATGGATGATATTTTCCAACTTCCCTCCAAAAATGATCACTACTATGATGAATGTGCGAGTAGAAATATGCTTAAATGTATTATAATGCTTTGGTAAATAGAGGTGAATAGACTGTATCACTTATAATATTTGACAGTCTTTTGAAGGTTTTTGATCATTTTGTACATTTTTAAAACCGCAATTTCAAATTTATACATTATTTTCCCGATTTCAATCTTCGACCCTCCAAAGACAAACCTATTAAAGTGAATTTATTATTGAAAAAAAAGCAAAACTACATATACTTTCCATCCCCCTGCCTGGTGTCACCACTCGTACGGCTCCACTGAGGGGGACTTTGGCGGTCGGTCAGCAGATGGCCAGCTGTGCCACTCGGCTGCTGTGACTATGGCGCCACCTCCTCTTACCCACAATCCTCTGCATGCACCCTCTGATCTTTTCATTGCCAAAACTCAAAATAGTATTTTTTGCCTGCCCTGCAAAAACGTATAGCTATCAAGGGCAGAATTAGCCCTCTTGAAGGTGACATTATGCAAAACCAAAGTAAACGTGTTTAGTTTATTTATGTTGAACTACTGTATTTTCAAATAACACTGCGTCGCTCGATATATTATGTACTGCCAAATACTCAAAGCCCAAGACCTGAAAAAGCTGGATTTGTGCTTCCCTATGATGTGTCTCTCCACAGATCTGACCTGTAATTTGCTCCAAAACTGTTCCAATAAAATGAGGAAGGTTTTTCAGACAACCGGGAATTAAATATATGAAAAAAAAGACTTAAACTAGAGTAAGACCAAACAGGTATCTTCTTCAGGGCTTAAGTTTGTGACTGTGAATCCGTGGTAGGCGTCGTTTTAGTGACGTTACCAAGAAAGACCCCGGTGCCATTTAAATGCCTCTGACCCTGGTGTGTGAGGGCAGGAAATGTCTGTTTAAGGCCGGCCTCAAAGATCTTTCATAGATCTTCTTCTACTAACCACAGACCCTCTCGATGCAACAGAAACGCATGCCGCATTTCCTTCTTTCTGCAAGAAGTCCAGAGTATGTTTTATGTACTCGAATTGCAGCAATCTTTTCATGGCAATATTTTACAGCGATTTGGTGTAATCCTTCAATCGTCCAGGAGTGTTCCATTGTAGAAAAAGATTCATTCGTAGTCATCTGGACTCTCTCAATCTGTGGATCTAGTTTGTAACATAAGGCCGCAGTTATTGTATTACTTTGTTTACGGATCCGCCGCACTTAGATGATTGAATTATTGATTTCTACAAGATAAATAAAATAAATTATTATACATTTTTTTTGTATAAAGTACCACCAACAACGCAAAATATTATTAAATGAAATATAAAAAGCGGTATTAAGTCAAAAGATAAGAGCGTGTGAAGCAGTTTTACGCCAAAATCCTGCGGGAGTCATTTTATATTGGAAAGCATTGTTGTGACAAAGCAGCTCCGTCCCTGCGCGCCTGTTTCCGTGTCTGCTGCGCACCTTTATATCGCAAATACACATTAAACCCGTTTACCACATTTTCTCCAGCGCGTTTTGCCGTGACTAAGAGTGCACACTTAGAAGCGTCAGTTCTACCAACGCAAATCTACATTTACACTCACCTGCGTCTCCCCCCTCCTTCCCCTGGTACGTTTTTGGGAAACCCGGTAGAAAAAGTCTTTTGAAATTTAAATGATATTTATATTTCGCCCGCCTGTTCAATATATTTCATTTAAAAATCCGTAAAGCAAGTAATAAAATAACTGCGGCTTAAATGGCCTCCATAACTCCTCTTTCAAACCATCTCTTCTCCTGCTTGGAATCTTCACATCACTGTCTTCAATGAGTGTTTAGTGGCTTTAAGATGAAGCTGCACGCCGCTGTAAACGATGCGTGACAACGTTTTGACTTTTTGTGTTTTTTTACGGCGATGCTTTACAGCAGTGTTTTACAGCAGTGTTTTACAGCAGTGTTTTACAGCAGTGTTTTACAGCAGTGTTTTAAGGCAATGTTTTACTGATATGTTTTACGCCGATGTTTTGCACCGATAATTTAGGCCAATGATTTACTGACGCTCCTCAAATCTTTTTTGCTCTTTTGGAGTTGTAGAAAAATATTCCGTTGTAGTGATCTGTAAACGTTTCGACGCTCATCCGAGGGTCATTCTCAATCTTTTCGAGTTGTTCTAGTTTTATTCTTTTGGATCAATCCTTTTGACTTCCCACTGTCACCAGGAGGAGGCGCCAGACACTGATACAAATGTAGAAAGGGTAATAATGTTTTACTTTAGATTGTATGTAAAAGAGCCAGCCTGGTACTACACGCTCATTACACGCGGCGCCACCGCGTTAGTACATTTGTCATCACCGCGGCAGCCTTATAAAGGTTTTGTCTTCCATTCTCATAGCAGGGCGTTCACAAATCTCAATAATCCCTCCAAGTATGTTCATAAAATCAGATAAGGAGGCCAAGGCTCTGCTGGTGACAGTTATTGCAAATAAAAAATGGTAAAATGAGCTACTTTGGAATTGGCTGCTCCGTCACTGTGGCTGTGTGGTGGTGTTACACACTGTGAGGAAATGAAGATATAGTGAAGTCGCTCAGATTGGAGACTATTGCATGTGCTTTTGTAATAACTGCAAAAATGTTCAGCTAAAGAAGGGTGAGACCTCATTTTAAGATCTGGTTTCAAGAACATGTCTTATATTATATTAGATAGACTTCTCCCTGTGGCTCAGAGAAGAGACTTTAAAGCAGCTCTGCTTGTGTACAAGTCATGGCCTAGCACCAAAGTACATCTCAGACATGTTAGTGCCACATGAACCATCTCGGACTCTGAGGACCTCAGGGACCGGCCTCCTGCTGGTGCCAGAGTCAGGACTAAACATGGACCGGCCTCCTGCTGGTGCCAGAGTCAGGACTAAACATGGACCGGCCTCCTACTGGTGCCAGAGTCAGGACTAAACATGGACCGGCCTCCTGCTGGTGCCCAGAGTCAGGACTAAACATGGACCGGCCTCCTGCTGGTGCCAGAGTCAGGACTAAACATGGACCGGCCTCCTGCTGGTGCCAGAGTCAGGACTAAACATGGACCGGCCTCCTGCTGGTGCCAGAGTCAGGACTAAACATGGACCGGCCTCCTGCTGGTGCCAGAGTCAGGACTAAACATGGACCGGCCTCTTGCTGGTGCCAGAGTCAGGACTAAACATGGACCGGCCTCTTGCTGGTGCCAGTGTCAGGACTAAACCTGAACTGGCCTCCTGCTGGTGCCAGAGTCAAGACTAAACATGGACCGGCCTCTTGCTGGTGCCCAGAGTCAGGACTAAACACAAACCGGCCTCCTGCTGGTGCCAGAGTCAGGACTAAACATGGACCGACCTCCTGCTGGTGCCAGAGTCAGGACTAAACCTGAACTGGCCTCCTGCTGGTGCCAGAGTCAGGACTAAATCTGAACTGGCCTCCTGCTGGTGCCAGTGTCAGGACTAAACATGGACCGGCCTCCTGCTGGTGCCAGAGTCAGGACTAAACATGGACCGGCCTCCTGCTGGTGCCAGAGTCAGGACTAAACATGGACCGGCCTCTTGCTGGTGCCAGAGTCAGGACTAAACATGGACCGGCCTCTTGCTGGTGCCAGTGTCAGGACTAAACCTGAACTGGCCTCCTGCTGGTGCCAGAGTCAAGACTAAACATGGACCGGCCTCCTGCTGGTGCCAGAGTCAGGACTAAACATGGACCGGCCTCCTGCTGGTGCCAGAGTCAGGACTAAACATGGACCGGCCTCCTGCTGGTGCCAGAGTCAGGACTAAACATGGACCGGCCTCCTGCTGGTGCCAGAGTCAGGACTAAACATGGACCGGCCTCTTGCTGGTGCCAGAGTCAGGACTAAACATGGACCGGCCTCTTGCTGGTGCCAGTGTCAGGACTAAACCTGAACTGGCCTCCTGCTGGTGCCAGAGTCAAGACTAAACATGGACCGGCCTCTTGCTGGTGCCCAGAGTCAGGACTAAACACAAACCGGCCTCCTGCTGGTGCCAGAGTCAGGACTAAACATGGACCGACCTCCTGCTGGTGCCAGAGTCAGGACTAAACCTGAACTGGCCTCCTGCTGGTGCCAGAGTCAGGACTAAATCTGAACTGGCCTCCTGCTGGTGCCAGTGTCAGGACTAAACATGGACCGGCCTCCTGCTGGTGCCAGAGTCAGGACTAAACATGGACCGGCCTCCTGCTGGTGCCAGAGTCAGGACTAAACATGGACCGGCCTCTTGCTGGTGCCAGAGTCAGGACTAAACATGGACCGGCCTCTTGCTGGTGCCAGTGTCAGGACTAAACCTGAACTGGCCTCCTGCTGGTGCCAGAGTCAAGACTAAACATGGACCGGCCTCTTGCTGGTGCCAGAGTCAGGACTAAACACAAACCGGCCTCCTGCTGGTGCCAGAGTCAGGACTAAACCTGAACTGGCCTCCTGCTGGTGCCAGAGTCAGGACTAAATCTGAACTGGCCTCCTGCTGGTGCCAGAGTCAGGACTAAATCTGAACTGGCCTCCTGCTGGTGCCAGTGTCAGGACTAAACATGGACCAGCCTCCTGCTGGTGCCAGTGTCAGGACTAAACATGGACCGGCCTCCTGCTGGTGCCAGAGTCAGGACTAAACATGGACCGGCCCCCTGCTGGTGCCAGAGTCAGGAGTAAACATGGACCGGCCTCCTACTGGTGCCAGAGTCAGGACTAAACATGGACCGGCCTCCTGCTGGTGCCAGAGTCAGGACTAAACATGGAGCGGCCTCCTGCTGGTGCCAGAGTCAGGACTAAACATGGATCGGCCTCCTGCTGGTGCCAGAGTCAGGACTAAACATGGACCGGCCTCCTGCTGGTGCCAGAGTCAGGACTAAACATGGAGCGGCCTCCTGCTGGTGCCAGAGTCAGGACTAAACATGGATCGGCCTCCTGCTGGTGCCAGAGTCAGGACTAAACATGGAGCGGCCTCCTGCTGGTGCCAGAGTCAGGACTAAACATGGACCGGCCTCCTGCTGGTGCCAGAGTCAGGACTAAACATGGACCGGCCTCCTGCTGGTGCCAGAGTCAGGACTAAACATGGACCGGCCTCCTGCTGGTGCCAGAGTCAGGACTAAACATGGACCGGCCTCCTGCTGGTGCCAGAGTCAGGACTAAACATGGATCGGCCTCCTGCTGGTGCCAGAGTCAGGACTAAACATGGATCGGCCTCCTGCTGGTGCCAGAGTCAGGACTAAACATGGATAATCTGCATTACAGTTTAATGCAGCTAAAATCTTCCTGAAGATGTGAGACAGGTTCTACTCTGACAATGTTCAAATCTAAGCTAAAAACAGTTCTATTTAGCTGTACATGTGACTGAAAGGATGTTCTTTGCACTCTTTTCTTTTATGTCTTAAACGGTTTTATGATTTCCGTCATGTCTTTGTGATGTTAATGCATTTTTTCCGTGTTGTGTGAAGCACTTTGAAATGTCTTGTGTACAAACTGTGCTCTTCTAATAAACTTGCCTTGCCTATTGTTGTCAGGGATTGAACATTTTAGTGCCAAAAAGCAATGACACCTTTTTTTTATTGTATCCACCATCAACATCTTTTGCCTTTAGTGCATTTTTGCTGAAAATAACAATGTTAAACTTTGTACCAAATTTTCTTTCACATGGATATTTCTAGTACTTACATAAATATTAACAATAAACCAGGACAAATATCAGCATTTTGAACATATTCTGATCTCATTCCCCAGCCTTTTTACCGCTGCTCTTCCTCTCCCGCTGCACAGAGCAGTTTGTGCTGACACACACAATCCCCGTGTGCAGGTTTGGTGAGGACAAGCCCCTGTTTCTCTGTAATAATAACTCACTCAAATGTCACGCTTCAATGTGCAACAAGCAATGGCATCTGTCAGCCAGAGAAAACATGGCTTTCATCGTGCGTTTGTGCTGTCAGCAGAGATGGACCGGGCCTGTAATTCACCTGTGTGTGGGAGAAGCAGGCAAACACCGCTTAATTTGTTTTAAAAGGTTGTCATGGTTAATTATGTGCAGAGATGTTTTTGGTATGTGAGCTGAAGTACGTCCAATTATATAAACAGTGATGCTAAAAGGTGTTACTGAACATAAACAAGAGAAGGTGCAGAATATGTGATGTGTATCGAAACTAAATACCATATTTTCCGGACTATAAGTGCACCTTTTTTCATAGTTTTGACTTATACTAGACTTATACTTATATTTATACTTACATACTTATACTCCGGAGCAACTTATATGTGATATTATTTGTTATTTTCACACTTTTTCTTCTCTATTATGCATTTTTTGGTTGGTGCAACTATAGTCCGGAAAATATGGAATCGATATAAAAAAAATAAACGTGGCAAATATTGACCCTTCTTTAACAGTTTTAGAAGAGCAGTATATAAGGAAGTATATATGTTGTTATATGTGTTTTATTACCATTGTGGTATCGAAATCGGTATCTAGTATCAGCTGGCACATTGTAACTTCTCTGGTCCGCTGATTGCTTAGAATGTTCCACAGTACGGCATTCAATGATCTCGGAGTCGTTTAAGTGCAGAAAAAACAAAACATCAATAAAACTAAAATAGATATCAAATAGATTAAAAACAGGCATTCTCAATATGTGCCGATAAGGATTGATTTATTTATAGTTTTATTTATAGCCAATACAATGCCCGCTATTTGGTTTGCTGCTGTTGCCAATAACAACTATTTACCTAAAATGATATTTAGATTTTAAAATCCATAGAAAGGCCCACAAATCTAAATAATAAGAAATGAAAAAAAAATGACAACATCCATTGCATAATTTTGTAAACATACTGCCATATTTTTTGCCTGATTAATAATATAATCTCCATTTTACTCCTGTCTTCTGATTAAAAAAAAGATAATTCCGGCACCAAAAGGCTAATTCTTACTGCTGGACTTCATGGAGATAGAAAGGCAATAACATCACCATGGAGACAATCAGGTGGACGACTATCTACCCGAACAGTTCCTTAGTGCACCTTTAATAACACTTTATTCGTTATTCAAACAGCTTTAATCACTAAAAGCCTAAACTTCTGACCTCAAATTAACAAATGGTGGAACAACATTCATCCATTCTGATCATTTTAAGCAGACATCTCACTGCAAAGTTTGTTTCCTGGACTGTTTTTTGCGATGTTGTTACATGACATTGGTTTTGGGCATGTTTGTGTGGAGTTTGTGCGCCGCGTTGTGTTTTCCCCCTGGAACTCCAGGTTCCTCCATTAACATGTGCAATAGACTCTCTCTCCGGTTAGTTCCTCCTCGTCAAAGCTCAGCCTGCAGCTATGTACTTCGGATTATGGTTTACAATCTGGAGAAGGGGCCCTATATATTACATTCGGTTTCCAGCTCATATCCTCTGGCCCTGTAGCTGATTTAGAAAAATATGTTTGCACTCAACAAAGATCTTAGTTTCACATGTGAAATAATAACAAAATAAAGTCAATTTGAACTTTTTCGGCAAAACCACATCTTCCCCCAATTTAATCAAGGCCCGTATTCCATGTGCAGTATGAATGAGGTGCATTACCTTTACTGACCATTGGAGAACAACAATTTATCGTTAAGCTTTTTGAAAATGGCATAATAATCTAATAAGATAACCTAATAAACTCTCCATATGCTTTATCATTGTTTTAGAGTCCAGCTTTAAATGACGTACTATTCCAAAAAGTCTAGAATTGATTACTTTGGGTTACTACAACTGCCGTCATTTTCGGGCTGTAGATCGCTCCTGAATAAAATAAATGTACAACACAAACATAAATTGTGTCACCTTGTATCATGAGGTTTTTACACACATATTTGTCCCTCGTGGTGATGCTGCGTGGAATGGGGGTGACAGAGAGGGAAGCACATGCAGGAACTTGTCAGTCTATCACTAACTTTAATAACCTACACAAACCAGTGCTAGGTGTGGAAATGTTGTTTCACTCTCAGTCGACAAAACAGCTCTGGTTTTTCATAATCTGTGATGTTCTGGAAGCTAACTCTGTGACTGAAAATGCACTGAAGCTAACGCGTGGAACAGAACCAGCCTTCAGAATGACGCCGATCTATTTACAGACATTGGAAAGGTCTATTAGAAACCAATTTCCACCAACACCAACTTCTCTCATCATGCTCATTGGCCTAACAAGCAGGTGTACCTAATAAAGTGGGTAAATGCCTAACTGTCTTCTTAGCAACCAGCTTCAAATGCCACACAACACAACATCTACACAGCCTATTTCTCACCTGCACCCGAGTGTGACGACAATACGGCCTCGATTAGATCTCGGGTTGGCCCCTTTCTCTCTCGGCTGCAGACGTTTGGTAATTTTATGTCCGATCGCTTTATGAAGTGTGGCGGACAAATAGGCCCGCGGATCCTCCGTTGTAACGGGGCCGACCACATAAGTGCAATTAAACAGTGCATTAAAAGCCACTCTTTACGGCCATATCGCACTTGTCACTGATCCATTAGTAGTTGTATCTGCCAAGCGATGAGAGCGCTAATTGCAAGATTAATTCCGGGCCTTGATTGATGTGACAGCCAAATTTACGGCGGTGTGTGTGTGTGTGTGTGTGTGTGTGTGTGTGCGTGTGTGTGCGTGTGTGGAAACGCTGGGTTTGTCATAGAGAAAGAAAATGGAAATATGTTTGACGAGTTTAGCAGATTAATGGGCTGTTTCGGGAATTTTCGACAAGGGTGGTCTGTAGTGAAGTCTGCGCATTTCTTTCTTTTTTAACCACTGGAATGTGTTTTTGGAGAAGTTTGATGAATGTTGTTTTGCTGTTGTTGTTTTGTTGCCTGGCATGCAGGTTAAAGGTCGTGGTAACTTTCTGAAAGTATTTATGGTACTTTAAGCCATCTCATTTAAAATGTCGACGACGCAGATAAACAGATGGATTATAATTAGAAAGCTTGGGAAACCCTTTAACAAGAATAACACAATGTTGAACCGTGAGTGGTGTATTTATAGTTTGTACCAGCTTTCTTCCATCAGTACGTCATCATTAATAATGCTGCAGAACATATCGGGAATAGATTGTCATTGTGAAATCGGAGCAAGCGATATGTGTACGGCAAAGTTGTGTGTTGATTTGTAATAATTGTATGTATTCATCACGTGTTTGTTGCATGCGAGGGCTTGTTTTTATGGAAGGAGTTGTGCTAGAGATAACACAAGGCGAAGAGTTGGAGAGACGGACGACTCGAGACTGACAATGTTCCTCAAAAGCATGCTACATCTGAAATATGGGACTTCTACTAACGCTACGGTTTTAGAAGATGTCATGCCACCCTTGCGTCTCAACATCTCAAAGTCCAGATGCTAAATGTCCTCTGCCCGTTGTCATATCACCGGATGCGCCAATATGAACATTGTGTCGTTAAAATAGGTCAAAGAACGAACTAATCTGTTACGAACCCAATCTATCAAGACCATTTACTGGTGTTGACTAGGTTCTTTACTGCAGACGTGGCATTCACTTCCTGGTTCGGTCTAAAATGTGGCTGCGTCCGAGCGTCCACACTCGTCCCCTGACCCCACATTCACTACACAGTCCGGCACTATTTACCAGACTCTACAGTCCACTCAATCACAGAGCGATCCGGACACTCACTACTTTCTCCTCGCCGCGGGTCACGTGACACAGAGGGATGCGATTACGGCGCACTCACCGCGAACGTTAATACAAAGAAAGGCCAGAATGCACCAGTGTAAATCGCAGAGACTAAAGAGACCTGCGTTTGTGCTGCACACGGAGGAATGAGCGCGGACGGCGACGCTTTGAAATCACCCACGTCAAATGAAATACTGTGAAAGTCATGTCGTTACACCGCATCTGCACATCCCCTGTCGTCATAGCGATGTGAAGCGTAAAAGAGCACGGAAACAGGGCCGTGAACAACACAGATGAATCCCACTAAATGAGTTCAGATCAAAACGAGCAGGCCCCTCATATGATCACTCGTTATGATGCGTCCTTCTGCCCTGTTCTGCTTCTACAATGGACAATGCACTGTCCACACTCAATCTAATTAATGATACCACTCATTATAATACAGCTGACCTTTGTTACCACACTGCTAATTAGATTTGTTTTTGAGTGAGAGCAAAATATCGCAATAATTATCGATATTACGACATTGCATGATCTCGCTAGTCTGCAAAAAACCCTAATAACCTAATGTAGCTGTAAATAATCGAAAAACATAAAAAAACAGAAACGGTAATCTTGACATTCCTTTTGTTGAGTTACAGTGTTTTAACTTTTGTACTTTTCACCACTGGTCACAAGGATTCACAATGTCATTTCACAAAGCACAGATGTTGTAAATGGAGAGTGTCTTCCTGAAAGCTTCAAGGCAGATTATTTACTACTGAAGGAAAACATATGAAATAAGTAAGTAAGAACACATTTCCCTTGAGCTAATACTGGCTTTGACCATAGAAATACATGAGCATTTGAATATTTTCTTCCATCTCCGAGCTCAAACACTTGGAAGCTTTATAGACTAAACAAAAGCTCGATATTCGATGTTGTGGTCAGCGACTGATCCTGGCGTTAAAGCGTCAGCTGCACATTCAGATCAGGGACTTTCCACTAAATTGGATCTGCTCCTGTGGTTGATCAGTAATAAGAAGCACTGAGTCAAACACTTCACCACCAAACAAGACACCAAACAAGAGCAAAGCAGAGTGAGCCGGAAAAAAGCGAATAACCTGAAAATAGGCAAAAATGACCACATGACCTTTGTTAAAGCTGTAGGTCTCTGTCAGCCAGAGACCTACAGAAGTTTGTTCTTCTACGAGCAGTTTGTTCTTACTTTGTGTTCTATGGGGAAATACATTCTGGGTTCGCAGAGGATTTTTTCGCCGACTCACTATTTACCCTATCCAGATATTTTGGCTGTTTGCATGTGCAGCTCATGGATCCGCCTTACAGTCTACAAAAGGAAGTAGGAAAAATCATTTAGTGTTTATTTAACAGAACATGTTAAATCAACTGCAAGCTTACCGCACATTTACAGCATTCTGCACCGCACATTTACAGCATTCTGCCTGCTCTTTACCATAGACAAACGCACATTTTTCAGATTGGAAATGTTTTAAATTGTCAATCAACTCAGCAGCATGGACCCTGAGTACATGTCAGACTGGGATTTATCAAAGAACCAGGGCTAAAACCATTTAGGAGCAGATGATTGACAGCTGACAATTTACCTGCCACATTACCTGACGCTGTTAGTGACATCTGACGTCTCATGGGTCCAGAAATCACATGAACCTGAAGTGATTCCCATCAGACGGCATCACATATTCTGTAGGATTACTTAGTTATAACATGTATTTTATGTGTTTTATTCCCCATGGTGTTCAGCTGAGACTAAAGTGGCATAAGTGATCTTTATTTTATAGTTTTTTATGGGTTATTATTGCCTCCATTTAACATTAAAACATGCTAACAGTGCACATGCATATGATTATTTATTACAGGAAGTACAATAGTAGTATGACCAGACAAGTAAGGCAGGGCATCCAATATAATGCATTCTGATACATTGCTGAAATGTAGGGCTAAAACAATTCAGTAATCAATTATTTATTTTCTGAAATACACACTGACTCTTTTTTTAATGGAAAAAACGCTATGAAGATGTTCTCAAGCGTGTCTAGAGTGTCTAGACTTTCCCTCAGCAGTTATAATATTAGTTTCTGCTCTTTTCTACAGTTCTTTTCTCACCACTATCACTGTACCAGTTATTTTGACTTCACTACTTGGATTTTATTTTTTAAGTGCATGTGACAGGCTCTGATGTTTTTTTCTAAATATCACATTGTTTGGTGGAAAAGTCCCTGCTCTAAATAATTATCATAGTTTTACATCAGTCAAATTGCATTTAGTCAAGGCAAAATGAAAAAAAAGAATAGTTGAAAATGACAGAAAGCGGGAATCCCTCTGTGATGTCATCAATAAGCGACATTCCATCAAAAACAGGGACAATTTACGCACAACGGACACATTTTTCTGACAGTTTAAACAATCATTTCACAAAATAAAGGTGTTATCAGGTTTTATTCATTGTCATTGTGTTATTTTGGCCCTTATTTACAATACGGTTGCTAGGTAACAGTTGTGGAAATGACCTCTATGTCACACTCTTGTTCAACCAGAAAGTAACATTATGGTCAGTTTGAAAATCTCCTGTGTGTTGTGAAAGTCCATACAGTTAGACAGAGACATCCTTCTTCCCAAATTTGGTAGAAATAGAAAAATATTGGTCCCCTATGTCTTAGCTAACGGGGACATATGCAAGCATTTACTTTTTGGGGCTTTTAACCATGTGTTTACATTGTTCCTTCGTCAAAAAACTTTTAGCTTCATTTGCACTTGTTCTGTGCACTCAGAAATCACTCTGTTTCAATTTTCCCAACATACCTACTTGTTCTAACAAGTAGATTCTGAAATCTCGTGCTGCTTTTATGTCTATACATTCATATACAGTATTGGCATGTCGGTCACGTTGCTTCATGGTTGCTTTATTGTTGTTTTTTGTCTGATCCTTTTAAATTAAAAAAAGGGTGTTTTCAAATTATGGTCATTTTTTTTCTTTTCTTGAATATAAAATACAACTACAAAAGTGACAAAAAGCATGTTTAGGAGCCAAAATAGCCACACATAAAGCATGATATATCTTCTTTAAACCAGTCTCAATGCCGTATCATTTTAGTGTAAGACAAAACTTTTCAAGGAGCAGCAATGATGAGGTAATAACGCTAACGCAAGCACTACCCTCAGCCAAGGAAGCCATCTTGGTGTTAATGCCATTAGTTGTCTTTGACATTAATATTTCTTCCTCATTTTCAGCAGAACTACTTTTGTGTGCAAGCGCTGCCTTTTATCCTTTATTTACACACGTTACACAAGGTTACCCGGGCCAATATCCTACATTACGGTTAAAAATCTGGCAACGGGCCCCGTCACATGAATCACTCCTCCCTGTTGCAGCTGATGATATAGGCTCATGTGCTGTGACTCCTCTGCCAATTCTTGCACTTTTACAATAATGACTTCAATGATAAACCTTCTCAACATGGGCAGCCTGTAATATAAAGTGTGACTCATCAGCAGATTGCTCTGCTGGACCAGTTATATATATATAAAAAAAAAAAAAAAAAAAAAAAAAAAAAAAATATATATATATATATATATATATATATATATATATATATATATATATATATATATATAATATGTGAAAAAGTCGCATTAACATGTAGATGTAACATTGTAAGGGTAAAAGTTGATGAAAGTGTGAAAATACAAATACTCTAATTATTTTGTGATCGCTCTACAATTTTGTTGCTTGTTTAATTAAAGGAATCTTGTTCATGAAAAACATCTAAACTGTTGCCTTGTTTGGATGATTAAATGAGTGTATTTCATTTTTTGGTTTGTGCAGGATGTGGTTTAACAAATAAACATTTAGTTAAAATGTTTTGGGTTATTTAAAAAATGTTTTGATATATCATAGAATATCATGAGCATCGATTATGGCATTTATCACAAAATCGTGATATTATCGTATTGTGAGCCGTGTATTGTGTTTCACATCGACTCGTGAGGGACCCCGGGATTCTCAGCCCTATTTTGTGGCTAATATTGTAATATTGGTGTACTGATACGAAATGTCTTGAGCAAAGGTGACATTTTTTTTTGTCTGTCGTTGAAAAGGTTGTAACATTTTCAGCCATTGTCAGTAAAAATAGCACTGAAAATGTATTAGATAATGCTGCGTCTGAACGTCCACATTATTCCCCTACGTACGGCTCTAAATAGTGGTCACGAGTTCAATCGAAACATTTAAAAGCAGGTGAAAAAATAGTGCACTCCAAATGTCCCACAATGCACCGGCCTCAGCGTTGCGAGTTTAATTCCCGGCTCCAAAAATGTGCCGAATGTCCTCCCTGTGCTTTCACCTCCATTCCACACTGCACTGTCCTGAACAATAAATGAGTAGGAAAGTAGTGGAAGGCGCTGGTCACTAGGTCAAATATCTGTACCCACAATGCACTGCGAGAGTCGGAACAGCGAACATTAACAGTCTTTACCTGACTGAAAGTACAGAGAAAACACACTGTTGGCTCCTGATTATAAAAAACAACAACATTCGTTAAATAAACCAATACGGTGCTAAGTGGCTGACGTTAGCTGCTTAAATAACCGATGTGAGGTGATCGAGGTGAGGAGAAAGTAGTGAATGTGCGAATCTCTTTGTAACTGAGGCACACAGGCAAAGAACATGGAATAGACACTAGATTACAACATATAAAACCGTAAAATATCTGCTCCTTGGTCTGAATTTAGAAGGGAGGAATGAGTTTTATACGTTTCTAGTTGGAACCCTATTGCGGTGTCTGAAGGGGAGCGAGTGTAAGACATTAGAGGGGTCAGAGGTCATCCTACTCACCTGTTAATAAAAGTCTCCTCAAATAGCTTCAGTTTTTACTCCCATAACTTTGAGTGCTATACACGCTTGTCTATTCAGCTCTGATTTTGTTTTGATGGACAGATTACCAAACCAAACATTCACACATATCATATACTTGGACCACATCATGACAAAACATCATCGTTATTCTCTGTTCAATTTCAAAAACCCTCAATCTCCACAAGTTAGGGTGGGCCTTTTTTATAAGACTTTTTCTATTAAGAGTGTTTTTTTTCCTCAAAGCTTTCTATAAGTTATTTTATTTCTGTACCTACTTGTGTTGCAACACCGAAATTTCCCCATTGTGTGGACTAATAAAGGCTTATCTTATCTCAACTTATCGTAAATATGTAAACTTTAAATCAAAGAAGAGTACTCCCTGGAGAGGGATCACGTCATGACATCAGAAGGCGGAACAGTGAGTTCTTGAAGAGGAGATGGACTAAAAATGCTGCTTTACTAAATATTCAAATATGTGTAGATTAATCAAACTACTCCATGCCTTTTAATCGGAACAAAGGTTAAAAGCGAGTAAAAAGTCACCTTAGTCCTTGGAACCTCAAGATTGGTTATCGAAAATAGTTCTTCGCCATAATATTGTCTCTTGCCCTTCATCTGAGCTTTAGACTTCATCCAATTCTGGACCGTGAAAACAACCTCTTGAGTAAAAGGCTTGCTAAAAAAATAAAGTCACATTTACGGACGTTCTTGAGAAAAGCCGAGTGGTGTCTTGGCAACCTGCTATCACCGGCTGACTTTTGATGGCGCTTGGACGAGTTTGACAGCAGAGGATGCTTCCGGGAGGTCATCCACGTTGTTCAGAAAATGTCTCACAAGTGACAGGCCATTGGGATCTGCTGAATATGCCAATTTGTTTCCACGGAGACAGATAAATCTCTCTCCCTGTCCTCCCAAGAAGCGCACTGGCTGTCTGAGGACACGTTATCGAAATGGTCTTCTCGAGAGCTCGGTAGAAGTTGAAGAAGATTAAATGAAGTTATTCAAATGCTAATGACACGGGGGTCTAGCTTCCCAGTAAAAAGGTCCTGACTTAGATTCCCAAATTGTGCTTGTGTGGCTATATGGATGGATTAAACTAAAGCATCCAGACAAATCCTACAGCTAGGTACTTCTGACCAAGATACCAATTTAAGGGTCTCTGTAGGTTGCTCCAATCGAACTGGAACGGGGAAATTTACATCATCCTACGGAACAATCAAGTTTTTGAAGGCACTGCCAATATCTGGACTAGTTAAAGGCTCTTTCAAACCAAGAAGATCATCTCCAGCCCAAACTGATTTGTCGACCAGCGACCTGCATACGTTTAGGGTAAATAACACCATTGGACCTCAGAGGAGCGGAAGTGGTCGTAAGGGCTGGTTTTTGAGCATTTATTTGTAGAATCTGCATCTCCAGTCTCTACAAGAAGAGCGCTCTGATTGGTCCCATTCCCAAGATGATTTTCATTCAACTCTTTAAACTATGAATCCAACAGCTCTCACGTTCAGGACTATAGTTTATAGATGATGATGTTATAACTAGTTTGTTTGCGTAAGTCCTCTTCGCACATTTTACCCGCTTGGTTAGGTTAGGCTAGGTTAGGCTAGTTAGCCGCTTCAGGTTAAGTTCAAGATTATTTCAAGTTATTTTCATTGCAGTGTAATTTGTCCTCCGCATTTTAGTCATCGATTCCGCCATCTCTCTTTTGATTTCAGTCAGGAGTACCTAGCTGAAGGTTGACAACATGCAAACCCTGTACAGAAACTGCCCACTCTTCCTGGTATCTCTTTTTGCTATGAAGTAATGCGATGTGTTAAAGCAAACCAGAGCTCCAAAACTTCTCCCTGTGATGCAAAAGAAAAAACTTTGATACATTTAAATTCATAACTTAACATTACAGTCACTCGTCTCCCCTTTTCATCACCCGCACCTTCTGTTCTCTGACATCTCGAGAGCCCTCCTTGCATTTTTAATCCTCCTCTTATAGCAGGGCGTCGGGATCAAAGTACGGGGTTCAAACTGCTCCCTAATTAAAGCCAGACAATGCTAGCCCGGTTAGCGCTAGCGCCACCACACCGCCGCGCCACCTGTTTTTGTTTAGCACGTCGAAAGCAGCTGTTGTCGTAATTATGCTAGCTGCTGCTGCTGTCAGCCGCGGCGAAATGCGAGCTCGTGCATCGGTGCATTGTGCTATACTCCGATAAACAAGGTAGTTAAAGGACCACTTATGGAGACGCGGTAACTGTCGCCAGAGGGGGTGCAGCGCGTTACCCGAACATACTATAATGGGCTCAAGTGTGCTGCGTGCTGTCGGACAAAGCACTTTTTATCTGACATTAGAGCCAAATGAGAGGCATCTGCTTCCTGTTTTGTCCGTATGGAGTTTAGAGAGAATGGCGCACCTCTCCTTTTCTTTCTGATTGTATGAAATAGCTTGTTGTGTTTGAATATAAACAGACTCGGACTCGGAGAGAATCCGCGGTGCATATTTAGTAGGTTGTGTTCAGTGATTTCTGATTTTTCTGGCTGGACTTTGGGCACAACTTTTTTAGTTTAGTTTATTTGGGCAATCCACTTTTTTAGGTTACATTGTACGTACATTATCGTCAGCCCATAAGTAGGCTGAAGCTCCATACGGTTTCATATTTGCAGCGATAAGACTGGTCAGATCTAACTCTTAATTGTCCAAATGTCATGATTTTTTTCGTTTTTGTGACTATCCGTACTTGATGTGGTCCAAAAAGAGCCCCAAAAAAGCGAGCAAGACGGAGGTTTATGGTAGTTTGTGTTTATCTATACTATATCAAAATCAAATTAAACAAAAAGCCCCCAATAAATTCCAAATAACCCCTTTTTTTGCCCAACTCTGTACTTAATAACAACCCCTGTAATTGAATAAATATAATGTAGTGAATAGTTAATATCCAAGCACTTACTGGCATATTTAAATGACACCAAAATACAGTAAAACTTGTACAATAGTGTTAGAATGTGATGGTGGTAGTATTCAGTCGTACAAATAGGCAAGAATTTAAGATATCCAAACTGAAAACCCTTTTGTTGATCCTGACCATGCGTCTACAGACAAACATCAGGCCTAATCAAAGACACATTTATACTGCCGGAGAAGACAGTAGAATGCACCCTGTGAGTCGTTTATGTTCTGAAATCCCATGAACTGCAGAGAGCCTTCCCCCAGAGTCCCTCCGAGAAGCCGACTTTGTGCTGCTAATATTCTAAATGAGCTCTCCCATTAGAGGGTCTCTGAGTGTGACAGCCCCCGTCTGTCAGCGCTGAGGCAAACGCTGCGGAATTAGTTCTGAAAAGAAAAAAAGACACTTACATTTACAGGGGAGCAGTCAGCGAAGGTAGTTTAATTTAATACTAACCGTTATATTGCAGAATTGTATGCTAATAGTATTAAAGGATTGTGGGCTTTTTCCAGGATACAAAAGTGTGTCCTTTGTCTTAAGTTCAAACTGTCCCGTCCCGTTGCAAACTGGACAGTGGTTCATGGTTTTAATTCCAGCCCTCGACCATTTGCCACATGTCTCTATCCTCTCTGCTTCCGTTTCACGCAGCCGCTAAAACGTGTAAGTCAAGTGAAATAAATGCAAATAAAAAGCTGTGAATAAACTGCAACATAGTGTCCAGTTTGCTGTAGCTTTAGCTCATCTCACAGCGACGCAAACTCGTAATTACTACATGTGTTATTCTGATTTTTTGGGATTGGCCTCATGATTAAAGAGTATATGTCAGGTATAAATTAGATTACAGTATTAGAAAACATTAGTTATGCTTGGGTGATGTCAGTTACTCTTGTAGCATAGCTCTGCCTCTGGACCCAGAACACGGCCAATAAAAGAACCGTTCCAAAGTGCTCCTTGGCCACTAAAACATAGTATGCTGTTGTATGAATAACTGTCCCGACCTGAATAGATAAATCTATGCGGATTTTTTTCTCTCTTTTCCCCGCATATCGTTAATTTTCTCTGTAAAACGTTGCCTCAAGGACGTGGAAGGATGAGTCAACTTCTGACGTTAAATTGTCCGATGGCAAAAGAGGTTTTTCTTCAAGCTTTTCTGTCAGAGGGTTGTCTCCATGGAGATATTGTTGCTTAGCCTGTGTCAATGGAGATAGAACGGTTTAATGCTACACATGAACATAGAAGAAATGTGCAGTACAGTCAATTTAAGTCTTGGTTTTGTCTTGGTTTAGTCATAGTCCAAGTTTAAAAAAGTGCCAGTTTAGTCCACATTTATGCGTGGTGTGTGTGTGCAACAGCCCTAGAGTTTTGTTCCAATTGTTCCTAAATCTCCATGGTTTGTTTTCATGGAGAACGGAAATATTTAAAAAAAAAATCACGTCTTTTCTTTTCAAAGGGAAAATCGCTGCCAGAGGAAATTTGTGTTACAATACTTATCACTGGTGCACCACTTTTGCAATTACACCCATGGCTGATCTCTTTGAGGCCGTTTTTAAATTCATTTCCATTGACCTTTATGTCACCAAATTGGGCCAGAGGAAAAAAAAAAAAAAAAAAGTTTCTCTCGGGTGTTAATTGTTTTAGGCAGCCATGTGCGGAGAAGTCTGACTCATGTGAATATGGAGTAATTGTGCTTCATTTGCATATCTTTTGCATCTGACTTTTTAAATTCAGTTTTTATTTGATTTGATGGCGTGCAAAGTTCTTTTTTTTTAATGCATTTCATATCTCCTGTCAGAATGAGAAGTAAACCTAATAAATCATTCAAATAATAGTATGATTTCTATACACTTTATACTGGTCGAACATATTAAACTTGCGGTAAAAGAGACACATTTTCGTTGCAAACATTTGAAACAGTTTTTAAAAATCCATATTCTTTAATCCGTATCCGTATTCAGTAGTGCCCCTCAAAACTGGGCGTCGCAATATGATTTCAAAATATTATTTAAAAATGATTACACTGTATTCAATATATAATTTAATTGAAAGTTTTTAGTGAAATTAGGCCAAATAACACATTTAACTGTTTTTTATTTTATTCTATTTAACCCTTATTTAACCAGGATTGACCCAGTGAGATTAACATTAAAATAATAATAATAAGAAAAACAATAACTTGAGACTTGTCATTTTAATTTGGCGTCTCGAGTCATTTGCCAGTTTATTTTGTAGGTCCCAGGTTTGGAAAGCCATGGAATAATGCACCAAACTGTAAAGTGACTTTAAGCTTTAGCTTCAAAAGCGCTGTATAAAACTAATGCATCATTATTACTATCATTTGAACACACTTGAACTATTCAAAGATGTTGCCCGGTCTGTGCATAGCCATTTCCTGAAATGTCATGCCAATTGTTTTATACTTTTACTCAACGATGAGCTACACGAGGCATTTCAGAAGTACCATACTTTTCAGGCTATAGAGCGCTCCTGAATAAAAACTGCACTCACAAAATTAACAAGAAAAGATACATCGTACATATACGGGCTGCACTTATTATTGGTAGGTGCAGGTTTTTATCCAGGAGCGCTCTATATCCCGAAAAGTAATAAGCCACATGTGCCCACATTGTAACATGAGATATGTATTTGTGTCTTTTGAACCGGGGGTCTCGCAGCACTATTAGACTAATTAGTTTAATCTCTGTTACGTTGTAACATGATACATTTACACATAAGCATAGTACACAGTAGTGATGTGCCGGTTCTCTTTTGAACCGGGGGTCTCACGTCACATTTCTCATTTCTCTGTGAATGTGATTGTCTGATTGTAATAAAACACACAGTGTTTTGGAGCTTACTATAAAGTGAAAAATTATGTGTCCCCTGGACTGTGACCACTGTCTACTGACGTCTTCTTTTATAGTGTGTCAGTGTGTATAATGTTTGCGCTTCCTTCTAGAGTGCCCCCGGTGGCCGTTAGCCAGTAAAACTCCAACGATTAGATGCACCGTTGTAACAAGATGAGATAAGATAAGATAATGTCTGCAGGGTTCAAAGCATGGGGAGAAAAGTAGCAGTTTAAAGTCCAAAAAAGTACGGTAAAATTCAAGTATTACAGATTTCTCGTCAAAATTTCTCTCCCATTGATGCTGGCCTGGAAAGGTCTGCTGTATTTTTACATCATCTCCTCACTTGTCAGTTCTTTTATGAGCGCAAACTAGTTGAAACATCGATGTGACTTCTTTTCATATATATTTCTTTCATTTTCCCCCTCTTCACAGCTCAGACAAAGTTGTTGGTAGCTGCCGGCCCTGTCAAGCAGCCTGACAAACTCCTTCTTGGCTCGCGGCGCTTGTTCCTGTCTGATGAAAATGTTGCAGCGCGAGCTCATTTTCGCTCTCTCTCGGAACAAAAACAAGGCCTGAGTGGGTGCTTACACTGTCATCATTTTGGGAAGAAAGACGTTTGCGAACACGACCACTTAACCCGGCTCTAATCTCATCTTTTCATTCAGCGCGTAACGATCACCTGCTGACTAAAAGCCTCTTCAAGGACTTTGTATTTTAGTTTGATGAGACGTTACAGATAGAGTCACCCTGACCTCCGCTCTCGGCCCAATCATGCGCAAGTGTCGGGTTGGAGTGCTCTGGAAATCAAGCTATCAACAGTTTGACCCCATTGAAGGTTACATAGATGTGAGTGTTAATTGTCAAACTTTGAAGAACTTTGGAAAATGAGATTGGTTAAGTGGGTAAGCGTGTGAAGCAAATGAAAAAGAAATATGCCGTCAAACCAATGTCAAATACAGGGAATAAAGTTGATCGGATAAAGAACTCGGAGCATGTGAAACACTTCCGGTTACTTTTTAAAGGGGACATATTATACTTTTTTTCAAGGGTTTGTATTCAACTATAACAGAAGTACATCATAGTTTTACATTTTGTTCAGTGTAAATTGCATTATGGATCAAAAATGGCTTAGTGACTGAAACAGATCCATTAACTTCCTGTTCAAACCTGCAGAAGAGATAAGCCCCGCCTCTTCATAGTGGCATTTCACCATAACAAGCAGCAGATTTTCATTTATGGGTTTTTATTTAGTCATCTTTTATCTGCGAAAGGTCCAGGGTTCATCAGATTGATCTTTTTCCTTTTGGTCTTTTTGTTCATGCCAATAATGATGAATTATGAACCTCACATTAATTGAAAAACAGAATTTTCTGAGCAGTCGAGCCTCAGTTAACAACTTTGTGTGATGAGGAAACATTGTTATAACAAGGTTCAAATCTCATTAAAGTTGAATTTGCATACATTTTGTCCTTTAAGACAGCTGTTTTTGTTGGTGTAAACTGGTTGCGTGGAGTGTATGCCACTTGCTTGTCTCCATGGAGATGTTATTGACACCACCAGGCCAAGTCATATTCATGGAAATGTGACCCTGCTCACAGCAAGAATACATGTTTTTTAAGGTATTTTTGATCAATAAAATACACAGTAAGATCACTTTGTCATTGCACAGAGCATTGGATCGAAGTAATTTCATTGCACCCCTTAACTAACTAACTAAACTGAGATTCAATTCAGAGTTAAACCTGGACTGGACTGGACAGGGACTAGAATAGGACTATAACCAGGACCAGTAGTGCCCCTGTAAAAACACCTGTCATTACATAAATACAATAATGCCATCCTGTGGAACATCTCTATGGACAAAAGCAGTCACATGAAAAGTTATGCAAATTAAGGATCACCACACTGTAAAAATGTTGCCTTATTGTGTGATTCAACGTTGAACTATGAGTAAAATAAATGAATATGTTGTCGTGTTGTGCAGAATGTCAACATTGCCAAACTTTCAAAGCGATCTTTGTTTGATGGAGATGTTAAAGATGATGTTTTGGCCCTGAAACGCAGACACTTTTGATTGTTTGTGTCCTTGTCATTTCACCGACGTGGTTTTTGGTAAACGGAAGCGAAAATGGCGCGGTGATTATATAGAATCTGGAATTGATTGGAGATGCCATGTCAGACAAAGTGCATTTGGAGGTGACCGGTGTTTTTGTCAGATTGTGGATGAGAGGATGGGAGAAAAAGAGGAGAGAAAGGATGAAGGTAAGAGAGACAAAAAGAAGAGCGGAGAGGAAAGAAGAGAAAAATGAAGTGCAGTGAGAGTAAACAAGAGAGTGAGAGTCGATTAAGGGAAGATTTTGAAAAAGGATGGGGGAGGAAGACAGAAAGAGGGAGAGAGACGTGAAATTGGGTTGAGCGAGAGAATGAGGAGACAGAGAGTGTGCGGGGTGAAAGAAAGAAGGTGTGATCGAAAAGAAAAGGAATGGGTCGAAGCAGAAAGAGAAGGAGAGAAAGAGAAGAGAGCAGTGAGGGAGACAGAGAGAGTATGAGAAAGGCTAAAATGTAGAGGAAGATAGACAGACAGGAAGAGTGGAGAGCAGTACGAGAGAGAGAAAGAGAGGAGATGAATTGGGTAGAGAGAGGAGGAAAGGAGAAAAGAAAGAAGGAGAGACAGGTAGAGAGAGAGAGAGAGAGAGAGAGAGAGGGAAGACAGAGAGAATATTATGAAAGGCTAAAAGGTAGAGGAAGATAGACAGGCAGGAAGAGTGGAGAGCAGCACGAGAGAGAGACAGAGAGGAGAGAAATTGGGTAGAGAGAGGAGGAAAGAAGAAAAGAAAGAAAGGAAAGAGAGGAGAGAGAGAGAGAGAGAGAGAGAGAGAGAGGAGAGAGAAATTGGGTAGAGAGAGGAGGAAAGAAGAAAAGAAAGAAAGGAAGAGAGGAGAGAGGAGAGAGAGAGAGAGGAGAGAGAAATTGGGTAGAGAGAGGAGGAAAGAAGAAAAGAAAGAAAGGAAAGAGAGGAGAGAGAGACAGAGAGAGCATGAGAAAGGCTAAAAGGTAGAGGAAGATAGACAGACATTAAGAAGGGAGAGCAGTACGAGAGAGAGAAAAGAGGAGAGAAATTGGGTAGAGAGAGGAGGAAAGGAGAAAAGAAAGAAAGGAGAGCGAGGGGAGGGAGGGAGAGAGAGAGAGAGAGAGGAAAGACAGAGAGTATGAGTCTAAAAGGTAGAGGAAGATAGACAGACATGAAGAGGGGAGAGCAGTACGAGAGAGAGAAAGAGAGGACATAATTGGGTAGAGAGAGGAGGAAAGGAGAAAAGAAAGAAAGGAGAGAGAGGGAGTGGAAAAGAGAAAGAGAGGAAAAATGGAGAGAACATGAGGGAGAGAGAAAGACATGGGTGCAGTGAGTGCAGAGGCAGTGAGAGAAAGCGAGATATATACATTGAGTAGAGAGAGAAGAGAGACAGGAAAGGAAAGATTGTGGGGGGGAAATGGGAGAAAAGGAGAGAGTTGGGAGGAGAGAAAAGAGGATTGAGGCTCCTTCCTTTTTTCCTTCCGTCTGTCAGGTGTTGGGGGACGTGTTGAGAAAAGGGAGAGTGCACTTGAACGCATCGCTGCCTCCTAATAACTCCTCGCTCAGCCCATGTCCATCCTCCTGCAGAGCGCGCTTTACCCAGGCACCTGTGAAGGGCACGCCCAAGAGTTCCAAATCGGACTCTTTATTTTTAGTATAATGATTATTTTATTATTATTGTATTATTTTTACACTATTTTAAAGTACAATTTTAACACACTAGCAACATGTACATTTATTTGCATTCATATTTATTCATCCCTTATTTATTATTTTGCATGACTGTGGTCTATTGGTATTTAGACATTTAACAGCACTTTTCTATTAATAAAACTGCTTAATTTATTAATAAACTGATTATTTGCATGATATTATATTACATTTTTGTTCATGACCCTAACAAGCTTTCACTAAAAACTTGTAACAACATCCTTATTATCCAAAAAATGGCCTAAAATCATGAGCAGTGATTAAGATTTTGTAGTAAATGTTTAATTAGCAACATAATAAGGGCAGAATAACTATGGATTAACATTGAATTAACTGCTTATTAGTGTACAGATTAGCAGCTAGTTTGATGTTAATAATTTAAAGAAATAGCTGAAATAAGGTATTTGATCCAGTTGCTTATAAATTAGCATTATCTTCTCACAGCGAGGTATAATTCCCAGAAGTTCTGGGGTCTTTCTGTGTTGTTTTTCCCCATCAATCTAAAATAACAGGCTAATGCTCCTGCTAGGTGCTCCTGACTCACAGACAATGCCATGCTGGCGAACAAAGAAGATTAGTATCAAGCTGTGTTGTACAAAGCCATTTGCACCGAAACAACATAACAGCCTCGTCAACAGAGCCAGCTTTAGAAGAGTTCTTTAATGAAGTAGATCACAATATTCAAGATGAGTTAGTTGTTTGGTCAAATGCTGAAAACAAACTTCACTTAAGGTAGAGAAAAGTGTAGATATCTGCATTCAACCAAGTTTCAACTAGTATATATATATTTCCCCCTCAAATGTATGGGTCAGTACAAACAAATATCAGATTATTTCAACAGTTTAATTGTGGGTATTTAAAGTGCCTATGACAATTTTCAAATGTTTACTTTATTTATTGTATTTATAAATGTCTCATATTATCTTGCGGTGCTCTCTACTGCCCCCTGCTGTCTGTGAATCTGCTCCCGTGCTGCCGTTTAGCCTCTGTAGCCCGCTCGGTAGTTAGAAATGCATTGTTGTGCTAATGTTGCTAATGGCTACACATACAACAAAAGCAAAAGTTCACATTCAAATGTCGATTTATAAATTACAGATGTAAAAAGACTGTCCGATAACTTAACTGGACCTGTATTTTGGTTAATTTGAGCGCCTTCTTGTGTTTTATTGTTTGATTCGAGTGGTCGCTGTTATTTATCGCTCATAGTTTTCCCCGACTTGACGCTAAAACACAGAATCTCAGAGAAAACGTCCGAGTTCCGACCTCCAAAGACGACTGTTCACATTTTGTTCATTGTCAACTGTTTTATCTTTCAATTACTTGTTTGTATCGTTTAAATATGGCCTGGCGGGAAAGCGGACATTTTGAAGATTACCCAAACACGCCTGAATCAATCAAAATACAACTTTGAGTAAGCTAACGATGATGAACATGGTTAAAACCTCATCAAGTGGAATTTTCACCTACATAATTTGACTTTAAGTTCAACAGAACCTCTTGTAGCATCTCAGCCATTTTCTCAACGTTGTTAGCGTCTCCCTCGCCCATTTTGGTGCTGGCTGTAAACACATTTTCTTTTTGTACTATCCATGCTAGTTGGAGGAAAGCAGGGGTAATTGGCAGAAAGGCGAGTGGAGTGGCTGCTTGATGGACTATTTTCTGGGTGAACAAACATGAAACACTCAGTTTTTAGCGGCCCACATCCGCCGCGCTTTCAAAGATTGCAGAGAAAGGAGGTTGGTAAAATGTCCAAAACCATGCTGCTACTATCTGAACAACAAAAAAAGATCAAATTGCTACCTGTATTTTTAAAGTTTTCAGTTTTTACCCAGAATTCAAGATGGTGGCGTGGTATTAGCGACGCTTGGCTAGGTGGTACGGACAATTTGCCGCGTGGAGATGTGGGACGTGGCTGCTTCCTTCCCTCTTATCCTCCCGGTTGTTATCTCGTCTTCTGTGACAGCTGTGTATTTTCTTGTCATCTGGAACGTTTTTGCACAGATTTGTACTTTTTTTGCGGAAAAGACACTTGACTTTGAGCAAAGTTTGAACCTGGGAAAAATACGCGAGAGTGACTTATTTTACATGACTAGAAGCTACTCGCTAAAACAGTTCTTTGTATGCAATTATTTGTACAAGCAATCGTAGGGAATGTGGTTTTTGGTTTGATCTCATCCACTGGAATTGCTTATTGTTGTGTCATTGGGCAAGACTAAAAGGTGTTTTAATGCTTTTTGTTTTAAAAAAAACATCTTTTTCCACAGATCTGACCTATAATTTGCCGTGATATTGTCTCTAGCTTGTCTCTTTGGAGAAATATAAGATGAATGCAATTATGTGGAACATTCCAGACAGAAATGTTACATACACAATTAGAATGCAATGTGGTGTCTTGTTAAGTATTGGGAATATGACTTTAAAATGTGAAATTTAGTCCCCAAAAGAATCTTTGCCCTTAAGACCATCACAACATTGAGTTATTGGAGAAGTGAAAACGATAAAAGTAAAATTACATTTTTAACTGAAATGACAAGTAGAATTATTTTTTTATTCAGTTTTATTTTAATTTAAATCTTAAAACCCTTAATTTTAGGGGTATTTTCATACACTGGTCCAATGAACGATGAAGAAAATGATCTGACAAAGGCATTTTGTCCAAATGTAATGAAAATAAAACATAATTCGCTTGAGTATGCAATTTATGAATAAAAAGAACCAGGAAATCAGTCCAGTAGCTTCCTTTGAGCACAACTAACAAACTTACAAAATCATCGGTTTCTTCCCCCACTGAACATGACCCTGGCTGTTTCCTTCTACATGTCATTTCTAAGTTCTTTCCCGTGTCAACCTCCACAGACTCCGAGTGACGAGGACTTGGTGGCGTCTCCGGAAGGTGCGCAGGATTTCATGACGTTTGAGATCCCCCTGAACGACTCGGGCTCGGCTGGGCTGGGGGTCAGTGTGAAGGGGAACCGCTCCAAGGACAACCACGCCGACCTGGGCATCTTCGTCAAGTCCATCATCAACGGAGGAGCAGCCAGCAAGGCAAGTTTCTCTGGGGAATTGTGTTGTAGTCCTACAGTGTCACAGCTTTAGATTCAGAGCGTTTCTGTTGAAGCTGCTGTTCGCTCAAACAGAGACACTTTTCCCCACCCGCGACGAGGGATGCAGACCTAAACCCACGTTCAGGTTCAAGTCCGGATTCGAATCCAGAGGTTTAGGTTCAGGTCCGGACCTAATGAGTCCGGCTGAACTCATGCCATATTTGCATAATGTTATAACTGCGTAACACAAGCTACTTCGCTAAATTAAGTTGAAGACACATGAACAAGGACTTAACTGCAGATTGAAATAAACTCAATTTATCTGGTTTATTCACTGTTTATTAACATAAGTTACAACTTACAAATCACAATCATAAGTTACAACTTACAAATCACAAGCTGCTAACTAGCTAAACACATGTGTTTTACTAGAGGAACAACTTCCGAACAAGAGCAAGTTGAGTATTGGTATTGGGGCAGCTGTTTCAGCTGATACTATGTTTGTCCAGTGTATTACTGGTGTGACTGGGCTGGCCCCCACACCTGAAGTTTAATGCCTTTAGATACATTTCCATTCTTTAATTTTGCAGATCCATTGGCATCAAAGTCATGTAAAAACCTTCAAAAACTAGCATAACAGTCAACTAGAACCACTATAAATCAATCAACTTAGCAGTATCAAAAATAGAATATGAAAATATTTTACACTACACACAATGCATCATATTAACAGCATTAAACACAAGACCATATTTACCACCTTTAGAATACAAATACTATTACAAAATATAAGCTCCAATTAATGAATCCAGCAATTAAACAATATTACTTTCACTTAGTATTTACTTAGATGTATAAATATGTATATTGCACATTGCACATTAACCCACTGAAATAAATGCTACATCACACCACAACATAACAGTTATTTTATTCATATTGTAGCGACCCTAGTCTCTAGTGCTTGTGGTCTCTGGGGCGGAGCTAAGAGCGGCTCAGGAGACGAGGTAGTTTTTGATGTTCCTGTTCCATCACCATGGTTACGGCCAACAGTAACCAACTCTGTTCAAGAAATAAAGTGACAACTTGTGAGCACTAAACCAGCATTACTGACCTGAGCGAGAAGTTACAATATTTACACCCAAACCAAAGCACAACCGGCTCCTTTAACAAGCTTAAACTAACTCACGGAGCAGCACAAGAGGCGACGCACGCGGCGACTAAGACGGTTCAAATAAAGTCAGCTCTCTTACAGCTGCCTCAATGTTCGGTCTCTCGCGTCTTTAAATTCATTGCGCCGGCTTCAACTTCTGCCGCGGGGAAGACGCGTGCGTCGCTGATGCTCCGGGCCATTGACAGCGATGTCAGTGTTTACTTCGTTTCTAGCACGAATTTCGCGATCTATGGAAGGTTTAGGATGGTTTAGATTCTAGAGGGTAAAGGATATAGAATGTGAGTGGTAGATTTTTAATGAGTCCAGAACTGAATCACCGGGGTTTCGTTTTTTTTGGACCTGAACCGAAACGTTTTTACAAGTCCAGATCCGGTCCACCGGTCCTGCGGAACGGTACGCATCCCTACCCGCGACTGTAATTGGTCTGCGTCTGTGTGAGTGACAGCTGGATTCGACCAATCACAGTGAAATGTAAACTCCCAGAAGAAGCTTTAAGCCTGGTATTTTTCGTTTTATTCAGATTTTTGGGATGTCACGCAACAAGACGTGAGGAGTTTAGAGTCATCACCGTAGTTTTACCGGTTAGCTGAGGCTAGTGCTACATGCAAACTGTGTTTTTGCAAAGCTCTGCTGCTATTACGTTAAAGAGGACTTGTGTTTACTTTTACATGTTTGATAGCGATTGATCTTAGATGCAGCGATAGGAGGGCTCACTCTGCGACCAAGATTACAATATATCAGAGTTTTGAGCCACAACTTAAGTTTTTTCACCACAATAAAAAAATATTTATTTTCAGACGGCCAAAATCATGCATTGGTCACCGAGCTTTTGTTACATTTTGAAGATGCAAAGTTAACAAACATATCTTAAAATACTGGGGATATACATTCATTATATATTTAAAAACAAATCTCAATAATATCTCAGTAATATCTAAAAGCATTATCAAGATATACTTTTTAGCTGTATTGCCAAGACTTACGGGAACTCATAATGTTCAGCAGTATTTGTTTTAAGCAAATATTTAACTTGATTTTATTCCCATCATCAGGTTAGGTTAGGATTAGGTTTAGCTTGGTTAACACATTCAGAACGAAACTTACAGTACAACTTTAAAAACCTTCCCTTTTCCTATTATTAAAATTACAAAATGATTACCGTATTTTCCGGACAATAAGTGTTACCTTTTTTCATAGTTTTGGCCGGGGTGCGACTTATACTTATATACTTATACTTATTCTCCGGAGCGACTTATATGTGCTATTATTTGTTATTTTCACACTTGCAACTGCATTTCATACTCTAGTGCGACTTATACATGCTTTTTTCTTCACTATTATGCATTTTTTGGCTGGTGCGACTTATATTCCGGTGCGAAAATACGGTACTAGTTTGTGATTTGTGATTTATTGCGTATGTACAAATATTGCACCGATTACAGCTTCCAAACTTACCTTTTGTGTTCCTCAGGATGGCCGTCTGCACGTGAACGACCAGCTCATCGCCGTGAACGGGGAGTCGCTGCTGGGGATGTCCAACCAGGAGGCCATGGAGGCTCTGAGGACGTCCATGTCTGTGGAGGGCAACAAGAGGGGCATGATCCAGCTGGTAGTGGCCCGCAGGCTGGGCAGGATCATGGAGGTAACGGCACGCACGCATTACAAGGCATTTATTTACATTTTTGGTGAAATAATGATGAATTTTGACAATATAGGCACAATTACTATCATTATCAATACAAGTCTACCTACCTTTTCTACTTATTCTGTTCTAATACTATAACTATCAAGAAACTACATATGTTGAGGCGATGACTCTCCGGTCTTACAAGTATTTCATCATGTTATGTTTTCATATAAAAAAAATCAAGCATTTAATGTGTATAAATTGCCATAATTGCACATAATTGAGACAAATACAGCTGAAATGGACAGAATTCAATTAAAAATCATTGGGCAATGTTATAGTTTTGAGGTGAAAACACAATGAAAAGTACAACAGCAACAGTGTAGCCTCTGCTTATGACCGAGTACTACAGTAACAACACCACTACTATTACTACAACCTGTTCCACCACTGCTAATGCTAAGATTAAGATTTCTTTATTTTGTCCTGAAGGAAATCTGTCTCGAACACACAAAAAAGCAGCCAGACTTGGACACAATACAGACTCTAGACTAAAATATATAAAACCATCAGCTGAATTTTCAGAGCTTTCATAACTCTAAGCACTATATGCGGGCATGATTTTGTTTTGTCGGATAAATGACCAGACCACACCCACATACCATATCTGAAAGGCAGTGGCTGGAGAGCCGCGGCGCGGTCAAATGACCGCACCATTTCAGGGACCGCGGCATTTCCCTTATAGCCCGTTATAGCCTCATGGCTAACCTTAACCTTAACCTTAACCCTAACCTTAACCTTAACCTTGACCTTGACCTTAACCTTAACCCTAACCCTAACCGTAACCGTAACCCTAACCCTAACCTTAACCTTAACCCTAACCCTAACCCTAACCGTAACCCTAACCTTAACCTTGACCTTGACCTTAACCTTAACCCTAACCCTAACCCTAACCTTAACCCTAACCGTAACCTTAACCTTGACCTTGACCTTAACCTTAACCCTAACCGTAACCCTAACCCTAACCCTAACCTTAACCCTAACCCTAACCGTAACCCTAACCTTAACCTTAACCTTGACCTTGACCTTAACCTTAACCTTAACCCTAACCGTAACCCTAACCTTAACCTTAACCTTAACCCTAACCCTAACCCTAACCTTAACCCTAACCGTAACCCTAACCTTAACCTTAACCTTGACCTTGACCTTAACCTTAACCCTAACCCTAACCTTAACCGTAACCTTAACCTTAACCTTGACCTTGACCTTAACCTTAACCCTAACCGTAACCCTAACCCTAACCTTAACCTTAACCCTAACCCTAACCCTAACCGTAACCCTAACCTTAACCTTGACCTTGACCTTAACCTTAACCCTAACCCTAACCTTAACCCTAACCGTAACCTTAACCTTAACCTTGACCTTGACCTTAACCTTAACCCTAACCGTAACCCTAACCTTAACCTTAACCTTAACCCTAACCCTAACCCTAACCTTAACCCTAACCGTAACCCTAACCTTAACCTTAACCTTGACCTTGACCTTGACCTTAACCTTAACCCTAACCATAACCCTAACCTTAACCTTAACCTTAACCTTAACCTTAACCCTAACCCTAACCTTAACCCTAACCGTAACCCTAACCTTAACCTTAACCTTAACCCTAACCCTAACCTTAACCCTAACCCTAACCCTAACCTTAACCCTAACCGTAACCCTAACCTTAACCTTAACCTTAACCCTAACCCTAACCCTAACCCTAACCTTAACCTTAACCCTAACCCTAACCCTAACCTTAACCCTAACCGTAACCCTAACCTTAACCCTAACCTTAACTCGGCGCGGTCTAAAACGGCGCTAAAACGCGCCGCGGCTCTGCAGACACTCCCTATCTGAAAACACTTTCGAGCACAGCACAGAGCATTAAATAACATCAAATACGATTATATTCTGTGTTCAAACCCAAAAACCTTCGATCTCCCCACCTTGTACCTTGGACATCCCACTCAGACACGATTTCCTTGAGATGCTGCTCATCTACTCCTACTGCTTCCACAACTTCTTCCTCTAGTTCTACATAATACCCGCTCCACCTCGACACTTTGTTTTCCGTTTCATTTCCCAGCCTCAGACAGAGTGAAGGAGACGGATAGGTACATTTCCACAGCGCTGGATGATAAACGACTGCTTTTCCCATCCCTCCTTTCTCCTCCCTGTTGGTTTGAACGGACCTTTATGAAGACCACACGACTATGCAAATCCAAGGGACACTTCCATTTCCCTATAGCTAGCCTCCTGATAGCATCTCGCAGGCCTCGTCCTCGCAGCGCTGAAGCTAGTCCTATCTCCTCCAGCAGCAGGTGATTGACAGGCCGCGAGAATAACACAGGCAGATAAAGGACTATATGAAGAATATATTACGGGAAGGTGGAGATTTGTCACAGAGAAACAACAATATTGAACAGCTGTTATTCACGATGAAATGTCTATTATGATATTGAGCCACAAGGTCTGGACTTTAGGCTTTGACAAATCACCCTTCATTTCTCACATAAAAAAGAAACGAAAGTCGGTACAATTTTATGAGCTGTATATTATTATTTTGCACTTATTTTTCTTTATCCTTGCATGAACCATCTCTTTTTATTTTCTATTTACATTTTCATCACATTTACAATTACAATACATCATTGGTATTGTTAATGGATCAAAATACTTTCTGTAGTTCTCAGTTTTGGATCAAATCCCTAAATTACAACTGTCGGTTATACACTTTTTTGCTAATAATTGCTTATATATTTGGTTTGTATTTAACATTACAGGAAAGTAAAGAAAGCAGGGGAGATATATATATATATATATATATATATAATTATAATAGTGTGTTTATTTGTTGTTTGATGGATCCAGTGTTGTGTTAATGTAATGATGAACCAAGGACACATTTCCACTACGATTGACATTAAAGTTATTTTTCCATTTGACGTTGCCCTAATAACCAACAGAAATGTCAAGATATCACAAGCGAACTGTATTTTTGTATTTATTTGTAAGATCTAAGCTTTCATGCTCCCAGATCGATCAAACTTTTTTTACAATTACAGTCATGAAAATATTTTGGTTGCACGTTGAAAGAATGTTGACAGAACATACTCAGCTGTAACTTTAATCTCAGTTATGGATCAACCAACCAATCAATCTAGAGCTTCTTTATTATTATTCAACATCCAGAAGGTTGTTTCACATATGACAATAAAAACCGTCGAGAAACTCACATGATCAGGAATAAAGGAGAAAAACTTGAAAAACCCTTTTGAATGAATAAGTCTTTAGCTGAGATAAAGCAGTTCTGTTACCGCGAAAACGAAGAGCAGGACCTTTAAAATGCTGCTCTGAGCCAGTGGAGGTGAATGAAGCGGCGTGATGTTTGGGAGCGTTAGACACACGGCGATGACAGATCTGGTCAAATGTAAAGGGCGATACAGTAGACGAGCCTTGAACTTATGAAGGTACGAAAAGCCTGCGAAGATCAGCCCGCGACAGGAATGACTTTACCTTTGCCAGTGAGTCATGGATGGGCAAATGTCTCACAGCGAGGGACAAATGTGGCGTTGAAGGGCCAATGAGAGCGCAGGGAGGGGAGTCAGGTCGCCAGCGATGGGAAGTAACGGAATACATGAAGCCAAAATAGTTACTCTTTCCTTGTATTTGGTGGTGTTCTGAACTACTTTTCTATAATCAGAGGACTACATTGTGGTATTTGAACGCACAGTTCAGGCTTCAAACGTCTCTGAATTAGTGAGAAAGACAAAAGGTAACTCTTGTCCTTCTCTAATCTGTGATAAAGGTTTACTTGTCTTAAATACATGCATAACAAACAGAGAATCAAAAAACAAATAGCAGTTTTATTCGGACGATATTTATAGAGTAAAAACAGTTAAGTTAAAATAAGTCCGTATGTTAACGCAATCTTGCCGGAAATTCTGTCATTTTGTCATAATTTTTTTGTGATATTTACTTCAGCTTAAAATCTTAACATTGGTATCGGCAAATATCGGTATCGCCCACAGCAGCAGGCCAAATATCGCATATTGGTATCAAACCATCGCACGTTTCAAGTCTTAAAGGTCGTGTTACCATCTACTGCAAATGTGCGAGTGAGAGAAAAGAATTACAATAATCGCTTTATTTTTAAAATCTGTCGCTTAGTTAATGTTGAATTCAGTGTGCTGCCCTCTAACCAGATGACTACCAGTTCTAACCTTCCTTTGTACAACATTTGATAGAAAAGCTATGTATAGTAACAAATCTGTCAAATCATAAATCAACATTTTCTCCCTACATTTCTCTACATTCACCTGCACAATCACTGACATTTATATAAAACAATTGCAATTTCCGTTATTGAACACCAATTGCTATGAGACAAACACGCTGGATATTTATTGAAAAACGCATGTAATAGTTGTTGCTTTTTTGTTCAAAAAAACAGCTTGGGGCCATTTTAATAAAGCGCGTGCAGATAAGGCGCGGTTGTAAATGAAGTCTTTTAGGTCAACATTGGAATAAGAAAAGTTAAACGTATAAAGCGCCTCCCCGGAGCTCTTTCCCTCCTCTCTAGCCCCGGTTCTGCTTGTTTGGCCTGGGCAGATATGTGTGCAGCGTGCCCTAGTTTGCTACTGTCACCGGGTCCGAATGGGATTGAACACTGGAGGCCACCATTGAAATGAATCAGATCCATCATTGTCTGGAGGGGGAGAGGAGCACAGCATTGCACAGCGGAGCCCCATAATGCATCAGTGAGGGGGGGGTATCCAGGCCACCCCGCTCGCCGCTGCTGCTGCTGCCGCTGCCGCTGTAAATTGCCTTGATCTCATCATTGGTTAGGCCCCAGAGCCAGAGGACTATCAGCAGTGTGGAGCAGGGAGCAGCGTGTGACTCGGTGTTGCAGGAGTTCAGAGATGATTGTGATATACCTATGAATGATCCGGTTCAGTTATTGGCTTTTGCCACAAGTATACCTCTCAAAATATCGCGTGAAACACTATGTGCATTTTGCTGTCTCAGAGACACAAAGATCAGCCCTTTAAGTACACACACCAAACTTGGACTAAAGGATTTGAAATACGTGTTAATATCTCAGTCTGATTTATTAAAGATTTAACTTTTTTTTTTAAATTTTACTAAATGTAAATGTATGTCCCAAATTTAATTTTTGCAATTTTTACACATATTTTTTGTATGAAATCATAACACAATGAGAATTTTACCCAAACAGAACTTAACCACAGAAGAAACTTGATACATCTAAATGTAAGGTTCCGGGCGTGGCTTTGGGTCCAGGGGCAAAGCTCTGCTACGTGAACGGCTGATGTCACGCATGCTTTTTAATAAATAAATGCATGTTTTAATTAGCAGCATTTCCACTCTCCTGAGCTCTGATTGGTCCTGCCCAACACGAGGGGTTGTCTACAAGTCTTACATTTTCACTGTCACACCTTAAGATCTGTTGAGGTCCAGCCATCTCTCTCTCAGAGCTGTAAAGTGCCCCATTAGCATTTGACTAGTTTTATGAGGCTATTGTAGACTGATGGGAGGTTGTGGCGCAGATCATTTGTATTTAAAGAAGTGTTTTCAAGATTCTGAAAGTCGAAACGTCTAAAACACTGACTGCCTTTGAAACCATGTCTAGACCACCACACCTTCACCTCTCCTGTTTGAATGTTCTAGCAATAATTCACACAAACACAAACACATATCCTTTGAATACAACACTACTTTGTTTTCACTCCATCTGTTTTACTCCTGAACACTGAATCCATTTGCTTGTGGACAGCTGCCATTTGAAAACACATCATTCTGCCCTAGATCGCTCTGGATATAATTAATTACTGACAATTTGCTGGAAAGCCAGTGATTGCATTGCTCACACTCACAGACGCTGCCGCTCTCTCTCTCTCTCCCTCTTTTTCATATTTGACTCATTTAGCCACACATGTGTTCAAGCAGTCACATTTATCAAAGCTATTCCAATTCTAATATTCAACTCGGTTCCTTTTATTCCGGGGCGCGTTAATTGAGCGGGGGGCCGAGCGGAGCAGGGCGCAGAAGTTATCCCGTCAGTCACAAGGCAATTTCGCTTCCATGTTTTATCATTGTTTGGGCTGGTTTTTGTTTGAAAGGCGTTCTTCAAAGTGGTGTTCGGGCCGACGCTGGAATTTGTTGTTATGCTGCTGAAATATTTATGACACGAGAGAGATATGTGTGAAAGCTGGAGTGGTTTTGTGTTTGTGTTAAAAAGTTATAAGCAACAAGAACAAATTCAAGAGGACGATGTCAAATTTATTGTTGCTTCTTCACCAAAAACATTCTTCTTGTTTCTTGTTTATCATTCGTTTCCATCTTCTTTTCATTTCATGAAATATACTGTATTTTCTTTCATGATTCCAGTGCGTGATGTTTGTTTTGCAGCGTGTAGATTTGAGTGAAATGTGTGAATTAAGTGTGGTGCTAAATGAGGCAAAATTCAAAAGGCAAAGATTTCTGTCCAAAAATACTTGAAATAAAAGCTTTGTCAGGCATCGGGGATGAAATGAATGGTTCAGTCAATTTGTTTTCGAAAAATTACAAAGTTCTGTTAAAAAAAAGTGTGATTTTTTTCAGTTAATTAACATGAAATGAACACGAAACATGCTGCAGCTTTGGCCTATTTGATGAACATTGAAGTTGGACGTACAGGGTTATTGTGGTTTTTTGCATCTTCCTGTGCTCATTATTTACTTTTTTAATGAATGGAAATGGGACTTACTATCGGATTTATGTGTACGGTTCTATGTACCTACAATAAAGGACTTTTAACTACAACAGATTCGACCCTAACACTACAGCGTGCGTCAAAGGGTATTTTTTATGTTTTCATTTGGTTTAAAGGAGAATTATTTCATGAATTGTTTGATTGATCAAAAATAGCTAATTAGGTTGTACTACACTTTGTATTATACTTTTGCTGCGATGTTCATCTTTGAAGTTAGGTGTCTTTTTTCTCTTATAACAAAAAATACACTTAAATACGCTTTACTTTTTCATATTTGGCTCATATATTTCTCATAAACTCTGATATTTTCACACACAGAAAACATTACATCATCTATTATGGACAAAAGTAAAATAGAAGAAAAAACTGACACATTTGACACACTGTGGATAAAATAGGGCAGGTTTTTTTAGAGCTCTCTTGGACATTTATTTGTTGGACGTTTGCTGCTTTTTATTTTTCATCTGCGCTCTCTCTGGTCGTGTTTTTTTCCCTCTGTTTTTTATAAGTCCTTAAATATATAAAAAATCATTTGAAATATAAACAAAAAGACTTCCCTGTTCATTAACTCTGAGAATAAAATGCTCACTCGCTGTTTAATACGGGCCAACACCATCTAACAGGACAAATCATTCTCATTCTGTTAATGTTGTGTATTTCCAATTGTAAATATCTTTGAGTGATGTTGACGCGTGCCGTTGCTCTGGATGTACATGACAGCTAATTACGGTTAGTGGCTTAACTGGACGTGGATGTGACAGGACTTGTACGGCATAATACTGCAGACTGACAGAAAATCACACAACACATTTTTAGACTGCCATGTCCTTGTTAACAGGCCATCAAGCGAGCGGGCAAACTTTTATCAGGTTATGCCTAATGATTAAAGGGAAAATGTCACATAGATGGAGTTTTTGCCCGCCAACTGGAAGGTAACCTGATCCAAGCACATTTTCTCTTTGTGTTCTTGGGTAAGACCAGCCTAAACTAGAATATAAATAGCTATGAATCTTTTATTTAGGCTGTTTTTTTGTCCGAATTTACACTGTAAAAGTCTGTAAGTTTTGTTTACAGTCAATTTTGATGATTGCAGAACTATTTGCACATATTGGGGAAAATTGCCTTTTTTGAGCTTTTAACCATGCTCTAACATTGTTCCCTCATCCAAAACATCCAAAACACACCTGGACTTATATATTGAGCTTCCATTTAGTTTATTGAATCTTGGTGAGAAAATTATCTCCCCTACGAGCATCAAAAACACTCCATTCTGGATTTCCCTGATGTGTTTGACGTTTTCTCAATCTGTGACGTGTCTCTGTGAATTTTCCGTGAGTCTACAAATTAAAGCTTAATTAATTCTGGTTAGGAATGTTTATTTTATACTGTTTTCATATGTTTATCTGGCCTCATATTGTTTTTGTAAAAAAATATTTATTTTAAGTTGCCAAAACATGAAATGCTGAAATAAAGGTACTCAAGAACATACACAATACCAATAACATTTCAAATAATGCATGTATTTCACAAAGTTTGGACTAAGTATATTTATTAGCATCGGGAATTAATCATTTTATTTTTTTCCCCAAACGAATATATTGCAAATGTGACAAAAATCAATCACAATTAAAAACAGACCCTCAAAAACACAGTTGTGATTATTTTTTCTTATTATGATGAACTAAAATAACTGTAAACTTAGACATATTGCAGACTTAGAAGCTGAATGAGAGATTTATAGTTTAACAAGACTATAGGTACTGTAAATGCATTCACATTCATTCACCGGGGGCTTGTCTTTGGACAGTGGGAGGAAGTCATCGTTCACCCCACAATTACCCTATAATAGTTTTATTAGTTTTACTTGGAAGGCAGCCAAGTGAAGCCGAAACATGTCATGGTACAATACAAAATAAAATACAGCTCTGACTTTAAGGATCGTAATCTCAATCCAAATTTATATTGGGAATCTTTTTTTAAATTTTGCTTTCTTGGCTCAACTTTCCTGGGTCCTGAAACTCTAAAATCGCCTCTGGACAAGTCACAGAAAGGGCATCTTTCATAAAAATACATAACAAACTCAAACAAAAAGAAAAGTATTTGTTAGTCCAGAACAGTAGCGCGTGTATTTATTCTGTTCACTCATTACCTGGCCATGAAGCCAGGCTCCAGCTAAATTATTGATGAAAAAGAGTATTGAAAACGGATGGTTGTCAAATCTGATTTCTTGCCTTCTCCTCAGAACTGTTGCATCAGTCTGACAATGTGCATCATTTAAATATCATTCTTAACAAATCTTTGACTGATTCTTTATTAAAAATGATGAAAGAAAACATGTCAATCAAGTAAAAAAAAAAAATAGATTCATTTTTTTTCTATATGGCTATATCGTTTTATTGTTTTTCTCTATTGTTTTTGGTGAAGCGTGCAACCCAAACCTGCCAAAACTGGAATTGAACCGGGACCTTGTTGCTGTGAGGCTGAACTGCTAACTATTATGCCATTCAAAATATTCATACATCTTATCATAGTTTAGTTTTTGTTATGTTCAGAATGTTGACCACTTTGGAGACCTTGCTAAAGCCCTGTTCAGACGGGATTAGCTGTGGGTAAATTGTAATAATTACGAACGTTGTCTGTGTTTTTAGTGCGATTCGTCCTTGTCTGTGAAGAGGGAGATAATCTAGTCCTGTGTGATGCTCATGCCTGTGATACGGGCTGTTTTTGAAGCTAATATTGATTCAAAATGTCTCTGCTGTTCATTATACGCCCAGATTTGAAGTCCTTTAATAATATTAATGTGCCACGGATAATTCAATGATTGTTTTGTTTACAACTAAAACTTTAAAAACTAAGGCTTTTGGAGCAAAGTTTGGATCGAGGAGCTTTGTCAGCCTGGATTAAAGACCACAAATATCATCATGAGAATGTCATTCTTATTATTTTTTTTAAAACATTTTATTTTTTATTTATGGTTTAGTTTTCACTCCAGACAGAGACAAAAAAGAAAGTATATGGGAAAAAAAATAATATATATTCTGATTCTGATCGCAATAACATGGGAAAAAACAATATTTCACACTACAATACAGGTCCATAACGCTAAATATTCAAACTAAAATAGAAGAAATGCTATCAACAGGGATGAATTGATCAGTTCTTGTCATATTTCACTGTGTTTATTAGTCATTTCCAGATTAAAGTTGGTAAAAATAGTGAATTATCGACATACTAATCTCGTTCAAATGCTCTCAAAAAACACAATAATTAAACTCTACAGACATCCTTGGGTAAAACAAATCTTATCCGAATAGGGCTTGACAGAAATACAAATATGTTGAGGATTCACATAAAATCCTGTCATTGAAATGTATAAATACTTTAGTGCCTTTCTTTGCTCTTATTTCAATAATGCATCACTGTTTCGGAAACGTCAGTGTTGTGTTCAGCCCAGAGACATCCAGTCCCCCCCAAACTGCTTAATCACTATTTATCCTCCTCTGTATCGACTTGGGAGTGGTCTGAGAGCGAGTGGGAGTATAGCCATAGCTTGTTCTGTTTATTAAAGTCCCACTAATGCAGCATCAACAACACTCGGCCGGCCCTGTCCGTAACCGCCTGGAACAGCATTGCTCTTTCTCAGGCAGAAGACACTTATGCGCCGAGACAGGAGGGAAGGAAGTGGCCGGGCCTAACAGAAGACGCAGGCTGGGATCAGAGCAGAGCTGATCGATGCCGCATTCAGAGAGCTATCAATCAAGGGTCCGGGCCGAGTAAATTATGCTTTTATTAGTATCGAGCTGACCACTGCAGGAGAGACGAGAGACAGGGAGCGAGCAAGGAGCAGAGCAGAAATACAAACCTGCCCTTTCACGTGTGTTAGTGTCCTATGAAGGGACTTTTTTCCCTTTAATAATCAAATGATATGGTGCTGGTGGTGGTGGTAAGACTCTTCTGTAGCCACACACGCCTCCAGAAGCTCACACACCACATGCATGCGAAGGTACAGTAACGTGGGTGTCTTGCCCAAGAACACAACAACCAGTGACCAATGGGTCCTTGGGTAAATGCTCTAACCCAGAGTATCCAGAGTGTTTTCATCAAGGCCCGCATATTGAAACACTGATGAAGTAAAGGGCAGAGCAAAGGTCATAGATTGGTGGTGAATACAGTCAATAATTCAGACCTCAATATAAATGTGTGATATTTATTCATTAACCTTTATGTAAGAACCTACTGAGAACGAGACCGGTTTTTCAAGGGTGAACTGGAGTTATAGGCTTGATAAAAACATATGAAAAAAAAAAAACGTCAGCAAAAAGTACTGCTAGTGGTAATTTGAGCCTGAGGTCGAAGAAGCAGAAGAAAGGTCTGAGGTTGCATGGATTGGTTTGTGGTAAACCACGAGGCTTCTCTGTGTTTTCTCTTTGCGCCCAGTGGAACCAACCTTTAAAGAACACAACATTTACTCTATAACATTATTGTCTCATCATAAAGACACTTGGAGTTGTATTTAGTTTGTTGCTCACATTTGAATGAATCCTGAATCAGAAACACGCATTTTAAATTTACTACGTCAAAGGAAGAAATCCCACGCCATTTTTAAGCCTATAAATAATTACCAGACTCTGAGCCTTTCTGCATCTAAACATGTTCTACAGCCCTGTGCTTATACTGTATTAGCAAGCAGGGGCACGTTTCATTTTTTTAAGTAACTACCTGTTTTTCATGGTTCATCCCCACTGCAGAGATTAGATGGTTTGCTAACAAACATGAACATTATTTTAAGCTCTAAAACATGGAATGCCAAAGCAACAACACTCAAGAGCATGTTGAAAGGCCAATAAAAACACCTTTAAAGTGTGTACACCTTCACCATCTTTACTTACATATTGACATTCCATACACTTTTATCATGATACCAACACATCCATGAAAAATGTGTCTACGACGTCTGTTTTCACTAACGTTTAAGCACTTTTACACTCTTATACCCCTTGTTTACTGAACAACTTCTCTCTCCTCTTCACTCCCTCTTGAGTGTTGGACTTCTCTTCTTTACTGAACTTTTCCCAGCCCCTAACCCACTGGATTTAGGTGGGCTCTGGGTGGATGTGACCAGACAATGAAAGCCGTGGAAGGTGTGGCTGGACCCTGCGTAGACAAACTGGCTTAAGGGTTGTAATTACGGCATTACGGCAGAAGGCTTGCTGGATTAGATCTCCACCGACAGGCTCCAAACCAGGAAATCGACTTTATTAGCCCCATGTTGACAGTTTAAGACCATCTCTGTCAACATCTTCCATGATAGAAGTGAAGATTGTAGGCTTGACATAGTCTGTAAACCCTATTTTAGTTCCCGCAGATTAACATGGCGTGTATAGTAACTGCAGTCCAGTGTGTTGAAGCGGTGCAGAGCCGTGATATCTCACCTTCTCTGTCAGCGCTCTAATCCTGTCTGAAAATGACTAGATTAAGGGAGATTAGTCACGAGGAAGAGAAGGAAATCCATACGAAAAACAGGAGATTTCATCAGAGACGTAGTGAAAAGTCCCAGGTTTGTTTATTGTCCTGTAAAACTGAATAATGATATATTTAAGAGTAAGTTCATGTTTGGTTTGTAAAGATTTTAAAATGAGTAGGTTGTGATATATGTACTTTATATAAAACAAAGAGCACATTGCAATATGCTGAATTTCATTTTTTGTTGTTTTTAACCATGTTATATTGTTGTCCCCTCAATTTTTATTTATTTTTTGACGTGGGACAGTGCATTCTTAATCAATACATCAGCAGCAGCTTCAACATAATTATACCAAAGTTAGCGCTGTAGCTAAATTTGATCTGTTGTCCTCTTAAATATTCCTTTAGACAACACTTAACTCTTAACTTATAACGTTTCCTAAAAGTGTTTTATTTGTTTTTGAAGTCATCTTTGAAAAATCTTTTTAATTTGAGTACATGCAAATAAATGTATTCAATATTTTCTAATCATATTTGTTAATGTATTTATGTGTTTTAATTCAAAAAAGCTTTATCCCATTTAATGTGGCTCTCAGGGTCCACTCACTGTAAGAATGTTCACCTCTGTTATAGAACATAATGCATATAAGATAGAGATATGTTGAATACCACACTGTGGAACATTTCAGGCAAAGCATTGGACAATAAAGGAATATCTTATCTTATCTTAACATCTCTACATCTAATCTGCCCTCTAAAAGTTTCTGTTGCTTCCATTTTAAACCTCTCAGGCGTAAGTAAAGTTACTCCTGAAGGAACAATTTGAACAAGTCCCATGCGGAATCCAAACTTGGCCCTGACGATGCCCCACAATGCAGCTTTTTCCTTCTGATCTTGTCTTGTTTACTCTGGGTCTCTATTGTGTTTGGGCTGCTTGCCTTGTCTGATCTCCTCGGCCCTTCTCCTCCGGGCCCCGAGCCAGCCAACTGTTGGGAGACATCAATATTAGCCTGGGTCTCCTGGTTTAAAGTCCGCTGGAGGTGCAGAAGCGAGAGGGAGCGAGAGGGAGCGATCCGTAATAGATCAGATGGTCCTTCCTCCGTGCATTCCCATGGCTGCCCAGAGGCGGCCGCAAAGCACTGTGGGAAATTAGGCCAAAGCTGCGGTCTCTTTGTTGAGTTTTTTCTGTTCTTTTTTTTTACTTCCTCCAAATGGTAAATGGATTTGGCTGGTACTGTACTATGTTATCCAAGTATTTAAATTGTGCAAGAAGATTCTTAATATGTATTCTGTGCTGCCATTGTGTTGTTGGGCAAGACACTTCAATCTCCTTATCAATCATATCAAAATCACTTGAATTATAAGTTGTCAAGGAGCACAGATAGGAACACAACACCTCTCGACCCTTCCAGGAGTGATATGTTTAGAATAGATGCAAATGCAGCCTCTTACTTGCTTGAATATTCTACTATATTCATTGGAAAGCAAATAAATAAATACCGTAGTTTCCGGACTATAAGTCACACCTTTTTTCATAGTTATATACTTATATTTATACTTATATACTTAAGATAAGATAATCCTTTATTGTCCCACATGGGGAAATTTCATTGGTGCAACGCAGGTAGATACAGAGGTAGATACAGAAGAACAGATCACTTATAGGAAGTCTGAAAAACACTTTCAGTAGAAGATCTCCTATAAATAAATAAAAACTCCCATAGACAAATAAATAAATAAATAAATACCATTGCATGTGATCCCGACAGTAATTGCACATGAATATGTGTCACGACAGCACATGGATTGCACATGAATTTCACAGTAATTGCACATACGACAGAATTGCACATCAGTATTAGGTTAGGTCAGTATTGCGACCTCCGTAGCGACTTATATGTGATATTATTTGTTATTTTCACACTTGCAACACATGTCATACTCCAGTGCGACTTATATATGTTTTTTTCTTCTCTATTATGCATTTTTTGGCTGGTGCGACTTATACTCCAGTGCGACTTATAGTCCAGACAATACGATACATCTTTTTTCATTCCAGTGCAGACACGTGGTTGTTGTTTATATGTTAAATCAAACTTGCAAAGGAGTAATAACTATTAATATCTAACGTCAACCCCTAGTTTCTAAAGTTCACTTATTGTGTGGCGCTCGATGTACATTTCATAGTCAAACTGTTGTGGCTATGTTTTGGCGCATTATTGTCCAGAATAATGTTTGATTTGTTTATTACAGGGTTGTTAGCATGTACGCTAATTTCACAGCGCTAATCACCAAAGATAGCAATCGACACAAAACACTTCTAGCCTACGCGTGCTAATGCTTTCTAACAAGGCTCTGGTGCTACTCTTGTGTGGTTGAGTGCTTGTCAGTAGCCAAAACGGCCCTGGTTTTTGAATAGTTTGGAGGCTAACGCTAACTCTCCCATTGAAACTCCATTAGCGCTAACTCTCCTGGAATAGAACCTGGATTATGGAACACATCGTTTCGTTTGCAAACACTGAAAGGGTCTAAAGTAGCGACGGGAAGATAGACCGGTTTGCCTGATACATCGGTGTGTACGATACATGTGCGTCGGTAGAAAGGTGATACATCGATGTAATTCAAGTGGCGAAATTAGGGCGCATCAGACTTTCAATTGTTTCCTCTAAAAATGTGTCCATTATATAACAACATGCCTATTTGTACTTCTAGCTATACTTTGCAGTCCTTTTGAGGATGCCTAGTTCAGCTTATTCCTCTATATTATTGATTAACTGACGCAGGCCTATTTTCACATTGGGCCAGCTGTGGTTCATTCACTTTAGCTTATTGCTGGACTCACTTGTGTTTATCAGCTCATGTTAAATCCATAGAGCTGGACGCCTGTAGGGTTTAGTCACGCTGATGGAGAAGAAAATACCATGTAAGCCGGGCTGGACATCACAACAACTTGCCTCTACAAATTTAATAGTTGCACAATATTGGGAAGTCACTGCATCTTCAAATATACTTCCTTACATGACTTTATTATACTACACAGCTATTTCTGTTTGGGGTGAAGAGTACTATCACTGTTACTATGGAGAGAGAGTTAGTTGAAAAACACATTACAGCCAATAGTCTTAAACTGATTGAATGGTATTTTTATCAAGAAAAGATTAAGAAAGAATCCTGCACGCTGTCCACGTTGCAAATAGTGAAGTTATTAGGAAATAAAGGACATTTCAGTTCTAGGTCTTCAACAGGTGAATGTTTTCTATCCTCTAAAGCACCCAGTTTCAAGACATTTATGTGCAAAGTTCTCATTTACAGTATATTGCTGGCTGATACCACAGTATAAAAATGCATAGGCTCATTACTGGCATATGTAATCGAGTCCAAATCATGTTTTGCTAGCGTTGTATGTGAAGAGACTATTGTTTTTTGCCTTGTCCTTGGTGCAGTTCATGTGCCCTAGAATACATTACTGCTCTGTTTTAAAATGTTGTGATGTCATGTGAACGCAACGTAATTAAAACATACCAAAGCCTGGATATTGCAGAGTAAAAATCAATGTCCTTGTGTTGACAGGATGTGCCGGTCAGTCCTCCACTGTCTGAAGTGTCCAGTGGCTCTCTGCTTGACAACCACGAGCGCCGCATCTCCCACTCCCTGTACGAGAGCATCGACCTGGACAACGTCTCCACTCCGCGGGGGGGCAGCATGATCGGGCGCATGGGTGAGTCACATCTCTAAGCATGGGTCATGTGAAAGGTGATTATTCTACAGGAAAAAATATTGACAAATATCCCAGCTCAACTGCCATTGGAGTTTCCACTTTCAAGTGTAATGAGTTTGCAGTATTTTTTAGTGATAAGGGACAGGGAATAAAAAATACTATCAATTCCACAAGGCAAATAACAATTCAACAGCCAGCTAGACCCCTAGAGCAAGTTTCCCCTGTGGCTGACAACACTGTCCAGGAGATCATCTACATGCTGCCTTGATGTGTTGCCCACCAGATTTTTAAAGTCTGTGCTGAGCAGTTTGTTAGCATCACTCAGACTGTAGTGACATACTGAAATATTCAGTATATCACTACAGTCTGGGACAGTCCTAGGGCTTTGAAAACCACAGTCATTAAGCCTCTCCCAAAGAAGAACAGTCTTGATGCTACAGTAATGAATAATTATCGGCTTGTCTCAAACCTGCTCTTTCTCGGAAAAATCCTTGAAAAAGCTGTCTATCAACAGCTTACTCACTCCCTCATACAGAATGATTGATCTTTTCCAGTCTGGATACCGGTCGTATCACAGCACTGAGACTGCTCTTATTAAAGTAACACATGACATGGCATGGTCTCAGTCTTAGTCCTGCTGGATCTCAGTGTCGATCATGGGATCCTCCTGCTCCCATTATTGTGACTGGTCTCATCCCATCCCTCTACTAACTGATGATTTTGTTTTTCTATTATAGTTGTAATGCTATTCGCCCTTGATTATTCTTTACCTCCTCAGCTACGTTCACTAATAAGAAGTGTGGTTGACCTGCTAACCCCACATTTGAATGAAAAAGCGTCTGTTTTAATCTTAAATTAGACATGTCTGTTAATCTGACGCGCATTGATCCTTTCGCACATCCAACCTAGCTTTTCTCCCCTCCATGTCTCTGTAAAGTCCATCCTCATCTCCTAGCCTTGCGTCCCCTCTCTTCAGCTAGCATCCGCGAGTATTGTTTGCGGGGATTAGCGTCACAGCCAAGCCGGCGCGGTTTCACTCGGTCAATTCCCATCCAGCGCCCGTTGACATCGCTAGCTAAAATCTGAGCTCCCAGCGTGGAATTGGAATTGGCAATTCAATCCTGGAGCGATCGCGGCTGTCATGTGGCCATCGACAGACCTTTCACATGCGCGCGAGAGGCTAACGGTGATGCTATCGGGTTAGCGCTGAATAGGTTGTCTGGCCAGGAGCATGGACCTTTATTTATTTATTTTTGATGGATGTATTAGCCTCAGCATATTCATGAAAAAAAATATATGTAGAAGAAGAAAAGAAAAAGAAAAGTTAAAGGTTTCTTTTTTGATACAATATACAAGTTATAGTTCCTTCATTCAAAGTAAATGCATACATTAGTATACATTTCAGACTTAAAGTGAATAAGACAGGTTAGACTGCAGATTTCACTAATATGTAGTGAACATGATTATGTTTCAGATTTTACTAAACATTTAGTTTAGTTGTCCCCAGTTTGACAATTTTGGTAAAGTTTATAAATGTTACTCCACAGCTTTTACCTAGCAACCATATTATAAACAAGGGCCAAAATTCATATAAATTACACATTACAGTTCTGATTTGACAATAAATATTACCTAACACCAACATAACACCTCTATTTGGTTATTATATGTTCTATTACTTAACTGCCTCTGTGTTTTAAATGGTACGCCGCATATTGATGACATCACAGAGAGATTCGGCTCTACTTCACAATGTCCCTTTTGGGAGACGGAAGGAGACCTTTAGCTTTTAATCATATTATAATTGCCCCCCTTGTCATTAAACCACTCAAACTTATATTCATTACTGATTCATGCATATTTGAGTATCTTAACGGTTATTGCTCTGGCTTCACAGCAAGAAGGTCCTGGGATTGGGTTTAGGGGGTCCTGAGTGGTGAGGCCTTTCTGCGTGGAGTTTGCATGTTCTTTCCATGTCTGCGTAGGTTTCCCCTAGCACTAAAAAACATGTACAATAATATGCTAGTGCGTTGTAAGAGTGAATCAGGGACAACGGATATGGAAATGAGCCCACGGCTACAATCCAGTGTGTTTACAGCATGTGTATCATGTATGTTCATTAAAATGCACCAAATAAACAGACAAAGCACACTCTGTCATGCCCACTGATATTTACTTACTTCGTTCTGCAATTTTATTTTCTTAAATGGTGACACATGTAGGATTTGGCAGCCAATTTGACACAATCCATTTGACGGAAAAAAGAAAACAAAAAGTCTCTGTTCCTGTTCCTCTGTCGTGAACTGAAGCGCTCCATAGGGCAACATCACTTAAAGGGGCAGACTTGTTTTTATTAAGTAATATAATAATACATCTTCTTCAAGATTTAAACTTCTTTGTATAGTTTGAGTGAGAGCCTGTATTTAAATGACTGGTTTGGGATGGAAATGGTTAGAGTTTGGAATAGATAGAGAAATCTGAGTAAAAAAAATTGAAGTATGGGATAAGAGTCCATTTTTCAAGGTCCGTCTTTATAGCGACGGGTTTTTTTCTCTAAAATTCTTGAGAACTCTTTTTGGAGAACTACTTATTTGTTGTGTTTCCGTCTCGCGGAGTGATTTGTCTTTGTAACATACTTGTATTATTTTGTTTATTTAAAAAACAAAAGAGTTCTTCCGTTATTTTCACTCAATAATTGTATATCTATATTATAATCCCACTCTCAATACTCCTAAGACTTTCTTGTATACTTACAGGAAATAGTCCTCCTGCCCCTTCACTCAAGTGCATCTTCAAATTTGTTGTTTTCAATTTCCCCATGTGTACCTTTTAGCACTCTGTTGTCAGAAAAAAAAAAACATGATTGAAAAGTTTGCACCTCTTCAGACTACAAAGCTCTAAATAGTGAAAGTTTTTTGGGTCGCGGGGGTGGAGTGGGTTCGGAGGACTGGAGTTATCAGATCCGTACCCTGCTAGTGTCTGGCGGCGGGTTAAAAATGTCATCTCTCTTTCTTCTCTATCTTCAGGCTGCCTCCAAGTCGTAGCCTCATTAACCCAAGCCTACGGTGCTCCGTGACAGCTCTTGATCTCTCTAAACCGCCACAATTCTGCTATTTCAAATTATCAGGAGACGGGAGGGAAAGCAAAATAATGTAACATGATGTGCGTGATTGCTGAATTTGTATGGGGAAATGTAAAAGTTAGTTATAAAGTTGGTAGAGGACAGACATAAATATTTAAATGTAGTGGGATTTAGAACTTTTGACATTTTTTCTGATTCCTGCAAAGTTAATAATGGCTCAGATGGTGGAACGGTCGCCTTATAACTGGAAGGTTGACAGTTGAATCCCAGTTTATTTGGCATATTTATGCTGTTTTACATATACATTATAGTTTTACACCAATCGAGTTGGTATCTGTTGAGAAAACAATGAAAAATCTGTAGAAAGTGACATCACGCTAAGGACACTATGTAGAATTTACACAAAGAAACAACTTTTTTGACATTCTAAACTTTAATTCAACACAATAAAGTCATTAGATGAGATTTTGTCCAGTGTTTGATGGGTAATTTCAATGTGTTTAGTCAAAGGCACTTTAAATCTGATATAAAACTGTAGTTTTAGTAAAGTTTATTAATGTTTATTAACTAGAAAAGCTTTAATAAAGTGCTACAGTCACACCGCAGGACATTTATGTTTTTGCTTGATATACAAAAATATAGAAGACATTACTGTGTACTGTTGAGTAGAATTACATTAACATTATTTAGAGAGCCATTTAAACTGACATATCATGTATGCCATATTTACTGCTCTGTGAATGAAAAAAGCACACTCTTGCTTACTCTCACTCCTCCAGTAGTTGTCATAACCGTTTACATTGACGGAAGCTCTTCGCACTCCACCGCTTTCACATCTTACCACCTCTTCGTGACTCTGCGGCATTTGTCAGTGTATTTACGGCGTTTTCCCGGAGGCTGCCGTCTGTTCCTGTTTCCCAGCGTCCTCTGGTGCGGCGCAGACAGACCAGACAGGCTCAGACATATTGGTTGCGGTGGCAGTAGTGACAGCGGTGGTTGGAGGCGCACATCGTCAGGTTAGGGCCGAGCACACGCAGCCGCGGGGCCCTGACTGACAGCTCCACGCTCGGGATACTTAAGAGCTGCTGAAGTACCTGGACGCGAAGGCCGAGCAGTGGGCGACGGAGGCGTTGGGAAATGGTTATTTTAGCGGTATGTATTTCATGAAACACATTAAAATACCCGGAAAATACATATTTAACCACTACACAGAGTTACAAAGACATTTAATAAGGTAAAAAAATATTAGTTCTTCTTTAAAGTTTAAATAAAGCTTTCCTGGCATGTAAACTACTACTACTGCAATACCACACCTCTATTCATTACTTTTATTACTGCTTGCCACTGCTACTCCTTCTACTCATAGTACTTTTACATCTACTTCTGTTACTGCAGCTGCTGTTGTATCATTACTCCAACAAAATCTCCAGCCACAACTGTCTTACATGCCTCATTTTTTGCCTCTTATGCTGTATTCTTACTTCCTATATAGTCGATACTTCAAATTGCAACTATACTCCTTATCATTGTTGGGTATCTTTACATTACCTCGTTACTGCCCTTGAAAACTAACGCGTTTACGTTACTGCGCTACTTTGTTATTAAAGTGATGCGTTAAAGTACTCTTGCGTTTAACATTATTGTATAACCTTGTGCGCAGCGTTGTTGAGAACAGTAACGTATTCATTAAAATATCAAATAAACAAGCAAAGTGAATATGTTTGACTGAGCTTTATCTATATTGTTATGTTAACAGATTACCACAATGCAATACCATACAATAAGCACGTGTAGGCCTGTCCTCAAGCAATGAAAAACATCACTAAAACTAAATTAGTATAACTTCTTATAACGAAGAAGAAGAAGAAGAAGCGACTGGGAAACAAACCGTGCTCTGGGATTGAGGCGAGAACCAAAACTAACGCATTACTACACTTCTTATGGCACTGCTCCGTCCGACTTTGACTACTTTTTGCGCCGCATTATTCTCCACCTGTACATACTTTAAAGACAGCCAAAGCTCTCTCTAACCCATTCTCCCGCTCTTCTCTGTTCCATTATCTTGCCTGGCCCACAAATAGACCCCGACGTGGAGGTAAATGGAATGAAATGGCTTTGCTCCTCGAGAATTAAGACCGGGCCCAGGTAGAGAGTTATTGTGGATGGCAGTAAGTCGATTCCTTGAAATAGTAAACTTCATATTTCAGTTTAAAAAGAGCAAATAGCTCCCATGTTTTAGAGCTTGTTTTATCTCAACTCACTCGGTATTGATTAGCCACCGAAGCGCGTCGCCTGTTTCCTTGCTCGACGTCTCCTCCTTTCTTTCTTTCCGTCTCAAACTGCTCTGATTGTGCACGAGGAACGATTGTATTAAGTATAGGTATTGTAATTACCATGGCAACTGACAGCGCAAATTGAACAAAATGACAGGCGTTATCGAGCAGGTGTAGTTTGGTCGCGTTGATTGTAAAAGGGTAGTGATTTAGGGTAGTTATTGGAAGTAAAAGTACATGTAGAGACTGTATTTAGAGATCTGGAACACAGTGTCATCGAACAGAAAATGTCTCATGTTTCTGGTATGTCCAATTATAATAAAGTATGCACAAACATGCCACTGAAAAATACATCTAATTGTAGTTATCTTTACAAGCACGATATCTGATTTCGGAGTTATCAGATTATTGAAAGGTCATGTAAACGGTTCCTTCTTGATGTGAGTAATCAGATTTATTGCTGATTATTCACAAATGTGCTGTTTTTTATAAGAATAATAATAAGAACAAAAGGGCAAACTGAAATTTTAAAATGCATTGTACTTTGTCTTCCAAATACATCAGCTACTCTTAAAATCCACTAATTGGTGTTTGCGGCGATCAGATTTCACTTGTGCATGTAAACAAACACCAGAAATCAGATCTAATTATTGTATTATTCCAGTTTGATTCTTACTGGCCTTGTAAATGTTCCCACTATACTCTTATTTGGACACTAACTCCAGATTCTTATACAATGTTACTATTTCGGCGGTTAAAAAACACATTCTCCTTCTGAATTGCAAATTGTTATCAAATAAGTATCTAGTTTTGCTTCTATTTTACATCAGACTTTTTTTTTACCCGAGTAAATACATATACATGCTGTCAATTTACTCCAGTTGAATGAGTTACTTCGTTCAGCCGCTAATACTTCCAAAATGGTCACATTTATATAGAGCTTTGAGTGCATTAAGCGCTATATGAATGTAACCATTTAATACTTTCAAAGCTACAAAGCACTCCTACTGATACTTATACACTTACTCCTACCACCACAGGGAGTAGCTTTAGTTCAGATATTTCCAGTCACAACATTCTTGGTCAGTATTTATGTGGTTAACGTTCCTACTTTCTCCCTTCAGAAAAGACACAAAGTACAAAAGTTCAGTACAAAATATGGCCAAGATGCCAAATGCAGAGCTCGGACCCATTTTTGCTCAACTCAAACGGTAGTACTTCTTACTGCAAATTTTGAAAAATGACCTCAATAACCCAATATATATATTTCAATGTGCTGCACTTTTGTTTAGCCGCTTCGACTTAGAAGTATCTGCTCCATTATTTGTCAAGAGCTTTTCCTGTTCCTTTCAGCCCAGTCATTCAGACACAGCTTTGTTCCGTCTGATTCTTAAATCAAAGGTTTCAGAGTATCATTGGAAACTGGCAGGTGGTCCTCGTACTCTGCTTGAACTCCTCTTTTACATCCCAAAATAAACCGACTTAGTCACCCTTTTTTATGCCACATTCATGAGGTTCTGTGGAGGTGAAGAATCCACCGAAACACACTCTGTAGACAAAAGCTGACAGATTATGGAGGTATATAGAAGTCTGTCAGTACATGGCGCTAGGGTTTTTGTAAAAGGTGGTTGCCAACACACCTTTACCTTCCGCTCGTCTAATTGAAAAGAGCAGCGAGGTGCTGTCTTCTCACGCTGAGGTGCAAATTGAATGTGCTCTGTCTGGAGAAGTGGCTGCATGCTTCGCCCAGAGCGCAGAGAAATTGGCATGAATTCCGGAATTTGGGCACCTGAATTCAAAGTGAAGTAAACCATGATGCAAACACTTATGATGTAAAATCCCTCACATCAGATTGACTTGTTGATGTGTAAATGAGCTACAATGTTGGAGTTCCAGTGTAGAAATGTCAACTAGTTTGTTTCTCTGGTTAAAAAAGTAAAAAATAGTGATGGGCAGAATTATACCAATATATCAATACTGACAGAAATATCGAAAAGTGTCAATACTTAGCAAAAATATCGATCATAAGCGCATCTTACGGTTCCCTGATTATTTCTAAGCACCACTCTGTCCCCCAGACCTCCTCTTCCTCCCTCGATGTCCTCCTATGTCCCATCACCTTATCGTCCTGTCCAGATGTATTCCTGTTCTCCTGTCCGTCTGTCCGGCTATCCTGCTGTCCCCTATCCTCTTATCCTTCTGTCGATTTATCCTCTCATCCTACTGTCCTCTCATCCTCCTTCCCCCTATTTTCCTATCCTTCCGTCCTCTCATTCTCCTGTCCTCTTATCATCCTATCCTCATGATCAATTCAATGCAGTTTATTTTTGTAACGCCCAAACTCACAGCAGCAGTTGCCTCGATGGACGACAATGAACTAGAGAAGCAGATTAATCAATGTTCACAGTAGTTTAGCAAATGGATAATCGTCCCTGTCCTTAGACCCTCCTTCCGCAGGAAAAACTACACTCTTATCCTTCTTCCTACTCTCTTGTCTTCCTTGCCTCCTGCCAGTGCCCTCTCGGTCTACTTGTACTCTGCAGTGTGTACAGATCTGTCCATGTCCCCCTCACATGTGTCCACAGGCCCATTAACATGCTCAGTGAGTGAGAGAGAGAGAGTGCGAGAGACATAGAGGGACAGAGAGGACAGACCCAGACACCGTTTCCGGCCCGTTGCCTTCTGCTGCCACCTGGAACATGTGCTCTTCGAGGGTCGAGTCAGGAAACTGGAATCAAGTCAGAAAATACAAGTGGTGCCGTGTTTTTTGGACGTGCACCAAAAACTAATCAAGGAGTCTCCAAGGCAGTGCTGAAAGGTGAAAAGTACACTATTTTGTAGATGAGCCAAGGTTTGTATGGAAAATGTGCCTGATATTCTGAACAAAAGGCCCTAGTTTACGTCTGTGGCATAGACGCCAACTATTGATAGTTTTGGACGACGTAGCATTGGTAACGTTAAACACAATATTGATCAAAAACGACTACACCAGCTCATTGACTTCCCCTTTATAGTACGTCAGAGTAAATGTCATCACTACAAAGTGCCAGACCATGTTGACAGATCACAGTACCAAGCTTTATGTGTTGATTTTTTTTAAGCATTTTTTAAGAATGAATGTGAGCATTGATATGGGAGAGGATAATGTATTTTGTTTTTATTTTTAACGATGCAGAATCACTCAAGTTTGAGTATTTCAGTGAAAAACACTACACAATAATAGTCCATTTTGCATAATATGTCGCCTTTATAGCAAGACACTGCAGGGGAAAGTCTTACATTTAAAATGTCTTCTTTAATTCCCTTACATAACAGCAAGGAAACATTATTACACGTTTTTCAGTATTTAATAGTTTAAAGTTGGATATGTTGACATCTTAGATCTTTTAAAGAATATTTTACACAGTATCTGAGTAAACGTAATCTTAACGAAAGTTGTAAAAAATATTGTAAATGTATATGTCATGATGCTGAGTGGATAACACAGATGCTGGAGTTGTGAGTTTGATTCCGGCTCCGACAATTTGCTTTTATGTCCTTCCCCCTCTCATTTCTATTTCACACTGCGGGCCAAAAAAAATCCTTAACAAAAAATAAATAAATAGATGCATAAATAAATAAATAGACAAAATGCATAAATAAATAAAGAAAACTAAGAAAAAGGCTTTTTAAATAGTTAAGTCCTGTTTAAATAAAGGCTTCAACCCACCAGAGTGCCTTGGTTTTACATCCTTGTCAGACTAAACACTTGCTTTAGTAAGAGAAGACCTCATTTGAAGATAAATGTTCCACATGAATTAAGTGGATTAAATGAAATCAAATAATAAAACCACTTTTGGTGCAGATTGGACAATGTCGTTTATGGTTTATAGGTTCAAAGAGCAAAAAACTAAGAATAAGCAGTTTAAACAAGGCTTCAAACAAGAGCTTCTAACACCCACATGCCTCCAGGCCCTTTCAAACCCCAACTGGAGTGTTATTTTTTCCTTTCAGAGAATTGAGCCAATCAACTAAATGTTCCGATCAATGGTATCGGCGTGGCGGGTGATAGGAGCTCTGTTTGAATTGTCCGGGTGGTGGGCCCCTGGTGAGCGTTCTTTCCTCCTCAACACTGCGTCTTTACAGTGATTACCCGCTCCTGTCCACCCACGGCCCTTTGCAGCTATGGGCCCCAGCGGATCCACTAATCACCCCCCTTTACCTGGATCAATGGAAGAGAAGAGGGTTAGGGTTAGAGAGAGAGAGAGAGAGAGAGGTACATGGAGAGAATGTTGAAAGAGAAGGGAACAAGAATAGACAGATGGCAAAGTAGAGTAGAAATCTGGAACAGTTTATATCTGATTCTGTTGGACAAATGCCGCCTTGATAAATAAATGAAATAAATGAAATAAATGAAGTAAATGAAGTAAATGAAATAAATGAAATAAATGAAATAAATGAAATAAATGAAATAAATGAAATATTGAAATAAATGAAATAAATGAAATATTGAAATAAACGAAATAAATGAAATAAACGAAATAAATGAAATAAATGAAATAAATGAAATAAATGAAATAAATGAAATAAATACATTAAATAAACTAAATACATTAAATAAACTAAATACATTAAATACATGAAATAAATGAAATAAATGAAATAAATGAAATAAATGAAATAAATGAAATAAATGAAATAAATGAAATAAATGAAATATTGAAATAAATGAAATAAACGAAATAAACGAAATAAATACATTAAATAAACTAAACACATTAAACACATGAAATAAATGAAATAAATGAAATAAATGAAATAAATGAAATAAATGAAATAAATGAAATTAATGAAATTGAATATATATGGTTGTCTAATTCATTATCAGACAAATCAAAATAGATGACAACAGCTTTGTTTTCTTAAATTAAAGTGACATGTTTTTTATGGCTATCTAATTGTTACTACATTTGCCCGTATGATACCTGTTATAAATATAGAGGATTCATCATTCAAGAAGCAGTTTGTGAAGAAAATTTGAAAAATATGTTGAAAATTACAGGACAAACTTCGTACTTACACGTAGCTGAATTATTTTTCTGCATTTAAAAAGATCCATTACATTGCTGTTTTTTTTTGTTTAACTGATAATTCAACCATTCTGCCCTTGGTTCTTTCTACACATTTTTCGTTCCTTGTTTTCGTCCGCGTGATGCTCAGATATGTCTGTGAGAAAGCCGTGTGTCTGCTGATGCTTTTGGATGCATACTGCTGCCTTGTATCCCACAGACTGTAGCCGTGAATGGGCCCAATGTTTACAGCGAGGTTCAGGTCAGTTCACAGAATAATAGTGTTTTTGACAGCGGCTCTGATAATGGAATGCATCAAAAGCCACATTCAGCTTTACAGTAAAGAAGTGTTTTTGTTATATTGCACTAAAATGTTAAAAGTACTCAAATGCTTTCAAACCAATTTTGTGCTGAATCAACCTTTTGAGAATGTAACTATATTGCATAAGTTGTTTTTCCAGAGTGAAGCAGTGTAAATAAACCTGGAATGAACCTAGAATGGAGCTAAAGCCACGTTTCGACAGGTTGGTTTGTTTAATGGCGGGTTTGTGTTCTGGCTCCCAGGGGTCTGGTACATGAACCTAAACCTAAATGGTACTTGAATTACACTTTTTAATCACAAGACCGATTTCAGGTGTTTAGTAATTCCGTAGTTTGTATCAGCGTGAAACGTGGCTAAAGCTAGCATAATTTTTTTTTTTTTTGCATTTAACTTCTACAATGCGTTTATATAATGCATTGGGTTTGGATGATGTCAGACACATTATACACTGGAAATATAATATTTTGGGCCTTGATGTAGGAGCTGTGAGGCGATAAACAGGAAACGGCTAACATGCTTTGCTAGTTCTGTTTTGCTAATTTTGTCAGTACAAGATATAAAGCTACCAGTTGATATTTGGTGAGAAATTGTATATATATATATATATATATATATATATATATATATATATATATATATATATATATATATATATATATATATTGTTTGTGTCTGCTTTTTACTGTCTTGTTTTCACCAGAGTTTGCGATCTTTCATTCTTTTTATTATTATTATTTTTTGTACGTGTGCTTGCCTTAAGTGGATGAGTGAAACCGGAGCACCTTGAAAACCATAACCTCTCCCATTTCCACTAATGTTTGGACAATTGATCGAGTTAAAGCCCTGCTGTTCCAAATCCTATTAGGATCATTTAACCCGAAGGACAAAGAACGTTAACCGTCTACAAATGAGCCTTAGGTAAAACTCATTCAACACTTCTCCTTTTACCTCGTAATTCCGTCATTTGTTTAACTTTGCTTTTGCTTTCATATGACCGCAACAGTTCTGGCTACACCAGCATTATGTAATTATAAACGCCAAAAAACAGTTCCATTCTAAACTCCACCTGCGCCTTTACAACAAAGTCCTTGGTCTACAGGAACTTTATTTCCATTATTTCTTTACCGATGATTGAACGCTACTCATTTTGCCTTAGCCCACTGTGCATTTATCGTTGGTGCGGCTCTCGGATCGTGTTTGGGGGTCTGCCAGCATAAATATTGCTGTCTGCTGTTAGTGATTACACGCAATCGCTTACAAACCATTACATTTGCGAAATCGTCTCAATTGGATGGAAAGTAAAACAACGCTATAGGGAGCCAAGCATTTGTGTATGTTTGGGTAACATTAGCGAGCAGATGTGGAGTGTGGATTTTCATTCAATTAAGTACTGTATCGGCTTTAGAAGTATAAATACATCTGTAACTATGGCAATAATTTATGGGATTGTACTTGGACATAAACTCAAATGTGGAAAATTCTCTATTTTTCCTTGGAATTTCCGCATACATAAATGGAATATAGACAAAACTAAATAACTAGCCTTTCTTAAATAAGTAGTAGCATTGTATGGAACTGAATGCTGTTTTTGAAGAAGAATCAATGAGCGCAGGAGTGAACTCTGTGAAAGTAAAAGACGTTATAGATTTAGTTCCTGATTGTTAGGGGACATGTCTTCATACAAATAAGTGGCTGATTGGACCGCCTCAAAACAGTTCATACAGTGAAACTTAAATACAAATACACAAGCGTCAAGCAGAGAAAGACTTCATTTGCACAGTCTGAGAATCCGCTCCGAGGAAAGTGACATCATGTCATAGCTTTAGTAGAAGTCTTATTGGGAGAAGTTTCTCTTTACCCTGTGTGTGCAGTTCTAATTCTAGTTCTAATCATATTGTATCTCACTGATCCTCAATGTATTTATGTCATATGTTTGGAGTGTTTCGTCATGTTTTTTTCCCCAATGGGACACCAGATTAAATCGACCCTGTAAGGATATTTACACGTTGGACTAACACATTTAAAAAGGAATAATAAAGTCAAAAATAGTTGGATGGTTGTGTGATACACTTTATTGTCTGGACATTCCTTCATTGGCAATCATTTGGTGGAACTATGTGTACTTCTGCTACTATAAGACACTTCAGTGCACTAGACACAGACCTTTTTACACCAAAGACATCTTCGAACAGAAATACTTTGTCCTGTCTTTACACCAAACAGAGCAGAGCAAGAGTGAAGTTTAGAAGAAAGCTTTCCTGCCGTGTCTTCAGAGTTGACCTGGCTCCCTCTGGACTCCTGGGCACTGACTGTGATGCCCAGACTGCAGGACACAGATTAAGTCTTTTGTCCTGATGCTTGTTACTCACCTCAAACTGCGCTGACACCCGATCTGAAGACTCTGCACGACAAATCCTCCTGCTAAGCCGCACCGAGACCTTTGACTCAGACTTAAAGGTGACTGTGACAATGTTTCTCCCGCTGAATTTGATTTTCCTTCGTTGTTGTGTCCTTGGGCAAGACCATTCACCCATCGTTGTTGGTGGTCAGAGAGGCTGAAGGCACGGATTGGCAGGTTCACTTCAGGCAGCTATGGCTTCAAAAGAAAGATACCACAGAGAGACATCTATTGGCAGAGGAGGGAATTACCCGTAGGAAAGAAAAGCTAGCTTGCCCTTGACATGCTAATGTGAGCACGCAGTTGGGATGAGCACAATTTGACAGCTAAAATGCTCAGAATTAGTCTAGAGTTTTTGTAGGATCAAAGCGAGTGGATTTATTCAACAAGATTTAGAAAACAAGCATAAATGATGCTAAAAACAACTCCAGATATGTTTTTGATGAGGGAACAATGTTATATATGTGTCCATTAAGACTATGACATTTGATTATAAGCTTTAAATGTTGTTGGATTTAGTAGGAGGACCCATCCAAACAAAAAACAACTTGCAAACTGTATTCAAAACAAAACATAAGTAAAAGTTCTATGGATTTACTGCTCGCTTATTACTTTGTTCTTAAGTCATTTGCCTATTTTCTTTTCCTTCTCTTTATTTGCTCTGTGGACAAGGCTGAGCACCTGTAAGATTATAAATGATCACCAGTCCCTCTTCTCTCTTCCTCTGCCCTTGGTGGGGAAGATGGCAGCTTATTCCTCCTTGACTTTGCCTCTGGAGGAGCAGAAGAGGAGCGTCTCTCTCAGTCTCTCAGTCTCTCTCTCCCAAGTCCTCAGCAGGAGGGTCAGAGCGGCCGGAATACTGATCACTCTGTCGCCCAGTGCTCCGGTGAGTGTCCTTGGAGGAAAGAAGAAGAGCGAGACAAGGAAGGAGGAGAACACTTCAAACTGTCCCCAACCATGTAGGATTTGCTGAAGGATTGTAGAGTTAATATTCCATTTCAAAACAACCAAGGAACAAGATCGTTTTCCCAATTCAAGCCCAGATTTGCTTCTCGGCAGCGTTGGATCGTCTGGTTTGTGGAACTCCTTTGTCACGTCGTAACCATAGAACATCATCGCTACAGCAACAGGAGCACGATACAAACACGAGAGAAAGGACGATATTCATGACTTTATTACTCTCCTCTCACGAAGGTATAAAGTTGCGTTTGCATCCATTTTACTGCAAATCTATCGCTATTAATCCAGTTTGAAGCATTCTTGAAACAAAAACTTAGGTCTGAAAAAGGGCGAGACTAGTTCCTGCCGTGTAGTTCCTGGTACTGTGTAGTTCATCATCAGCAACACTTTTCTGATCCACATTTGACCAAATATCGAACACTTCTGAGTCATAAACGGAGTCGCTTTACTCTGGACAGGAAACTACTGACGCTCGGAGGGTCATAGTTTATAAAATCTCATACGATTCTCCTTGTGTCTGTGGTCTGCACTTTTTAAACCGTTAAAGACTCTAAAATCCTGCCGTGTGTTCTCTACTCAACTGGAAAACTGTACAGGAACATGTAAATACTGTATGTTGTGAGGGACTAAGTTTTTTTCTTACTGTGATAATGATTTTAGTTTAGTTATTTTTCATATTTTAATTCCATCTGCTGGTTGCATGTCTATAACATTATTTTTTCAATCCAATCCAATCCACTTTATTTATATAGCACAATTTATACAACCAGAGGGTTCCAAAGTGCTTCACAGCAGGTAAAAGACTTAAGAGGCATAAATAGGATAAAAGTAATAAAATAAGATATAAAAACAAAATCAAATAGAAAATTAAATCAAACAAACACACTAAAATCAATGGAATAAAAATAAACTAAATAAAATAGATAAAAAGGTGCTGCAACATATAACAAACATACAATCAACATACTACATGGAGTTAAAAGCCAGAGAAAACAGATGGGTTTTTAGAAGCAATTTAAAAAGAGGCTTTTCTTATGGGGAGTGGCAGTTTGTTCCACAGTTTTGGAGCTGCCACTGCAAAGGCTCGTTCACCTCTGACCTTTAGCCCGTGGCACTGCCAGGAGTAGCTGGTCAGCTGACCTGAGGGAACGGCTGGGAGTGTAGGGGTGTAGCAGCTCGGAGAGGTCAGGAGGGGCAAGACCATTTAAGGCTTTAAAAGTAAATAAAAGAGTTTTAAAATGAATCCTAAAATGAACGGGCAGCCAGTGGAGTGTAGCTAAAATAGGCGAAATGTGCTCATATTTTCTTCTTCCAGTTAAAAGACGGGCAGCAGCATTTTGGACCAGTTGGAGACGAGCAATTGAGGACCCACTAACCCCCATATAGAGATATTTTCTCTCTTTTATGAGCTTTTAAACATGTTACAACATTATTCCCTCATCGCTAACGTGCCAAAAGTGCATTGATCCGTGCATCTGTTAATCCTGTATTGTCCTGCATTTGAGTGCGCAAAACATGTTTCACCTACCCCCTATCCCTGCCCACAGCTCTGTACTTCAGACTCTTCAGGATCATATGTAGGGTTAAACCAAATGACGCATAACAATTTTTCAATAATAAAAACACAAAAATTAAGCTGCTTCCGATGGTGAGACTCACTATGAGGTTTAGCATTTCACACAACAGGAAGTCCACGGATCCTTTCTATTATTAAGCTATTTTTGTTAAATATTGCTGTTTACAATGAACAAAATGTAAAATAATGATTTATTTTATCATTTAATACTCAATATAGGAAACAGCATATGTCTCCTTTAATGACATTATGGGATGCAGATACATACAACCTTTTTTCTTTCAAATCCACCAGATTCTACCGCTGGGACCTGCTTGTTTGCATGTCAATCAACATTCTGCACCGCACAGCCCTGATAAGCCTGGTTATTTACCCAATTTAGAAAAAAAAAGAGAAGCGCGTCGTCCTTCAGGCAAAATCCAGTTATGAACATTTGAGAGTGCGATTAACTGGACCACACTATCTCTGTCCACACGATTATGGCAGTAATTACAAATGTGGGAGAACGTTATGTTTACCAGACGTGCGGCGCTTGTATATCTGCGTAATTCCTAATCTGCATGCTGATACTGCAGATGGGAGGTTCCAGTCCACACGGGCGATGCAAATAAATGTGTTGAATTAGCTGTGAACGTGGATGTAACAATATTGAAATCTCACAGAATAGATGGACCTTTTGGAGTGTCATAGTATCAATGATTGTTCTGATGCGTGATTGTGTTGTTACTTTGCCTGAAATATTACACAGCATGGCATTAAATGTATGCATTAGGCTTTAAAACAGCCAGTTTGAGGAAGTTTGGGTTTAGAGCATTTAGATCCCTTTATTTTATATTTGCAAGAAATATTGAATAATGGTTATTACTCATGCTTGTGTGAGGAATTACGAGGGTGTTTTGAATTCATTTTGAAACAGGAACAATAATTGCAAAAATAACCAACAATCAGGGCCTTAAACAAACATAACTAACATAAGGAATATAGAGAGGAATACATTTGGACTTCAGTTGAAATATGACATTTTCATGCCTTGAGATTTCCTTTTACATGCCCCCCCTTTTCTCTTTTATGTTAATTGTTGGAAAATAAAAAAATAAAATAAGCAAAAGAGTCTTTTTGTGCACCTTTAAACAGATACAACAAAATCAAGTACGTTTCCATATTGAAGATAATATAAGACTTTTATTACATTTGATCATTGTTTTATTATTTTTATTGGAAAGAACAATGGAATAAAATAGATGAATAAAACAACTGACACAAATCAAAATAAATACATAAAAAAAAAGAAAATAGCCATATTATGTAAACACAAACATTTGTCCCACTTTGCCCACAGTGCGTCAAATTTGCCCATTTTCAAATTGAGTCTGAATGTGATTTTGTTGAACGTCCAGTACAATGTTAGTCCAGTATGGGTCATCCATCTTTTCATGAGGGTCTTTTCCGTTGCCTCCAGGAGAATGCTCCAGAGTTCACTGTTCACTGTGTCCATGGCAGGAGTTCTGAGGCCCAAATAAAGACAATATAAGACTTTTAAACGTCTGCTTCGGTCCTGACTCTCTCCTCACGTGTCCGCAGCGAACTACCAGCTCTCACCGACCGTCAACATGCCCCAGGACGACATCGTGATGATAGAAGAGGACAGGCCGCCGCTGATCCCGCCCCACCTGTCCGACCACTCGTCCTCCAGCTCGCACGACGACATGGGCTTCATCGGAGAGAGCGCGGCGGGAGGCTGGATCCACGACATCCCGGACCAGGGCGAGTGGTGAGTCAGCTGTGTTCAAGGATTGACGCTCCGCAGAACTCTTTAGAACTAACAAGCATTATTACTTCAAAAAATAAAATAGAAATAGCAATTTTTATTTTTATTTAAATTTTTTATGGGCACAGTAATGATAAACTAAGCAAAGGTTGTTTAGCATTTTTTTGTTTTATTGCGTGCATTACATATCATTATGGCCATTAGTTGCCCCACCCATGTGTAATATATTATAATATATTGAAATTCATATTTTTGTTGTAGTCTAAATTAAAAAAATACAAGTATATATAGTTTACAAACACTGTCGAGCTTTGAGCTTAATGATATAACAAACACATAAAAAATATGAAAGGTTTTAGCTCATATTGATCATCTTTATCGTCAATTTGATTTGCTTTAATCATACACATTACCTTCAGTATTAATTTCCTAAACATAAAAGACACCCTTTTAATTAGTGCCATTTAACACAACAAAACAGACAAAAATCCTGCTCCGTCTGAACTCCAAAGTGCACTGGCTGTGGACTCAATCAGAATGAAAAAGAGAACATATTGATAACATTTTGGCTCAATTACACATGTTTGTCATACACAGCGCTCTTCAACACACATTATATATAAAACATTATATATATAAAAACTGTTACTTTCTGGTCCTTAGCGCTCTTTGACAGCCTCTTCTGCTGCGCACCATCTTCACCCGTCACTCCGCTCCGTGTGAATGTTCAATAATGGATGATCCTGGAGCAAAGTTAAAAGTCCCCAGAGCTCGGCCCCTCCAGGCTCTGGCACCCACGGGACCCCTGCACCCTCTGTCTGCCAGCGCACTCTATCAGAAATGAAATATCAAACGATAAAGGGGCATCCTCGTCACGCCTGTCAGTGACCTCCAGTCTTTAGGGAGTTCAAAGGTTAAGGAGAGGAAGCTGTGACTGCTGCGTAAATGAGTAGAAGAAGAACAATAAAAGAAAACAAACATTTATCTCTTCTTTTAGCTTTGTATGTCTTTTTGTGAACATCTCTCTCTCTCTCTCTCTCACTCTCTCTCTCACTCTCTCTCTTTCCCTCCTGCTCTTTCTCTCACTCTATCCTTCTCTTCCTCTCCCTCCCTCCCTATCGCTCGCTCTATCTTTCACGCCTGCTTTCTCTCTTTCTCTCTAACTCCCTCTCTCATCTCACCTTCTCTCACTCACTAACCCCCCTTTCTCTCCCTCCGTCCCTCCCTTCATCAGCTCTCTCCTTTTATATCTTTCTCTTCCTCACTCTCTTTCTTTCTCCCCCTCTCTCGCTCTCTCTTGCTCTGGATCTTCCACTCCCTCCTTCTCTCTCTCTCTGGATTTATCTCCCTCTCTCTCTCTATTGCACAATCCCCCCCCATCTCTCTCTCTCTCTGAATCTCTCTCTCTCTCTCTCTCTCTCTCTCTTTTGAACGTCGCAGATTAGCGTTAGCATGCCCGGTTGGTCATGTGATGTCAGAGGATTTGTCACACTGCTTTAATGCTGTTGCATTCTCTCTCACACCTTTTTTTGCTTTGCTTTCTCTCTTATTTTAATCCCTTCTTCCATCCTCTGCCTGCCCTTTTCTCTCTATTCTCCCTGCCTCACTTGCCTAGTTTCTCTCTCTCTCTGTCCTCCCTTCTATTGTATTTCTCTCTATGTCTTTGTCCACCCTCTCCTTCTCTCTCTCTCTCCACTCTCACCCCTCCCTCCATCTCTCTCTTTACCCCTGTACCTCTTTCTATCTCTCTCCTCCATCCTTCCACCTCTCTCTTCTCCCTGCCTTTCATTGTCTCTTTCTCTTCCTCTCTCTTCATCCCTCTTTCTCTCCTTCCTTTCTCTCTTTACCCCCTGTACTCCTCTCCCTATGCCATCATTCTCTCTCTTTTTCTCCTCTATCCTTCTCTTTCTTTCGATCTGATTTTCTCTTTCCCTTTGTCCATATCCCTCTTTTGCTCGTTCCTTCTTTTTCCTTCCCTCTCTCTCTCTCCCTCCCTCCCTCCCTCTCTCTCCCTCCCTCTCTCTCTCCCTCTCTCCCTCTCTCCCTCCCTCTCTCTCATGCTGCCATGCCCCTGTCACCCAGCCCCCGAGGTGACGCTGAATAATTCATGTCTTGCAAATATTCAGTTTTATAAAATATGAAATATTAAAATATTGCACAAATGATGCACAGAAGCACACAAGCCCCTCCTACTTTCTCTTTGAATGCAGGACGCTCTGGTGCAGTGTTAATGAGATGCAAATAGCATAAATAGCATATCTTACATCAACAATGACTGTATGAACAGCTTGTGTTTTCCTCATTATTGGAGCAAAGCACATGAAACAGCTGAAGCCTCACGGGAGAAAGACCCCCAAATACAGCCCACCACCAGAACCCCCAAACACAGCCCACCACCAGAACCCCCAAACACAGCCCACCACCAGAACCCCCAAATACAGCCCACCACCAGAACCCCCAAATACAGCCCACCACCAGAACCCCCAAATAGAGCCCACCACCAGAACCCCCAAATACAGCCCACCACCAGAACCCCCAAACACAGCCCACCACCAGAACCCCCAAACACAGCCCACCACCAGAACCCCCAAACACAGCCCACCACCAGAAGCCCCAAACACAGCCCACCACCAGAACCCCCAACCACAGCCCACCACCAGAACCCCCAAATACAGCCCACCACCAGAACCCCCAACCACAGCCCACCACCAGAACCCCCAAATACAGCCCACCACCAGAACCCCCAAACACAGCCCACCACCAGAACCCCCAAACACAGCCCACCACCAGAAGCCCCAAACACAGCCCACCACCAGAACCCCCAAACACAGCCCACCACCAGAGGCTCTTTGCCTCATGTCAGATTCGATGAATATGTCATTATAGCTTTTGCCATTGCTTAAATGTGACATAAATATTTCATTTAATATAATCATATTTTTGTAATTCTAAAAATCAAATAATAGAATAAGTCTCTAAAGCATTAATTTAATTTAATTATGCATCCATTACTCAAAGTAACTATCCATTACTCTAAAGCCTCTTGGGATGTCAAAATCATATCTGGTGTTTCATTATTTAACGATCATTCACCAGGAGCGAACAATAGTGAAACAATAGTGAAACAACAGTGAAACAACAGTGAAACAACAGTGAAACAATAGTGAAACAACAGTGAAACAACAGTGAAACAACAGTGAAACAATAGTGAAACAACAGTGAAACAACAGTGAAACAATAGTGAAACAACAGTGAAACAACAGTGAAACAATAGTGAAACAATAGTGAAACAACAGTGAAACAACAGTGAAACAATAGTGAAACAACAGTGAAACAATAGTGAAACAACAGTGAAACAACAGTGAAACAACAGTGAAATAGTAGTGAAACAACAGTGAAACAATAGTGAAACAACAGTGAAACAACAGTGAAACAACAGTGAAACAATAGTGAAACAACAGTGAAACAACAGTGAAACAATAGTGAAACAATAGTGAAACAACAGTGAAACAATAGTGAGTGAAACAACAGTGAAACATCAGTGAAACAATAGTGAAACAATAGTGAAACAATAGTGAAACAATAGTGAAACAACAGTGAAACAACAGTGAAACAACAGTGAAACAATAGTGAAACAACAGTGAAACAATAGTGAGTGAAACAACAGTGAAACAACAGTGAAACAACAGTGCAACAATAGTGAAACAACAGTGAAACAACAGTGAAACAACAGTGAAACAATAGTGAAACAACAGTGAAACAATAGTGAAACAATAGTGAGTGAAACAACAGTGAAACAACAGTGAAACAATAGTGAAACAATAGTGAAACAACAGTGAAACAATAGTGAAACAATAGTGAAACAATAGTGAAACAACTGTGAAACAACAGTGAAACAATAGTGAAACAACAGTGAAACAATAGTGAGTGAAACAACAGTGAAACAACAGTGAAACAATAGTGAAACAACAGTGAAACAACAGTGAAACAATAGTGAAACAACAGTGAAACAACAGTGAAACAATAGTGAAACAATAGTGAGTGAAACAACAGTGAAACAACAGTGAAACAATAGTGAAACAACAGTGAAACAATAGTGAGTGAAACAACAGTGAAACAATAGTGAAACAACAGTGAAACAACAGTGAAACAATAGTGAAACAATAGTGAGTGAAACAACAGTGAAACAATAGTGAAACAACAGTGAAACAATAGTGAGTGAAACAACAGTGAAACAACAGTGAAACAACAGTGAAACAATAGTGAAACAACAGTGAAACAATAGTGAGTGAAACAACAGTGAAACAATAGTGAAACAATAGTTGGGTCCTTGTGATCGTGTTGGGACTATTTGTCAGCTCACATTTTGCAAACCTCAAATTATGAGCTTCCAAAAGCTTCACCGATCAGAGCACAAAGCAGCGCTAGTGACGACTCTTAAACTTCACAAATCGCACAAACAAATCACACTAAAGTGACTGTAACAGGCTCCTTACCTCCAGTGTTTATGAACAAGTTTAATCTACACACATTGAGTCTTTTTGTTTTATTTTGGCTCTAAGTAAAAACGCAGCTTTAAATTCTTATTTTTTCACGTTTTTTAAGACTGCAAAAATCAGCCATTTAAGCAGCCTTTAAGAAATTTAGAATCTGTACATATTGCTAGTTTAAAGCGATCCCTTTACTGCAATAATGTCATACTCATGTGCATATAACTGATGTAAATAAGAGTGTTTACTTTACCATTATTATTAGTATTATTTGTGTTATGCCAGCTATTTTTATTATTATTATTTTATTTTATCTTTATTTTTATTTTCTTCCTTCCATTCCCTATTAAGAGATGAGAGGACCTGTTTACAGGAGTTTTGTTCATAAGAGTTCTTCTATTAAGAGTGTTTTTTTTAAACTTCCTATAAGTTATCTGTCCTTTCCGCTGTATCTACTGCGTTGTAACACCAACATTTCCCCATGTGTGGACAATAAAGGCAAATCTTATCTTATCTTAATAAATAAAACACCTGTAATTAGTTAAAGGTGGTACGGACGATTTTTTTCAGCAATTTTTTTATCACATTTCCTCGTGGCGTGGATAAATCATTTGTCCTGCCATGTATCAATCATAAAACGCACCTACCGCTCACCTGCAGCCGCGTGCGGTTCGTGCCCACGTTTCCGCGTGCCTAAGCGCATGGATCTATCATAATATAGTTCCCTCAGTGTACGGGGCAAAATGAAGACGGAGAAAGACAGTTCGAGCTGACGCAGAAGTGGACAGAAATCTACGGGAGACGAGAGATGCGATGTGATTCATTGCGCTAATAAACAAACGCACGTGTGTGTTGTATCGGTCCACACGGGGGAGTGGCATGTGCACTTCCGCCTGCGTTCTCAAATCGCCGAAAAATTGTCCATACCGCTTTTAAGTGCAAGATACAGTTAATGCCATAATGAGGAACATTCTAGGAAAACCAAAAACATCTCCATCGGGACGAGAAGGTGTTGAACCCTCCTCCACAAAAGTGACACAGTTAAAGTTACAAACTCTTAGACTCTTTATCACACAGTTCCGTTCTCCAGCTCGTGCTTCATCTTGTATTGTGACTGTCAGTGTTGTACATGTTGAATATGTTGAATATGTAGCACTGCAGTGTGAAAGCCTCACCTCTGGAGCTAACCCTGGATTAGTGGGTTGCGTCCCCCGGGGGAAGGCACCTGTCCGAGGCCACACGTCTCCCGGTTCTTCCCCTGCATATATACTCAGCCTTTTACAATCATTGTCATTCCGGCTCCTTCTCTCACTCGCCGGAAACTTCACCCTCTGATTTTCTTGGCTCCGAAATATTTTATTCCACGCCATTTCATACTGTTTTTTTTTCAGTGCGGGAATGTAAGATATTCACACATGGAATAGCAAAGACGCCAGTGTGCAATTTCGTCCGAGCCGGTTTGATGTGGAGGTAACTGGATGCACATTTGTAGTGCTTTTTATTTTAATTTGAAAAGGAGTAGTAGTTTTCTTGTCACAGCTTGCGACAGTACTACAGTAAAGGCTGAATCTGGTCCAAACAAATACTAAAACTTACCTAAACTCAGACGGTTATTGGAGCAAGAATGCATCACGTTATTGTTGCGTTCACCCAATGCATGACTGTTTTCCTGTAATTGCGTTAAATAAATGTTAAAGAATGTCAGAGTTACGGCGTGTTACGAGTCTGTGTCCTGATGCGCCGTCTGCTCCCGGTTTGAGTAACGCCACGCGCTTGGGTTTGGACTCACGGTTTCTTTTTACGCCGTTCACTTTAAAGGAGTCGGTGTGAGTCGGTTAAATGCAACACGATGATCATGTGTAGGCCTAATAAACCATAACCTGCTAAATGAATCACGTAGGCTACATATTACAGCCTCATTTCATTTATTCATTGGCCTGTCAAGCTGAATGACAAACGCACACACACAAATTCTGACCAGCTTTGCCATTTAAGACGTTTTAAAGTGTTAACCTCTAATGCTAAAACACATTTGCAATTAAGTTCATCATTATTAAGGAAAATAATTTGATTAAATGTGATAACTGCGATTTTTGAAGGTCTTTTTTTATCTTTTTTTTAATAGATTTTTTTTTCAATTGAGTCCCGCCTCTAAATATTACCGTATTTTCTGGACTATAAGTCGCACCAGCCAAAAAATGCATAAAATATAATATGTTTCATACTCCAGTCTAACTTACATATTATGTAAGTTGCACTGGAGTATGAAATGCGAATGCAAGTGTGAAGATAACAAATAATATCACATATAAGTCGCTCCGAAGTATAAGTATATAAGTATAGATATAAGTATAAGTCACACCCTGGCCAAAACTATGAAAAAAATTGCGACTTATAGCCCAGAAAATGTGTTTATGAATATGTTTGTTTCCTGTGGATAGAGGCATGTCAGGGGAGGGGCCTCCGGAAATGCCTCTCGAAAAGTGACGCAGTGCGCCTTTAATGAACCACTTTTTGAACACTTTTGTCACATGTTATAACCCATAATGAATGTCATGTGCAGTGTTTGGCTTTTCCCGGAATACACAGGTCACACATTCCAACTCTGTATATCTTCTCCAACTTCATTTGACCTGTAACATTCATAGATGGTATGAGTTGTCGGTCTCTTTCCCATTCACTCCCAACGCTGCGCCAAAACAGGAAGAGCCAGTCAGAATGATGTATGGCGCTAAAGATAAGAGGCCCAATGAAACGGCACAATCATCTGGATAAACAAGAACATGAAAAGCGGAGGAAAGCAGGACCGTGTCAAAAGTACACTTCTAAAACAACACTGGGTGAAAGGAAACAGCAGGTTTTTTTGGACTTTGCACCTGGTTTTTATCCCATGCGTTGACAAAGAGCAGGAGGGTGTGTCCCAGATGTTTCAAGCCGTCAAAAACCCCAAATCAGCTCGGATATGTTGTGGACAGCAGTGAGTTATTATCCCTCAAGTATCATGACCTTTTTTTTTACATTTGCATACCTTTTTATTTGAGTAAGACACTTTTTCTGTGGTATTAAAAGTGCCAAGTGCAATAAATACAAACACATTTCTTCAAACATGTCAAATGAAGTGTGAAAGTTTCCTCTAATTCTGCCTATGAATTATGAAATAGGATTCTGGTTAGCTTATCGCTCCATTTGCCCTCAAAGCGCTAAAATCGAAACGATAATGCTAATTAGCATATGCATTAGCTGCCCCATTGTGCACAGCTTCCCCTGCGCCCCCTTGAGGCTTCACCGGGGAGTGTGACACATCTTTATGAAGCTTAGAGGTGAGCACTATATGATTCTAGTGCAGTTTTATGTCAATGATAACACTTTGGATGTTATTCAGGAGAAAACGGTACCGAAAAGTGCTAAATCTAATGTGCGAGTTGCAGCGATAGCTTGTTGGGCCCTGTTCACATGTAAGATCAAAGGTGGACGAGGATGGGCTCATTTTGAAGAAGAAAAGAAAGAGAACACAGAGATACCAAGGACGGGATGTTTGTATATTCTTGAAATCTGAAGTTTTTTGAGACTTGGGAGATTGATATTCAACTTGATACATTTCATTTCACCTCTGTGTCTTTGGGCAAAATCCTTTCTGACTTTCTTCCGATTTGGTTGCACTTTGCACTTCACAATTGTCTCTCTTTTTTATTTTTATTTATTTTTTTCATATATTTTGCTTCTCTGGTGACTCTTCACTGTTCCACACACATGACCAAATCGTCTGCTATTCCACGATTTGAACTCTCAACAAAAACATTTAAAAGATATTTCAGTTGACTTTCAAACTTCACATCAATCCTTCGCCTTCTCCAGCATCGTCCCCTTGAAACTCGCTTACCTACTTGGAGATACCGTTCACTTTATGAACTCAGAAAACGGCAGATTTAGAAAAAGAAAAAAAGTCTTTCAAGACATGTTTATGTTGAATCGGGGAATCTTAACCGCAGCTTGACTCTAAACACGATCCTCCTTGAGACTTGAATGTTGCGTTTAAAGAAACCTCAGTGCTTTATGTGCCTGTTTTTAGTAAAAGTTTAGTTTTTTGTTTTCCAATGTTTATCTTCAAATGTGGAGCTACATTTGATACATGGAACATTAAAGTACTTTTCAATTCTACACCTGCTCGATATTTTTTCTGCTTTTTCCACCTGCTCGTTTACATGGAGATGTTGTTTTACCTGGAATGTTCCATATTGTGGCATTAGACTTACATATCTCCATGGATTCACACTACGACTGCAGGTGTTTCAAGCCATTTCAACCAATTAAATCACCTGTAGTTTAATAAATGCAAGATGGACGTGTTTAATGCCATGCTTTGGAACATTCTAGGCAAAATTATCACTATGGAGACGAACAGGCGACACCTTTAAAATACATATGACACAAAATGGACTGTTTTAGCTTCTTAAAACAGTGTTCTCTCTTCAAAAGCATGTATGGAGTTGTATTTAGCTTCATTAACACTTGTTTCATTCATCCTGTTTACAAGGTCCACTTGGCTTGAGCCTAAAAAAAAACAAAAAAAAAACTAAAAAAACCTCTCAACTTCAATTTTCCCAAATGTCTGATGTCATAGGTAGAGCACTGACATCTTCTGTTCTGTTTTTAAGTCCGTAAATCATCACCAGCCTCGTTCTGATCATTTCTGCCGTCAAATCATGGTCCTTACAACAGCGTGCTTACATTAGCATGTCGGGAGCAAGCTAGCTTTTGTTTATGTACTCGTCGTTATTCCTTCTTCTGTTCTACAGAAATGCCTTACTATCAGACAATAATGTATGCTTTTCAATATATGTATTATCTTAAAGTAAAGGTACTCAAGGGTATGTAACAATACAAATAATTCATCATATGTGTCCTTTAATATGTTGCCTTTGTAGATTGTGACAAATGAATTGGATCTATGAATATAAATGACTTTCCCTTGGTAACGTGGTAACAACTTAGACATCTTTTGCATATTTAAGTGTACTTTTGCCAAGTGTGAACTAATTATACAATGTGAAGATAGTTTGACTGTCCAAAAAGTCTCACCTCAATCTCATATTTTGAAGTAATAATGCTATAACTTTGCTTGCTCTCCTCTTTTCCACGTTCACTGCTGTTATTTATACATGATTTTACAGCGTGCAATTATGATTTTACGGCTCGTTCGCACACTTGTTACTCTTTACGGAGCGTGGGCCGTTCTTGATGTGGTCGCTGCAGATACGACTGAAGCACTAAAGTCTAAAGGAAAACATTTATCGAAGCTCTCCTGTGTAAATGCCAGAGTTAGAAGTTTGTTTTCAGAGCAAAAGGGGATTATTTCCACACATCGTGACTTTACAAATCCACTCTTGTAATTATTGTGATGGCTTAGGCAAGAGGGCTTTTGTTGTTGTTGTAACGAGAATGGGGGTCTACAAATAGGCTGGAAAATAACGTGCTAAGTTTATCTTGGGTATATTTCCTTCTTAAAGCAACACTGTGTAAGTTGAAATAGAATGATAAAACCTTACTTTGAAACGTTCAAGATGCCATACTCGGGACTATTTTTGCCACAGCATTTCTATGGAAACAAGATGAAAGCAGGGCAATGAAATATCCTAAAAAGTTACGTGCTGGGGCTTTAAGTGGGTGAAGTGCTACGCATGCTCGTCAGTTTCAGTCAGAAATGTTCTAAAATGTCCTTGAAATCTCTGGTAAATGGTATATATTTTCCAGTAAATGGTAAAAGTATTGCACAAATGTTTTGGGTTTGTTTTCTTCTTCTTTTAAGTGCCACACAGTTTTGTTTTTTGTAACTGCTTTACCTGTATACCATATTTTCTGGAGTATAAGTCACTCTGGAGTATAAGTTACAAGCCAAAAAATGAGAGAAGAAAAAAACATACATAAGACGCACTGAAGTATAAGTGGCATTTTTGGGGAAATGTATTTGATAAAATCTAAGACCAAGAACATCTTGAAATGCAGTTTAGAATATCAGATGAGAGAACATGGTGAATAGGTGTACGTATGCTAACGCTAACACCTTCAGCTACATGATGTATGCTAACGCTAACACCTTCAGCTCCATGATGTATGCTAACGCTAACACCTTCAGCTCCATGACGTATGCTAACGCTAACACCTTCAGCTACATGAGGCACAGACAGAACTGTGGTAAGTGTCTGGTATGTTAACGTAACATATGAACAGTTATTCAGATAACTATAGCATAAAGAACATGCTAACAAGTTTACCAAAGCATCAGTTTTACCCCAAATCACTAAATCCACTGAATTTTTCTTCCTCTGTGTCACTTCTAAACAACTCCACAAACTCCAGAGGAAGAGGAAGTGCAGATTCTCAAAGTTTTTCAAAACAATGACAAACGTATAATCCAGAAAATACTAAACGTGTGGACGCTATACAAATTTGGCATAACCTTGGCACAACTATTTACATGTATTGGTCATTGAGGACGTAACAATTTGTAAATCTCACAAATACAATATTAATTTTACAGTACAGTATTGTGATATTTTGGAGAAGGTTTGGTGAAATTATACCTGGTACGAATAGATATTGTCATATTCCAGGGATAGGATACAAAACTTCTTAATAACAGGTATGCCAGGTATTCATGTTGTCTACACTGCAAAGGATCATGGTCTATGTAGTCCATTTTTTTTTTTTTTTTTAATTTACTGTCGCTGCAACAAAACAATGCATTTAGAACAATGATGCTTGTTATTCAGTATATTTTCCAATATAATATCACAATATTCCGGTTATTGTCACATCCCTAAGGCGACCTTTGACCAATCGAATGGTAAGTGATTATATAACTCGCTATGCTATAAACTAGTAATTTATTGCAATTAAATGTATAATCTTAACATGAAAAAAGCGCACATTAACTTATTTATCCTTCATAAAGTTTGATTTCATAAAACTGGCCCTATACTAGAGATGAATAGGATTTGACTGTCATTTGGTCAGGCTGTTGTGAATAATTGTTACATTCTGTTGTTTCTACTCACAATAATCGAAATAATCGTGACATCCTTAGTTGTTCTCTTTTCTACCACTAGAGGCGCCATCCCTCTCCTTTCCAAAACCCGATCTACACCTTGTCATTCCTCATTACTGCTTCTTGCTCATTCAAACAGTCAGCGAACCCGATATATATACAACGAGAAGGCGGGCCAAGTCTGCAATGTCCTCTTGTGTCTTCGTCTCACGTCACCACGGAGACGCAAGACATCATCGCCCCTTTCCCTTTCCCCCCTCGCGCTCCCACCTTATCCCTCCACTGTTTACGCGCACGCTGCCAACGGTAAACAATCTCACAAATTAACATATAAAGTGGAAAAGGTCCGTGTTGGCCCCGGCAGAGCGAAGCTGCATTCAAATACGCATCTCGGCCGACTCCATAGTGTTCAAACATAACATAACTAACAATCACAAGTGTCCAAATAAATGCGTATACTATAAAGCTATCAACGGAAAATAATTCAAACGGCTCGACAAATCTTGTTTTTGAGTTTTCCTTAAAGCGGCGCGAAGGTCCATCGCAGACCTTTTTATTCCTTAAATGCTAATAGGCCCGACTAGCTTAAGCGTATTTCGTTTTCTTTGGGTTGTGTGTAGTTACAGGCTTGCTCTACATGTGCCCTGTGTGTTCTTCTAAGCCAAATACTTTTTTATATGGTCCACGTCACTATGTAGACCCCCGACTTTTACATACAAAAAGGCAAGTACAGGTGCCTTCTGCTGGCCCAAGCTTTTAGGGGCCCCATGCAAAGTTTGTCCTTAGATTACTTACTTACACGAGAACATCACTCGATATCAACACATTCACATCTCAAAATGCAGTTGTAATTATATCCACTAACAGTTTGTATTTACAACATCGAAAAGACAGATAAAGGGGAGAGAAATACATAGTAGAGGGTGTACTCCTGTAGCCAGGAGTATACCAGTACTTTATTTACTCTACATGCATCTACTATACACATTTTTTTCATGTTTTATGATTAATTTGTTATAAAGTTGGCTTAATTGCAATGCGACCTTTGTCATCATTGGGGAAAGTAAAAGTAGGTGCTGCTGGAGGGCCCTCAGGTGGCTAAGCAGCTAAGCACTTATTCACCTTAATCTGCCCTACCTACTCCGTTTAGTAAAGTGGAGAACGAGGGAAACGTCTGGTCGCTAAACTCTGCTGTAAAGTAGATTGTTTGGTGTAAAATGTCCAATGTACATGTGACCAACAAGTCAACTCTCCTGAGCGGCCTGAAAGCGGCTTCTTAGTCTGTGTAGAAGTTATTTTCTCTGGAGGCAGCGCTGTGTTCACTAATACAACCAGAAGAAGGATTATGGGTGGCGGCGCCCAGAAGGTGAATAGGGTACGGCTGACATAATAATACAAAAACTTTAGTTGAGCTTAGCATCGAACATTTTTCTCAGCAGTTTGCGCTCTTATATTGGCATTAGTTCCTTTATGTTTTAAAGAAGATTAAACATAGAACACAGAACAATACAGAACGTGACCAAAGAGAAACACAACCATGGCACATTTAAAATTAAAATAAAAGTCCCATTTGGTTTAAAGTCTGAAATTGTAGTATTTTCCAAAGGTATCCATTTATTGTGTCCATGGTAGGAGTTTTGAGTACATAGTTCTGAAGTTGGAAAAATTCTATATTACTTCAAGACATTTTGTTTTTTTAATCTGAAGCCACGTGAATAAGTGCAATATTTAGCACTATTTGGAGGGTCCGCCACCAAATGAAAGATGTTTACATTGTTTAGCTCATTGTTGTAACTCTGCAACATTTGACCTCGTTTGGATCAGAATTTTGTGTTTGTATTGACTTCGTGCAGGCAGAACATCCATATACAGAACATTTAAGCATCAATTTGCTTATAACAGTATCAGGGGTGATAGTCATATTTTTATATTTGCATATTTTTAGCAATAAAAACAAATCTAATCAGAGAGACAGAAAAACACTGTATTGTCTGCAGTAAACATGTGGATAGTTTTGTTTTTTTACGGAAAACTGTATTTTCATATACAACAATAACTAATATTCATGTTCTGATGTCCCTCCTCCCACTACTGATATATTTGTCCTTTGAAAACTGTTCTTCACAATTACATTCTCCTCTTGTACTTGTGGCTTATGTTTAAGAAGCCTGACATATGCACTAAAACCAAGATTTTCTGAGTAATCCATAATTAACATTTCTCCATAGCTGGTCCTATTGTGCTGGTTTGACTCGCAGATCTCCACCTGTTCCTCTCTCACAGCACCACCTCTCCCTCCATCTTCCTCTCCTTCTCTTTTCCTCTCCTTCTCTTTTCCTCTCGCTGTCTGCGACTCCGGCACAATTTAGAGGAGATTACTGCAAATCTAAGGTGCAGCCGCTGCTCTAACAGGCTCCGAGTCTATTCCTGTGATTTTATGTCCTGCTTTTAGGCTTGTGTTTTATAGCTGCAATTAAAACCACCACGGGATAATGTAACACGTCTAGTATACCGCTTATTACGTCTGCTTTCATTTTCACCTGAGCTAAAGTTGTGTCTCTTCACTTGTTTGAATGACACGTTTGCCATTGCAGCCACAGAAATGGATATCTGGTGTTTTCCTGCTGCGATTTATTTCAGTTTCTGACCCAAGTGGAGGAGCTCTAGTACCTCTGGATCTTGTTCACGAGATTGACAGATCGGTGGGTGTCGAAAGGCAAAGCTCTCGATGTACCGGTCAATCTACGCTCCTACTGTGAGTCACGGTCTATGGTCATGACCTTTGGGTAATGACCGGAAGGACAAGATTACAGATACAAGTGGTCGAAATGAGTTCTCTCTGCCGGGTGGATGGGCGCTCCTTTAGAGGTGTCCCGAGCATGTTCACGGGAAAGACCCAGGACAAAAACTATACATGATATTCACGATTTATGCTGGATACGCGCTTTGAACAATCCAACAATGGTTACGTAGCCGTATTCGTGATTTTCTTGTGTAGTCACAGCTGCCCCAGGTCTGATTTACAAGCGTTATGGTTGGTAGTGTGCTGATGTCCCTGCTCACTGCTCAGTTGCATTCTGTTGAGTAACTTTTTAAAGAAAATGCACTTCTTTGAGTAGTTTATGGGCTACGTTTTCCTTCTACTTGAGTAATATATTGTACAGTGTACAACATTACTTGAGTAAAAGTGTTCCTTCTTCCCACTGTGACTAAACAATTTGAACATTTGTGTTTCTTGCACTTCTCCTTCAGATATTATTTAGTTGTTTAGTCTCATTTTTATGTCCGTCCTTTGAAGTGACCAGTCCAGTGTCCGTCCTTTGAGGTTTCCTGTTTTGCACTTACTAACCCTACTTATAGTTAATCAGATGTTATGTCCAGACAGTTACTCTTACAATTACTCTTGACTTAAGTCGGTGTTTCCCTCTTACTTGAGTACCGTAATTGTTTTACCACTACTTTGTACTTTTACTGTAGTAAGCACACAACTCATTTAAGCAAAGCGGGTAAATTATCTTGACCAGAAATAGAACAATAGTATTATACACAAACAAAGGAATAGGTCCAGTGCCAACAAAACTCCCATCACTCTTCCACCTGAGCCAATGTTGCCCCAAATTATCAATTCTCGTTTAGTCCGTTAGATAATCACAGCAGTACTATTAATATAAGTTTAGGGGGGTCTCCAGCCACGCTCTGACAGCAGACCCTCTCCAAGACCCTTTCCAAGACCCTCTCCAAGACCCTCTCCAAGACCCTCTCCAAGACCCTTTCCAAGACCCTCTCCAAGACCCTCTCCAAGACCCTCTCCAAGACCCTCTCCAAGACACTCTCCAAGACCCTCTCCAGCCTCTCAGAGCACAGTCACTGGATGATTGAAGAAGACAGCTCCAGTGTTTGGCCCAGCGGAGCATTCATGCACTCAGGTGGAGCGCCTACATCCAGCCCACAGGAGCACACACAGGAGCACCCACAGGAGCACACACAGGAGCACCCACAGGAGCACCCACAGGAGCATCCTCAGGAGCAGCCATAGGAGCACCCTCAGGAGCACCCACAGGAGCATCCTCAGGAGCAGCCACAGGATCACCCTCAGGAGCACACACAGGAGCACCCACAGGAGCACACACAGGAGCACCCTCAGGAGCAGCAATAGGAGCACCCTCAGGAGCACCCACAGGAGCATCCTCAGGAGCAGCCACAGGATCACCCTCAGGAGCACACACAGGACCACCCACAGGAGCACACACAGGAGCACCCTCAGGAGCACCCACAGGAGCACCCTCAGGAACACCCTCAGGAGCACCCACAGGAGCACCCTCAGGAGCACCCACAAGAGCACCCACCCTCAGGAGCACCCACAGGAGCACCCTCAGGAACACCCTCAGGAGCACCCACAAGAGCACCCACCCTCAGGAGCACCCACAGGAGCACCCTCAGGAACACCCTCAGGAGCACCCACAAGAGCACCCACCCTCAGGAGCACCCACAGGAGCACCCTCAGAAACACCCTCAGGAGCACCCACAAGAGCACCCTCAGGAGCACCCACAGGAGCACCCACAGGAGCACCCTCAGGAGCACCCTCAGGAGCACCCACAGGAGCACCCACAGGAGCACACACAGGAGCACACACAGGAGCACCCACAGGAGCACACACAGGAGCACCCACAGGAGCACACACAGGAGCACACACAGGAGCACCCGCAGGAGCACCCTCAGGAACACCCTCAGGAGCACCCACAGGAGCACCCTCAGGAGCACCCTCAGGAGCACACACAGGAGTACCCTCAGGAGCACCCTCAGGAGCACCCACAAGAGCACCCACCCTCAGGAGCACCCATAGGAGCACCCTCAGGAACACCCTCAGGAGCACCCACAAGAGCACCCACCCTCAGGAGCACCCACAGGAGCACCCACAGGAGCACACACAGGAGCACACACAGGATCACCCGCAGGAGCACCCTCAGGAACACCCTCAGGAGCACCCACAGGAGCACCCTCAGGAGCACCCTCAGGAGCACCCACAAGAGCACCCACCCTCAGGAGCACCCACAGGAGCACCCTCAGGAACACCCTCAGGAGCACCCACAAGAGCACCCACCCTCAGGAGCACCCACAGGAGCACCCTCAGGAACACCCTCAGGAGCACCCACAAGAGCACCCACCCTCAGGAGCACCCACAGGAGCACCCTCAGAAACACCCTCAGGAGCACCCACAAGAGCACCCTCAGGAGCACCCACAGGAGCACCCACAGGAGCACCCTCAGGAGCACCCTCAGGAGCACCCACAGGAGCACCCACAGGAGCACCCACAGGAGCACACACAGGAGCACCCACAGGAGCACACACAGGAGCACCCACAGGAGCACACACAGGAGCACACACAGGAGCACCCGCAGGAGCACCCTCAGGAACACCCTCAGGAGCACCCACAGGAGCACCCTCAGGAGCACCCTCAGGAGCACACACAGGAGCACCCTCAGGAGCACCCTCAGGAGCACCCACAAGAGCACCCACCCTCAGGAGCACCCACAGGAGCACCCTCAGGAACACCCTCAGGAGCACCCACAAGAGCACCCACCCTCAGGAGCACCCACAGGAGCACGCTCAGAAAGCACCTCTGTATTCATCTTCTCCCACATTTCGAAAATACAGTATACTTCCAAAATAAGTCTGAATTACTGCCTAGACTCAAGGAAATGTGGTATAATACTATGAACAAACTAAAACAATAAGTAGCTGAAGTAGTTGTATTTTGGACTCCCAGTCCTCTCAAGTTAAAGGTACACTACATAACTTTTCAGGTGGAGGATACGCCATCGGCTTGTCGCCATGGAAATGTTAATGCTTTGCCAAAAACACATTTGTGAGTATGACGCACTTACACATTATCAATCTCCATGGAAACAAGTACGTGGGCCATGTTACAGGTCAGGTGATCCGTGGAGAGATGCACAACTTTAACTGTGGAACATTCCAGATGAAGTTAGCTAGTGCCTTTGACGGGTTAGATGATGTTTCACTAAAACGTCACAATATCGTCATTATATTTAAGATTTAAGACACATTTTTTACAACTTTTCTCTCTTGCTTGATGAATGGATTAATAATAATTAGAATCGCCAATACACAATATTAATGAAGATGTTTAATTGTTATGAGACGATGGTTAAATCATTCCCCAAAGGAAATACCGAGGCTTCAGTCCGTTTAGTTACAGAAATCCTCTTGTCGATCTGGAGCTTTGTCAATCCTGGAAAAGTCTGTATTTCATCTGCGCATAATCATTTATAAAACCAAGTGCAAAAAGAATCTCTGAAACTCGGATAAAGTTCATTGATTGCTGCCGATGCTGTTAGTTTCACTGTGAATTCCCCTCCGCCGTCACTCGCAAGAAAAGTCGCCGTATTGTTTGTCGCTAATGTAAGCTAACGTAAACGCTAACTGCCCAAATTGACACTGTCATCATAAAATTGTTTTTTAGTTTCTTATATTAATAGCCCGTTTACGTCTGTGTAAAGCCTTTCGATATATTCTTTATCGACTTCCCTGCTGTGCGTGACAAAAAATGAATAATCTAAGTTATGTAAAAGAAAGATTAAAAAAAAGAAACTCATGTCACGAGGATAACGTGTTAGCAAAGAGGGCTTTTAGCACTATGCGAGCACTTAGCATGTCAGTTGATGTGCACACTGACACGTTAGCTTCCCCAGAGCGAGCAGGAGACGGGGGGATATAAGACGCACGTCCAGAATGTGGATTTGCCTGTGAGCTAGTCCTCTGTGGTGGTTAATTTTACATGACAGGACAACTTAGCGCGGCGAGAGCTAGCATCTGCACCGAATGCTTTTAAACGCCGCTCGAAGAAGGCCAAATGGAGGAATGTTTTATACAAATAGACTGGGCACAATTACATTTGAAGCTGGAGGCTGGATTCCAGAGGTAAATGTAAAATGGACTCACTCAGTGGATAACTCTTCAATTCTAGTGTTTACTTCATTAAGAGAATATTATTGTACTTTTTATTTTTTTTTTTATCTTACTTGAAGTTGCAGCCACTGTGGCAATGCTGTGTTTCCTTCCGACCGACTTTAGTCCTAATTTAGACCTGGAATAGTCCTGTTTACAGCTTTTTTCTGTTACTCAGAATTATAAATCTTTACCCAGGGACTACTTGATGTAGTCAAGTAGTAGTTTAAGAGTAGTAGTTTGAGAACCACTAACTTGAATATTTGGCATCATCATTTCAGAAAGACAAAATAATGTCATTTTAGACGTTATTCACTGTTTTCGAAAGAAATACAGAAAATCTACAAATTAAGAAAGTAACTAACCCTAACCATAATTTGTTTTGGGCCACTACAGATAAGTAGCTCTTCAAAATGAGACTGCTGTGTGCTGTTTGCAACTTTATTAGAGTGTTTTCAAATCAGGGAGTGCACTGTTAGCATGCTGAAAGTTGTATGCCTTTTCTTTGCCCCTGGTCACCCTTGAAAAAGCTGTTCTTACCTGGTAAAATAAAGGTTAAGAAATAAATGAATACCTAAAATAAAAGTTATTGTTCCCACATCTGAAAAACCCTGCTCTGGCCTCTATAAACTCATTGTTGTTGAAAATGACAAGGCTTTTTGGAGTTTTTAACCATAATAGGATTCTAATTTAAGTTGTATTTGGAGTGATTCAAGCATGTTTGATTTCTCATTTTCACCAATCCCTAGACTGCGCTTTACTTACTTCATTCTATGAAGAATTATTTTCTTAAACAGTGACATACGTAGGATTTGGAAGCATCCCGCAGCCATGTTTTCCCATCTGCGCCCGAGCCGACAGCTTGCTGCATGTTGCTGAACAGACAAAAAACAGAACCGCGGTTTTCAACTCGAAAAAGTGAGCTTTAGACATGGACACAGATGAGACATGGAACTTAATAACAGTTTTTGTTTCTCGTGGATAGGCCAAACAATTACAGGCCAAACAATTACCGCAATATTACCATAAAGGTCACACAGGTCACAATATTGCCATTTTGACATTTAAAGGCACTTTTTCAGCTTCCTTCCACCTCATTATGAAACTATATAGGGATTTAATGGATCTTATGCCTATACTTGGGTCAGGTAACGGCTAAGCACTGTGGGGTGGCAATGGCAAAGTACCTGAAGGCTGTGGGTCCAATCCCCTGCGGACAGCCTTCCTTTCAACTCACCTTTGGGTATATTACAGTACGCAGCAGAAGTAGGCAGGCATTGTGATTGGAACGAAGGGTTGTAGCGGGCTAATGGCTTTTAGAAGCTATAACTCTCAATCTTTCAGTGCGGATACAATGCAGCAATCACCGTCTCAGCAGCAGCCTCAGCTCTGAAATGAATGGGACACTTAGCTCTTTAGGCCACTTGATGCTGATAAGTAAATGTGGACCTTCTGATTATAGCCATATATCTTTTAGCAAGGAGTGATCGAAGCTTTCTATAAGAGGGATAATTGAAATGGGTGATCAGGGGTGTCATTTATAAAGCGTCTGTATGAACAACAAAGACTGTTATTTTCATTAAGAGCATAAGAGGTTTTGATCAGGTTTTTTATTATTATACTTCTGTGCCTGTTCTGTTTCTGTATCTAATCTGTGTTGCAATACTGGAATTTCAGTGGGACAAATAAAGGTCTTCTTATCTTATCTTAATTGTTACATACTGGCTTTTCATTTATCAAATTATCGCACATTTGCGATATATAAAAAAGATAACTGTGTAAAAATAAGTGGCTAAAATAATCATGAACTTTCTACTAAGTTTGTGGACGTTTGTCTGTACGTAGACTTTTACTAGGAGTTCCATGTATTATTAACGAGACCCCAGTAGTTTTTTATTATATACATTTTATATTATTATTTGAATTATTATTATATACATCAAGTAGATAAAGAGAACTTTTCCAGTTTCACTGGCTCCACTCCATGATGATGGTTAAAAGGTAATACACCCTCTCAGGGATGCGACTAACAATCTAATTATTTTGCCATTTCAATTCACTGTTTATATCTCAAAGGGATTCTGAATATGAACGTTTTTGCCCAATTCAACTCAGATAAATAAATTCAACCCAGATCATCTTTATAGAGTAAACTAAAAGATAAAACTTTTTTTTTAAACCAAAAATGCGATTGCTTCCATGTTTCTTGTGTATTTTGGATTCTTGCTTCGCTGAGAACATAAAACATCTTCTCTCAGCACATGGCATGTTTTGGAGTCTGTGTTAAGTCCATATAAGGAGTGTTCGATTACTCAATTTGTCACATTCTCCATGGATATACTGTAGATACAGTATATTTTATGCCATACTTTGACATAGTACAGCTAAAAGAATAACAGACCATGGAAACAAGCACAGGGCGGCTCCTCCAGGTGAGTCAGGTTTGTGGAGGTGCGAGCCCGCACACAGTGTGTTTTCTGCCTTTATCTGCCGTCTATTTTTTTTGTCTGAAAAGTTACCTACTGGGGCTTTAAATGTATCTAAAATGCAGTAGGCCTTGCTGTCACACTTTACCATCTGCTGCCTTTAAGAATGGATCAAATGTTGAAAACACATTTCAATTCACGTGGACAATCAAATTATTTTTCAACATTATATTTTGCGCTTGAGCATGATCCTGTCTCCTAACCTCAATTTTCTCTTTCTGCCTGCTTAAAATTGCATAAAAAACCTCCTTCTTGTTTATTCACCACCTCCTCTGTCCTTCTCAGTCACGCTCCACCAAGATGACATTTGCCGAGACAGAACGACAGCGCCGATTTTTTTCTCTCCCCCTTTTTTGTTGGATCTTTGTGGGTTGATGAGAGGCAGAGTGAAGTCATGTTTGACGGACACATGAATAATACATCTGGGCTTCCATTGGCCCTTCTGCGTGGGGAAAGGGGGTCCTGGGAGGCCGGCGTTGTCAGGTAGACGCTGTCGACAGTGAAATGACAGGTCCGCCAAGGCCTCCTGGATGACACGTCGAAGCCGATCTTTTGTTAAAACGGTTTTGACAAGCTAAATAAGAATGGGGACATGCAAACAGGTGCCGGAGAGTCGTGAAATCGGGCGTTTTACAGAGGCGGAACGTACGTGAGGCGTGTTTTAGAGGGCGAGGAGAATTGTCAAACTTTGTAGAGACACTTTGTCCTGAAGAGAATTGCCGGCCTGGTCAATTTAAAAGGGACAAATCATGTACAATTGACTTCATTTAGAGGACATTTCACTTCAAACTTGATGTTTTAACGATGTTCTCTCATCATTAACGTATTCAGAGTTCTTTTAATTTATTTGTGCATGTTCGGGTCAAATGCAGAGGACATATGTCTCTACAGGGACAATAAAGTTTACCTTAACCTGAACCTTATAACCTTGAGTTATCCTACATGTCCAGAGAGATTTTACTGCTGCGAAACTTACTTTTGTCTCCTTCTCCGCCTTGTTTAAATCAGACTCTGATCGTACACAAAGGGTTTAATAAATGTCACATCAGAATTTTAAAACAATTAAACTATGTTAATACAACTATAAAGAGGCGGGGCTTCTCAGTCTTGCAGTTTTAAACAGAAAATCAATGGCCCTGTTTCTATTAATTAATCGTTTTAGAGAAAAAATGCCACTAAAATTTAAGAAAATATGAAGTACTTATGCTAGGTATGGATTAATACCAATACCTGAAAAAAGTACATCAGTACCTTTTTCAAACTATTGTGTAATTTATGTATGGAAGTAAAACACAACAGCCCTGATTTCCAAGCATGGATAAAGTGCCGCTGTTGCCAGCAGGGGGAGCAACGCCTCCGGTTGCCTGGGACTGAAGAGTGAAGTAATTAAAATGAGGCTTAAACAATAGCTTTGGGCCTTGAAGATGGTTAGTTGAAATATTTTCTCTCCAGAGGACGATGGAGTAAAAATATGGCATTACTGAACCACACATTCTGAAACTACTGGTATTTTCATAAGGAAATAATATTATAATATGGTAACATTATGGTAAAGCTCAAAAAGTCCTTTTAGTAGTAACTTTTGGTGTAATCCGATATAAAATAATACAATGGCAACGGTATAAGTGAGTTTTGTATTGAAATGTATTGAAAGCACTGTAAATAATTCATTTGTTTCATTCCACACTAATCAAAACATTAAAGGTGCTGTACCTGATTTCCCTTTAAAACATGAACACATTTTAAACATTTGCGGCATTTCAAACATGTTCACAGCTTTCAGACTCCAGAGCGGCGTTTGGGCGTCACTGCGAACAACAACTAGCATGCTAACGGTACACCAGCGCTACTTCCTCATTCGTGGCTGATAAAAAATATGTATAATTCAATGCAGATAGCTTTTACAATATATCTGTAAAGGGGCAAAACAGATTTCACTTTCCGTACAGCCTCTTTAAATATTATGTGCAAATAGACTAAACGCATTGGAAACATTGATATTGAGGACAAACCTCCATCACAGCTCCATCACTGCTCTGTGTGTGCGTTTAAATGCCAACACGTCCTCATTCTAATTGTGACCAGGCTCTTGTGTATGCAAATGTGCTCGTCTCCCTTCGGCTTCACTTTTTGTGCCACTCCTCCCAGATTTTCTATTAAGATCCAGACACTGATAGGCCTCTCTCGAAGGGACAGGGCAGTAGAAGAAGGGGCGTGGGGGAGTGGATTATTGAGTGCCAATGACCCCTGCAGCCTCTGTGGACTCTGAGTTACGTTTCTCTTTTGGAAATGCAACAGATTTTTTAATTAAACAAAAAAGTAAATATAAAGGTGAGCAAGAATAGTGTGGGTAAAACATGTGGATATAGTGTTTTATGACAATATATAAAATCAAGTGAGGCAGTAACGCACACCACTATCCGTATAGATGTGCTAATGTAAGGAACAGCAACATTTTTAGATTACAATTAGTCTTCATTAGCGCATGTCTTTCCTTCTTTGGACCACAGTTATGAGGTTATCATACACATTCCTCAATTACTGACCCTCAGAAACATGTGTATATCCACTATGTAAAGAAAAATAAATTATGTAGTATTTTATGTCATTTTTGCTGTTTTTTTTTCTTCGTTTTATTCAACAGAAAGAAAGAAAAAAGTGTGGTATTGCATTTGAAGACAGCTGAATGCTGCTACTGTCTAATAGAGCTCTGATTATTTTAGTTTTCAATAGTCAGCAATTATGTTACAGATTATTAATATAAATGTTGATATATGGTAACAGAATTTTTCTGGATAGAGAATATTTACAACAAAAAAATACAGAAATAATCCATTCTTTGAAATATTTTGAATAATGCTTTCTTTGTTATAAAAAGAGAGTTTGTATGGTTCAGATAACACTTAAGATGATCAAAATACAACTATTCTTTTTTTTTTTTTTATTGTTGACTAGTCATGATTAGTCTAAAATATCCATATATCAATTTATAGAACTTGTTTTATTCTCAAGGGATACTTCAAATACACTGAGTAACTTCACTACCTGCAAGTGTATCTACATTGGTTTGGATGTTTCACCTATTTTACTTGTATTTACCTCGTTCACATCTTACGCTTAAACAGATGAACGTGGGATGTTAACCCGCTGTATGTTTCTTGCTCCACGCAGCACCCTGAGCCCAGACGCAGAAGCCGACGCCTCTTTCCTGAGGGAAGGCTTCGGCCGCCAGAGCATGTCCGAGAAACGGAAACAGTTCGAGAACGCCAACCAGCTGGACATTGTGCGCTCTCGCAAATCTAAGAGCATGGATCTAGGTACGTCTCTGCTTAGCGTTTAACCGCCTCATCCTCGACGTGCTTCTTCACGTGTGAGATTCTCTGGTGGAAGTGCCTATTGTGAGTGAGTGAGAGTGAATGGGTTTATGTATGAATATCTCAGATCAGCCTTGAGACGTTCAAGATGATTATACACATAAAAAGGCACAAAGTAATTAAAAGAGCTTTAGATGCATTAAAGTCACAATACAAACAGATAAAAACATAAATATTCATTGTAAAATATACTTTATTCAAACACAATATACAGTCATTGAAATACTGTAGGGGCAACAATGCTAAAAAAAAGTGAGGTGTGTGGTAAAGCTAACAGGAAGTACTGTTCTGTTTGAAGCTCTATTACAAAAGTCAGACTTTAATCTGAGCTCTGTTTTATCGCAAACGGATCAGGAAGAATGTACGTACCGGTAGTTGAACAAGTGAGTTGTGCCTTAAGCATGTGCCTCACAAATAACAAATCACAAACAATTACAGTCACAAGCTAGGATAGCATAGCATAGCATAGCATAGCATAGCATTATGTTGAAAATCAAACACTAAATCAGGATGCTTTTATTGATCACAGGCTCCTGAACATTCTGGAAGACAATTTAACTGTCCAAAAAAGCAGAAACATGGTGAATTATTGTACTATTAGAGTAATACGTTTTAGTTTAAATTATGCATTCAACAACAATGCGTCATATTAGCGTGGGGAAAAACTGAAAACTCATTTTTTTTTCCTCTTCCAATACATTTCCTGGTCAATTATATCTGTTTTAAGCACAACTAATTCAAACCAATTCACAACTGAGTTTAATGGAGGTGGTTAAACGGATTGTTCTGTAGATGTTAAAATACAACAGGCGGCGCTAGCATCACTTTAGCATTCAGCCCGCAGCTGCCATTAGCATTCTTGGAAAACTATACAAATTTAGTCCAGTCACACAATGTATTCTTCTCTGTGTCTTTGTGTCTGTATTTGGCACAATATAACTCCCAAACTCAGAATTTTCTGTCGAACAGTGGATGATAGCGCAGCTCTTGAAAAAAGCTAATTTGAGTAATAAATTTTATTTTTGTACAACCCAACAATAGAATACATGGTTATTCTTCATACTAATTGTGTTGTGTTCTTTCTTTGATATTTTGTGATAATCTGCAGTCGAAATTGACAAAATTGCTCTTAAAATTTGAATAACCAAAATACCTTGTGTCTAACTTTTCTGCAAAATTAAGATATTGAATAGATGTTTTTTCTTTGGTCATAGAATCCTGTGTCGATAATATAATTGAATATGGCTGAAGACAGGAAACGTGTGCAGACCATAATGACCAGGTCTTTGTTGTAAATGCACTTTTTATCATAGAGTTTGATCACAAAAGCTTTCTAATTGTGCTAAAGTGGCTCCATCATTTGTAAATGTGATTACTTCAACAGTGCTGTTTATTGTGTCCAGCTGCAACACTGAGAACGAGAAGCCACTTAAGGCGCTTATCTCTCCGCGCCATATTAGCTTTTCTAAAAGATGTTAGCACGGAAACCGAACCCGCCAATGATAAGACTGCAGACGGCTAATACAATGGATTCATCATATCCAGCCGTCTTCTTCAATATCACTTTGTTTTGTGATACAACATAGTAAATGATATTCCCGTTTTCATCTTTGCAAGTCAACAATTCCATTTTTTCAGGAAGCTTGGCTGAAAGTTTATTCGACAAAGTTACTTCACATAATATGTGAAGTAATTATGTTTGTTACAGTTACATAATATAAAGGATTTAAGATGTATTGGTCAGACTAACAACTAAGTGTTTGAATGTATGTAAAAAAAATATTAGAAATGCAAATCGCGCAATAAAACATCATTTGAATTACGGAAAATGATAATAACAACAATAAAAAAATGTATTGTATTGATGGAGTGTTAGGATATGAATTAAGTAGTTTCTAAACTTGAATAATTCTTAACTTAAGTTTTTTTTACATGCTGTTTTAATGTTATTAAAGTTTAGTAATACACAGTGTAGCCATCTCTCAACAGTTTAAGATACATGTTTCACACAATACGCGGCCAGTTTACTTCCTGGTCTCAGCACGCAGTTGTCCTGATCACTATAAGATTACACAAAAACACAGAGTCTGCGGATGATTTATAAATTCTCAGAGCCACGTCAAAGCTACGTCAGTTATAGAGGTAACGTACATTTTCACATGGCTGCAGAGAGGACTGTTTTTGAGTGTGGGAGAGGTGAGGATTTTCTTTTCTTTTTTTCTTTTTTTTTTTTTAAAGATTTTTGGGCCCGTAGGCTTTATTAGCCAGGAGAAGAAAGTGTAAAATGGGGGATGAGAGCGACGGGAGGACATGCAGTAAATGTTGGAGTCAGGATTCAAACTCACGACACTGCGGCCGGCTGCACATGGAGCCTGGCATACGTGTGCTGTGCCTTAACCACTCTACCACCGGGCAGCACTGGTGAAGATTTCTAAACAGGATAACACATTTAAATTTAGCATAATATGTGCCTTTTAAACAAATTCACCAGGGCATAATAGGGTTGTGAAAAAGAGAGTAAGCCCCCTATCCTACTCAATGAGCTTTTTTCACGACAGGCCCGGCTAGTTCCGGTTGCCGTTAAAAGTGGGGATCTTTACTTCTCGTTCCCTTCATTCTCTGTGGGAATTAGCATAGTCTCTCTCAAATAAATATTGATAAAAAAGATGTGACACCAGAGGAAACTTTTTTTTTTTTTTGGCTAACACACATTAACTTAAATAACAAACATTAACTTTAGTGGTTACATTTATTGTCGCATTAGCTTAGAGACAGCACTTACTTTTATAAACATACAGGTGTCTCCAGGTGAAGCGTTTACATGGTCTTAACATGCTGCCTGTGATTATCCATCTGTAACTCGCTCTCTGCTTTGTGTTCATTGTCGGTAATTATTGATTTTATTTTAGCGCGACTTTGCTAATTCCCCATAAAGAATGAATGGAGCAGAAGGTGGGGCTCCGCAGTTTTAAGGCGACCAGAATGAGGTGGTCGATTTCATGAAAAGTGCCTATTCTCTTCCATCTCTGCACGTTTGTCCCACATAAATGTCTTACAGGCTTTCATATCACACAGACAGATGCAATTCCCCTTTCAAACCCGTTGACATTTAATGCTAATATGCTAACCCTACTCTGACTACCCACAATTTACTTCCATTTCAAAACTACAAAACAAAACTGCATGATATGTTGTGTTTTTATCGTTTGTAAAACTGCATGATTGATAAGCGATGGGGTCACATTAGTTCATAGTAATTCAACACGTAGGCTAGGCTATGCTTGCTAACGCTAACTAACACTCTTCTCTTTTCTCCTTCATTTCCTCTGCTTCCTAACAGCAGTGGATGAAATTGATGGCACGACAAGAACAAAGAGAGGTAAGCGCAAAGTGACCGCAATCAGCCATTTTTGTGATTGTTCTCAAAGTGCAAAGGTCAATAATAGGGTTTAGAGCTAGCCGTCATAACCAGCTCATAACCGGTTATTACCAAAAATACAGGTGTACGTGGAGGAGGGTTTTGTCTGATGTAATTACTGCAGAATGGAAGAAAGGATTTTAAGAGAGTCTGGTAGTTTTTAATATGTTTGACACAAAGGCTAAAACAAAAATGAAGTTATATTTTATATTACGCTACATACATTACCTCAAGTTTGGTCCAGCAAAGTTTAGACCCCTGTCCAAAAGCTTGTACCAGATTTTGAATCAATAACATTCAATCTCTGTTTTTTCACTAAAGTATGCGTTTTATTTTTACTTGAATAATATCCATTACAGGCCTTTTAAGTCCTGATTTGGACCTGTTGTGGAGGTATCATTAGAAAAAATAGTTAACATCTTAGCAAACAACCTCCTGTTGAGATCAAGCCACAATGGAGCTGTACCAGAAAGATTATTTACCACTAATATATCATACAATTTGCACATAATATACTCTAGCTAGCCAGATTGCTTTATTGGGGCCAGGTATAGTTCTGTATTTGACCTATAGTTCAGGACATGCAGAAACATTTTGAGGAGCAGGTGCTTCTACCACAAAAAGGCCCTTTTCCATGTCACAAAAAAAAATATCAAAAATTATTCATCTTTTCTGGGGTATTTTATGTAAAAACATGCAATTGCTTTTCCTATAATGTTTCACAGTATGGCATTAAAACGTATTTATCTCCATGAAGACAGTATGTTACGTCACCAGGCCAAGTTATAGGTCAGATCTGTGGAGATGGCGAACACGCTATGTAAGAATGCATCTCATTTATAGTATTTTTGAATAATATAAACGTCTATAATCCAACAAATGCAAGATCGATAAGTTTATTGCCATACTGTGGAACATTTAGTGCAAAGATGTGACCAGAAAATGTCTGCATTACGCCTTTATGTTATGTTTCTGGTACGAATCTAGTGAAACTAAACATCCTCTTTTTCATGTCAAATGGTTAAGAAAGAAGATGAAACCGTTTCATGTACTTAAATATAGAGCTATATGAATGTTTCGATTTGACGTAACTGCGGAACATCGGCCAAATGATCGCGTTGGGCAGAGATGGACAATTTGGCGTCCATGATTGTCCATGACCCAGAGTATTTGGTCACCACAGTGTTCTCCTTGATTGAGCCATAATTCCTCGCCTCTATAATGACCACATGTTGAGCTCACGGAGGACGTCCTGTGTCGGCCTAATGATCCAGGGCGGGCAGAGACAGAAGGGCCCCTCAGACCCCCTCCGACCCAGAGACGGCCCTCCTCTGCCGGGATACCTGGACTCGGCCTCGCTGGTCCACCTCGGAGGCTATTTTTAACATAATTACCCTTTTACTGCGCAGGCTTTGTGAATAAATTATGTGTAATGGCGCCCCTGTCTGTACACACAGCTTTACGTGGGTCCGATGGTGAGTAATGGGACAGAGAGCAGAGTTTGAGTGGCTTTAATTATACTGCAGGGCTTCTGTTCCTGTAATATCCACTACTGATTTATTCATGGGGATTAGCTGTACCCTCCACATGCTCACACCAACAGCCTCTTAAACATTTGACTCCAATGGATCTTCTCCAGTCAGCCGTCCTTGGCCTTGAAACGGCATTACCACTAAACTTGTTGAATCATTAGCAGGATTTTTCTGTACACACACTTGTCCACGTTTTGGAATTTGGTTGTCTGTGTGTGTCTCATCCTGATAAAAAGAAGTGGTCCAATATGGATTTTCTTTCTTGTTGAGTGATACCAATATCTGATATTTGCTTGAGTGGAGTCCTTGACAGTTGGTTCATTCTGTGTCGATCATTTATTTGTGATAACATCTATTCTTTCCATTCCAGGAGGTTTTTTTGGCATTCAAGGTATTGTGTACTTCATGCCATATGCTTATATTTGAGTAAATCCAATGAAAACCTGACATAAAGGTCATTGAACATAATTACTTCATAGCAGATATTTTGGTTTAATCTCCAAAGATGTGCTATTTTGGTTGTTTTTTTGCACACTTATTTAGCTTTTTCATTGCCTTCTCCCAAACCAAAGCCTCATTGTACGCCGACATTTGATTGCCTGATAGCTAGCTCTCAGTAGAAGCCGTTTCCGACAGTTGACATTGACTCTTGGGTTACTAGAACACTTTGCCTTTGTCTTTTGGATGATTTTCATTTCTCCCCCAGACGTGCGAGGAGTGTCAAAACTACGCATTTGGGAATATTTCCATAGTCCTAAATAAAAATGGATTGAACGCAGAGCTTTTGTGTCATCAGATAATAGACAACCATAAGGCGAGCTGTCAATCAAAAGCCTCCCAGGAGAGGCGTGTTATCTTCGGAGCTAAACAACAGGCAGGTGTGACAAAAGGCGGGACTTGAGGTGCAAAAAAAAACAAGTCTGAATATTTACCTTGAAGACTAGTTTAGAAACATGTTCAGTTTTTTTTTTTTTTTCACATTTTGATGTGGTAAAAATGTAATTGCGTTCCAGTTCCAGTTGGAGGTCAAATCGGAGGTTGAATTGGATCATTATTTTGGTTGATTCAAGCTCTTTCCTGGTTTTTCTTACTAGTTTTGTGCCGTTACTGTACATAAACTCATGTCGCAGAGGTCTTTTTGACTTGACTGCTACTGGAACCCAGAAACTAGGTTCGAGTTCCGACCTCTGAGGACAACTGGGATTAAAGTACCTGCTGGTCTCCATGGAGATGTATAAGTTTAATGCCACACATAACCTACATAACATTCAAGCAAAAGCAGCTCATGTAGAGAAGCAGGTGGTGGAAAGGAAAGTTGCATTTAAAACATTTTTTTTAAGAAACACAAAGAAAAATAAATATTTTCCGAGAATTTCTGATGTAAATTTAAACTAGTCAATGATTTGATTTTCACTGGGGACTTAAAGCGAGGATGGTTTCCCCCTGGTTCCTGGCATAGCAGATGTCAGTTGTGTTCTGTTGAAATGCTGTATCCGAGGCGGCTCTAACTTGCCATCCCATTGTGCCGAACATGCACCTTGGCTTGGGCACGGGGGCTCTTGGCAGGCGGACACGTAATCTTCAAGGAGCCCACATTTGCATACCGATTTGACCAGGGAAATGGAGTTTTGGGTAGTGAATTTAGGATGTGTTATAGGGAGATCATGTTGGATTTTTTCCTGGTAGGAATTTCACATTTGTTGGGTTTCCATGGTTTTGGGGGACATGAAATTGACTCACTAAACCCTAAACCCGGACCAAACCAAGTCTACATCAGGACCAAACCAAGTCTAGATCAGGACCAAACCAAGTCTACATCAGGACCAAACCAAGTCTAGATCAGGACCAAACCAAGTCTACATCAGGACCAAACCAAGTCTATACAAGGACCAAACCAAGTCTACATCAGGACCAAACCAAGTCTAGATCAGGACCAAACCAAGTCTACATCAGGACCAAACCAAGTCTATACAAGGACCAAACCAAGTCTACATCAGGACCAAACCAAGTCTATACCAGGACCAAACCAAGTCTACACCGGGACCAAACCAAGTCTACACCAGGACCAAACCAAGTCTACACCAGAACCAAACCAAGTCTACATCAGGACCAAACCAAGTCTACATCAGGACCAAACCAAGTCTATACCAGGACCAAACCAAGTCTACACCGGGACCAAACCAAGTCTACACCAGGACCAAACCAAGTCTACACCAGAACCAAACCAAGTCTACACCAGGACCAAACCAAGTCTACACCTGGACCAAACCAAGTCTACGCCAGGACCAAACCAAGTCTACACCAGGACCAAACCAAGTCTACATCAGGACCAAACCAAGTCTACATCAGGACCAAACCAAGTCTACATCAGGACCAAACCAAGTCTACACCAGGACCAAACCAAGTCTACATCAGGACCAAACCAAGTCTACACCGGGACCAAACCAAGTCTGCATCAGGACCAAACCAAGTCTACACCAGGACCAAACCAAGTCTACACCAGGACCAAACCAAGTCTACACCAGGACCAAACCAAGTCTACATCAGGACCAAACCAAGTCTACATCAGGACCAAACCAAGTCTACATCAGGACCAAACCAAGTCTACATCAGGACCAAACCAAGTCTATACCAGGACCAAACCAAGTCTACATCAGGACCAAACCAAGTCTACATCAGGACCAAACCAAGTCTACATCAGGACCAAACCAAGTCTACATCAGGACCAAACCAAGTCTACATCAGGACCAAACCAAGTCTATACCAGGACCAAACCAAGTCTACATCAGGACCAAACCAAGTCTACATCAGGACCAAACCAAGTCTACATCAGGACCAAACCAAGTCTACATCAGGACCAAACCAAGTCTATACCAGGACCAAACCAAGTCTACATCAGGACCAAACCAAGTCTACATCAGGACCAAACCAAGTCTACACCGGGACCAAACCAAGACCGGGACCAAACCAAGTCTACACCGGGACCAAACCAAGACCGGGACCAAACCAAGTCTGCGCCGGGACCAAACCTGTTTCTCAAACTTTACACACAGTAATACCATAATCACACCATAATATTCTTGATTCTGGGTATCACTCGGTACAAACCAAGTCTTAACTGACATTAAATCAGGTTTTAAATACACCACGACGAAAGAAAAGTTCTAAATGAGGCCTGACAGACAGAAATAAATCAAAATAAAATATAGTCTAAATTAAATAAAGAATACAACTGCAGGAAAGAATTTGAGAAACCTTGACATATATTATCAATAGCCATTTAAAATTAAATCTGGCTTCCATTGCTGCCGTTGGACTATAGAGTAAAGTAAACAAGGCTAAAAACAATAGCTACATTGTTAAATAAATTCAAAATAAAATCTCTTTTTGCATTGATCCAACCTCCAAAAGAAAAGGGTTTTAACTCTATTTGATTTGCTTTTCAGAGACACTATACATTCTTTCATGTCGTTTCCCTTCAAGGCTGTTCTCTTGCTTCACATGACGAGATGTGAACGCTAATTTACATGACATTTCCTTCGCATTTGCACACTGCTTCGAGACTGCTTTCTTGGCATTTCAATAGCCGCAGTAATCAGAAATGGCCCACTTCTTTAAGAGAATTAAGTAGTTAAATCGTCCTCTGTTTCTCGAACCGGAGAGCCTTTTTACGCCGTCCGCATTTGCAGTAAAGTTTTATTTCACTGCGTATGATCGCCTGGAGGCACGCATTGAGCTACATTCGCTAATAACATCCGGCAAAGAAGGATTCATTTATTCACAAGCGTACTTTTGACATTGGGTCTGTGTTCTCTTGGAATAGGTTACTTATATTAACATTGACAATTGTAGGAAGGAAATAGCTCTCAAGAGTCGCTAATAGAACATTTACCGGAACTCGACACCGCTAGCTAACAGTTGACCCTTGACCTTTTGGCTGGGTTGACACCTTAGTGGCTGCTGTTGACATGGCCACACAGAAGGTGTTTTAGAATGATCCAGTCGTGAATGGAAAGATTGTCCTCCAAGTATAAAGGACAAATTAAAGGACACGTTTTGCATTATTTGTGTTGTCACTGGCCTTTAAACATGTTCTTGAGTACCTCTGTTTGGCATCTCATGTTTTACAACTTAAAATAATGTCTACATTGAAAAAAAATTGTCAGGCGTTCCATCATTTGGATTTAATATTAGAACTTCATCTACTGCCAGCAGAGGGAATTACCATGGGGAAATAAACAAAAGCTAGCTTGACCCAACATGCTTATCTAAACACACAGTTGTAATGAATGTGATTTGAGGCAGAAATGCTCAGAACGAGTCTGGTGATGATTTATGGATTTAAAAATAGAGTAGGAGACCTCAAGATATGATGTCACAAATCGGGACATTTGAAACCACATGTTCTTCGGAGGCTCAGAGAAGACGAGCTTGTAAATGAGATTGATGAAACACACGTGAATGAAGCTGAATATATCTCCAGTAATGTTTTTGATGAAGGAACAAAAGGTTAAATGGTTAAAAGCTCAATAAAAGCTAATGTTGCATAATGCGTTCTTTAAAATGATCTATTGACGCCACAAATGTAAAAGTAACTTAGTCTAGCAGTGAGGTATTCCTTAACACAGCTGTAACAATCCAGTGGGATTTTACACTGGATGCCCTAACTTGTGCTTCAGCTACATGTATCGGGACTGAGACAATGTGGGAAAAGTGTATTATTGAAGAAATTTATTATTGTTTTTGTGATTGTATTAGTTAGAATTGTCCTTGATGTCACCAATATTAAATTGTTTGTTTTTATCAGCATATATAAGGTATACTTTAATATTAATCTTGTATCTTGAATTTGATTATTAGGCCCGAGCGCCACAAGCTGGCGCGAGGCCTATTAATCTCGTAAGGCCGTGCGAAGCACGGCTGCGATAGTGCGCACGAAATCGAGCGCGAAGCGCTCGCCCACTTCCAAACACTCACTAACGCACTCCTCCACTCATGCACGCCCCGTGCATACTAATTAGTTGTAGGAAAATGGAACATTACCGTTGTAAACGGGCGAAGCCCGTGCAAAAGTTCGCACTAAACGAGCACTTTACATTCGCGGTCGTCATCCCCATATTAAGCACTCATTTGCGCTAAGTAGCTCACGAATACGTTCCCCATCTCTTGCATGTTCCGTGCATATAAGCATGTTATGCAAAAATTCAACATTATAACTGTATAGAGGGCCAAAAACACAAAGTGGGCGGAGCCCACTCAAAATTAACGAAAGTACCCTTCAGTGACCAGGGACCCACACCATGAGGTAGGAAAGCGCGAGCGCTTTCCGAAAATGTATAGTTTATGATATTTGGAAAATGGGAAACATTGTTTTCGCATCGGAATATTCTTCTTCTTCTTCTTCTTCTTCTTCTTCTTCTCGGGACCAACCCCCCTATTTTTCACCCAGTGAACATTGACGAAAAGTCACAAAAATTTGCACACCTCTAAAAATCGTGCCTCTCTACATTCTGGCTATTTCCCTTTTCTAAAATAAAAAAAATTGGCGCGTCAGCGCCACCAAATGTACCAAAAATGCATTGAGAGATGGGAAATGACCCAAAAAAAATCTGATCGTAGAATCATGAAATTTGGCGCAGAGGTAGATGGTGACAAGAGAAGTAAAAAATATTATTACGGCAACGCCGTCCCCCCAACCAAATGTCGGCCATATTGCTTCAAAAATGGCTAAACATGACTTTGGAGTTTTTCCAAACGTCGTACTTTTACGAACTCCTCCCAGGGCGTTGACCCTAAAAAGCTGAAATTTGGTGAAAATGCTACTGAGGAGTGGGACATCAAAAGTTATCCAAATTACATTGATACCTGTCACGGTCTCTGTGCGGCGAAGCCGCAAACTGTAACAAGAATTTCAGAAATCTCCCAAATTTTACATTTCTGCCGTTTGCGCAGATAAAGTCCGAATTGCGTCAAATTAGAATCAGTTGTTAAACTCTTTGCCCTAAACCTACTTGAAGTGAAATAAATAAATTTGGAGCCACAGCGCCCCCTACAGATTTTATATGGAGGTTAAATTTTTAGTTTTGCGAAATTATATGAAATTTGACACACAACTCAATTTTAGAATCCCCATCAAAAAAGTCATCAAAAGTTATCCACATTTTTATTCAAAGAGTCACGGTGTCTGTGCGGCAAAGCCGCACATTTTGCCAAGAATTCAAAATAAAATTGCTTTTTGATGGTAAAACAAAGGGGAGAAGATGTGACAGCGTCACAGATTCAGCAGTAGGCGTAATAAAAGGACAATTGGGGTGCGTTAGCGCCCCCTCCTCTTGCGGCGTGGCGGCGGCGTGGCGAGGGCCGATCATTGCCGCTTGCGGCTATATTTATTATTATTATCCTAATGCTGCTGGGGAAAGCTGTCAGGAGCAGTGAGCTCTCCAGATCCAGACACACTCAGGATCTAGTGCTGAGCTTGGTCAGGACTGTAGCTGGAGGATTGTCTGGTACATGTTTTGATGAAACTCATCCAGACACAGAGAGAAACATGCCCTGGCCTGGGAGTCTGGGAGCTGCTTGCTGTGAGGCACAAGTACTAGCCACTCTGCCACTGTGCCGCCAAGTTATAGAGCAGTAACATTTGTTGCTGTTGCTTTCTCAATAGCTTGAATTCAATTATATGTTCCAGAGACCCGACTGTTGTCCAGGGGCCCGGATCACCATTTTATTATTACAAATACAACTTGCAGTAGTATTTAACTACTGTTAAATCTACTGTTTCACTGCAATACATGATTAAAGATGGCTCTAAGCAAAGACAAACCCAGTGTTGCTCAATGGCCAGACTTGAATTAGAGCAGTTCATAGCAGCAGATCTAGAACTAGACCTAGTTCTAATCCTAAAGCAGCATGGATCACATCAAGCATAAACCACATGTTGAACAGGACTAGACACAGAATCTGAACCAGGAAAATAAAGTCTTAACTTTACAACATCTGATTCTGTTGGATAAAAACTGCAATATGGTACAGTCTTATATTAAATGAAACGTCTTGTCTAAAAACGTTTCTATAGTTTTTAAAAGTCTGGGTCATGTCTGGGTCTTTTGCCTCAGAATGAAGACGGGATTAAAGTTTAGAGTCTGTTGTCTGGATATAACAGCAGAAATCCTCTCTTCACAAACAGTTTCTAAATGTAGGTTTTGCACAACAGCTTGAATGTTTGAGATACATTAACAAAACAGCAGATTTTCATTTCATACACAATAGATGACAAAACAAACAGAATGTGGAAGTCGGGTAGAAGCTTTAGACCCTGAGTTCTTGAGCGTTCATGTGGATTCTTCAAACTCAGAGAAACAGTTTCCCGACTTTCGCACAAACGCAGCATATGGTTACACAATTGTGCCATTACCAATAACATTTTATCTCTCTAGCTTTCATTTTGCTAATAGCTGCTTTATGTCCTCTGCTCTGTCAGTTTGAACGCCCCAGCTGTGTGAATCCCGGCCGCTGCAGCGTTCCGCCTCATTTGGAACCTTTCAAACATATTGGGGGTCCTGCCTTGTGTTTATTTGTGCCGTGTGTGGAAAGCCCCGTCATTGACACGGGCGCACACAGAGCCGGGGTCAGCATGTGTGTGGGGACGTGGACACTTATGGAAAAGCTACAGGAAGTGTGTCTGTGAGATTTATTTACATAGGCACTGCAGTATCACATGTGGAGGGCCTTGGAGACCCTGGGGGAGTCTTAAAATCACAGAGCAGCTCTGTCTATGCTCTTAACCACACCGCAGAGACTCGTAATTGATTCAACTGTTTATCTATTTTACTCCTCCACAAAGTTTGAGGTGGGAACCATAGGTATGTTGAAAGGATGGGGTCTACAGCCATGGGATATTCACTCCACCGGGGACAAAAAACGTCCTTTATTGAGCTTTCAATTATGTTTTAAATTTGGTTCCTCATCTATAATATACAGTATTTTTTTCTGATATATTTCTAATAAAACAAGCAATAAAACAACAAATAGGGCACAAAGAGCAATGAAAAACAATGAAATAAATAAATGAAATAAAAAGCAGTAATAAGTCAGAAGACATTCAAAGCAAATGTTATCGTAATTATTTGTCCAAATTTGTCCATGTCTAAGTTCACTGTGAAGATATTTTGTTTCAATTTTTGTTTTTGCAAGTCCTGATTTCCGGTTCCTTCGGTGTCATTCATATTTTCACTCCTTTTCCCTTGTTACCGGTCCAAAGTCCAAAGATATCCAACCATTGTTTTCATTTCAGGAGTTGTATGTCCCAAATACATGGTCTTAAATGTATGTGGTATGGTAACATTGAATATGATTCTGAAAACATTATTAATCTCAGTCCAAAATGTATAAACAGGATAAACCCAAAACACATGGTAATGGTGTGCTACCATGCAACCACAATCTCTCCAACAATCAACATTGTCACATTGTGAAAAGTGTGACATTTTATTCAATTCAATTTATTTTTGTAACGCTCCAAATCCCAACAACAGTTTCCTCGAAGGGCGATTTGAAACTCATCCATGAGCATTATCATTTGAGAGCTGCTGATCTAATATATCATCAATGAATTACCCGTATTTAGAGGGTGACAGCATATTTTTTTCTTTTGCAGAATATTACCAAAATATTAGCACCCTTTTCATGTGATTTGAAAATTCAAACAATGAATACTGCTTTTTTATTTGTTTGTGATTAGATATAATGGATATATATATATATATATATATATATATATATATATATATATATATATATATATATATATATATATATATATATATATGAATTAAATACTACTTATTTGTTTTATATATGTTAACAATTTATAATATCAGGGGATGTCTTTCCAAACAAATTCCAATACATTTCAATCATATTGTTACTTATTTAGAACAGGATATACGTCTTTGGAAAAAAAGTAAATGTGATCCTTCTTTAGTCCAGGAGTGGTTCATAGTATTAAAGGTTTCATAGGTTTTCATCTGGACCCTGACTTCTGTACGACTTCCTTCAGTCTGATGGAAGTGGTTTGCGCAGCAGCATTTGTACGCTCCTAACCTCTGATTGGTCCTGCCCAAAGGGAGGAGTTATAACAGAAACCCGCCCTGTCCTGGTTTACTAGTCTACCAGTTTCCCTCTTACATCTTGGGTCATTAATGCTTATTGAGGTCGAGCTATCTCCACCTCTGAACTGCAAGCGCCGCATTAACATTTATCAGGCTTTATGTGACTATTGTAGACTGAGGGGAGGTTGTATCTCAGATTGTTCCTACATGTTTTTTTCCCCTACTTCACTTTCAAACCATCATTCCTCTCATGCCTTATTACATGTGCCCTCTGCTGCCCCCTCTGGTGTAGGAACAGGCTGTCTGTGATGATCTGATCTGAAAAACACATGTGTGGAACTCTCATCTGACAACCCCATTTGAATAATATATGTCCACTGACTGCATAATGCATTTGTTTTGCATATACTGCTGATGCATTATGACATGGTTTGATAAAGATACATATATATATATATATATATATATATATATATATATATATATATATATATATATATATATATATATATATATATATATATATATATATATATATATATATATATATATATAGGCCAAGCAGGTTGTATGTCATTCCTGTCACTGCTGAATTGTCATGTGTCTTAACCAAGGTTCAAGTGCTTAGGGACATGATCATAAATGTATTTTTATTGTGAATTAGAATGCATGGTTTTATATAGACATGTGTTTATTTATTTATAACATTACACAATATAAATAGGGATGGACAAGACAAGGACATATTGAAATAAATGTACTTGAATGCTTAGATTTTTGATATTAGATGGTCTCTGTGTTATATTTATGTATAATGTTGACTCATGGGAATGTTGTATAATGTTTTCTGATGTTGTGATTGGCAGCTCAGGATCCCATGTTCTTCCCAAAATTGCAATATGAACTCTGAACAATGTATTAACAATATTCAGATAGTAACAGTAATTATAAACTGCTTTATGAAACCCATCTCATACAATCAATTTCAAGTTATTCGTTTGAATAGGCCAAGATAAATAAACCTTCTTTCTTTACCTCCTGAAACAGCCTTCATTCGTTAGCGTTTGGACATCACATTTCTCTCTTCGTGCCACATCATCTCATTTGCACGTGCAGAATGTGCAACTCTGATTCTTGTATGAAAGGCCTACTGTATATTTACTGCTGTAACCATAGTTACTACAGTATTGGGGCTTCATGTTGAGTGTGTCCTGTTCTTGTGTCCTTAGGCACAACACTTCAATCACCTTGGTTTTGTTCATTTGTGATTGATAGTTGATAGTTGACTGAGAAGAAATAACTTTTTTTTCTCCAAATTATTTTAAGATTATGAATCATAAATATATCATAACATACTATATCAATAAATAATTAGAGATGTGCTAATTTACATTGAATAAACACAATGAACATGCCTATCTTAAAATACTAAAGCTTTCAACAAAAATAAAATATGAATAACAATTTAAAGCAGGGCTAATCAATTTTAGGCCCGGGAGCCAAACCAGGCCCTCCAAGTGATGCAATCCGGCCCACAACCCATCTTCCAAATGTTAGACTAAGATACTGGTGTTTACTGGTTTCATTCAGGCTTAGCACTGGTTTAGACTTGTTTTGATTCTAGGTTAGTCCTTGTTAAGACCTGGTTGATACTATTCTAGTCTAGTATGTTAATCATATTTGGTTATATTTATATTGGGTATATTTGTTTCAGAACTGGATTGGCAATTTTGCAAAGCAGTGTTGGTAAAGGATTTTATGTTTATTTTCCCCACAAATTGTGTTATTGTAATAACTCAATGCATTGAAATAGTGTTTATATCTTGTGCCACCCCAAATGCAGTAACAGTTGCATTTTATGTACTTCTGGCCCAGAGGCCTTGGCTCTCTGAAAAATCTTGCCCTCAAGAAATTAAGTTGAATAGCCCTGCTTTAAAGTAAGGTTCTTTTGTAAATTATTTATATGGTAATAATCAGCGTTAGTTATTTATGTATAAGCACTTAGACAATTACTGTTTTGTGGAGGGTAATACTGTATAAATGTTAATAAGACATTAATAAAAAAAAACAGTGTTTTAATAAACCATGTACAAAATGTTTGTAAGAGCATTCATAAGCTGCTTATTTAACTATTTTCAATTTACCGCTTGTAAATGCCTTATGAAAAGCTTATGAACAAATAACTAGTGCTTATTAATGCACTAGAAATTGTTTAGGCAATAAAGTGTTACCAAACTATATTATACATTGTTAAGTCAAAGTCAAGTCAAATTTACCTGAAATATGTGATCACGCAGATTTAACATGAAATACAATGTGTAGACTTAAGTTATGGCCAGTCGGTATTATTTATTGAGATTTTTTTAATATTAAAAATCATTTTATTTTTTGATGGAAGTGTTTAAATAATGGCATTAAAATATGTGTGCAATGTCAACTTACATATTGTTTTTCTTCTAATAAGATACATGATATAAATGAGCTCATATTTCTTGTCTATTGGAATAAAAACACTAAACAAGTTCATATAAAAACATTTCTTTCCTTTCTTTCAGTTGACAGCACTAAAACGGTCACAATTCTGTATTTTGGGATTCTAAAACAAGTCCAAAGCCCTCATAGAATTTCTGAGCTGAATTTCAAAACAAGCCCTTTTGTTGTTTTCATGAGGTTCTCATGCCCTCTCTGCAGGTTCGTCCGCCCACCCTGTAGGACCCTCCCTGGGCCTTAAGAAGTCCACCTCTCTAGAGAGTCTGCAGACGGCCATGGCTGAGGTGAACGTGTCCCGGGCGCGCTCGCACATCGTCCGGGGCCGAGGCTGCAACGAGAGCTTCAGAGCGGCCATCGACAAGTCCTATGAGAAGCCTGCCTCCAGCACCGGCCCCACCACCGAGGAGGACACCAGTATGGACACATGTGAGTGACTACAAGACCTAAAGGAGGGCTTAGGAAGGTCGAGTCACAAGCTTTAACAATTAGCAGAATGTCTCTTACGCTCTTCACCCTTTTTTGCAATGTAATGCTTTGGCTAAAGTCTTTGGGCGAAAAAGAAAAACTTAGAAATTAAGATAAGATAAGATAATCCTTTAATATCCACACAAGGGGAAATTGTGTTGTTACAACGCAGTAGAAACAGGAGGAAAGGACAAATTATAGGAAGTTTAAAAAACATCATTAAAGGTGCCATAACATGCTTTTTTTTCACGTTTCGTAGTCTATCCTAAGTGTATAATTGATAATAATAAGGGTTGTGCAACACCCTTAACATAATAGTTAAGAAATATCACCCAGACCTTGGACCCCCTCACCAACCCGGAAATGCAGACGGCTTGGTTTGATAGTCGCCCCCACCCTTGTGAAGAGCGATCTGGCTCCCCCGCCCAACCTGTGACGTAGTCTCAGAGCGCGTGTGTGCCCCGCCCACCCATGACGTAGTCTCAGAGCGCGTGTGTGCCCCGCCCACCCATGACGTAGTCTCAGAGCGCGTGTGTGCCCCGCCCACCTGTGACGTAGTATCAGAGCGCGTGTGTGCCCCGCCCACCCGTAACGTAGTGTGTCCCCCACAGCTGTCTGCGCCGCTCCGCGCAAATGAGTGAGAAACGATAGAACAGATCAACACTACTTTCATACTTAATAAATCTGGTGTTTATTCTACAGCGTGCGCAGAACAGATATATCTATAGATCTATAGATCTATCTATATATATATATATATATATATATATATATATATATATATATATATATAAAAGTCTTATGTCCATCTCGCTCTTATTTCCTGGTTTTTCGGTATGGGATAGAACTTCTCTCCATTTATTGTCCCGGTTGCTGCATCAGCTGCCACATAAACCTTCACCATTGTGATAATAGTAAAGAGTGCGATATCATTAATGAAGTTTTGGGCCTCTTTGAGCCGTGTTTCCTCGTAAATCGAAGCAGAAAAACTCCGGGGCTTGTAGGGAGACACGAGCAGCGCGGGTGGAGAGGGGGGAGGGGGAGGGTGAGGGGGGATGATGACACGTGCCTGTGATTATGACGCGGTCCTGTGAACACCCCCCGTCAGTTTGGAGATTCGAGAAAAGGAGATGGTCTGTAATATAGCTAAAAACTGCGGGAATCAATCAAAAAACACTCTGGGTACATATATGAAGCACAAATAGCAATGTAAGAAGGTTAAAAGCTCTGAAAAGTCGATTTTGCATGTTATGGGACCTTTAACTCTTTTTAACAAAAACTCCTCTCCTATCTTAATAGGGAATGGAGGGGGGGAAATAAAATAAAATAGATGAATACAAATAAAAAGATAAAGATAAAAATAAGATAATTAAAATAAAATAATGATAATAGAATAAAATAAAAATAAAATAAAAGTAAAAATAGCTAGCACAAGACTAGGTAATACTATTAGCAGGTAAGTAAACCGGATAAAAACAACATATAACACTCTTATTTACAGGTATTGCACATGGTTGATTCAGTATTCAGTATTGAACATGAATATGATGGTATTGCACATGGTTACATCAGTATTGCACATGTTCAGGGCTACCAGTGTTTGTTGTAGAGTCTGACAGCAACAGGAAGGAAAGACATGCGAAACCTTTCCTTCACACAGCGAGGGTGGATCAGTCTCTCACTGAAGCTGCTGGTACCAACCGGCAACCTAAACAAACTCATGACTAAACCAGCATTAAACCAGGTCTAAACTAAGACCAAACTGTTTCTAAACCAGCAAACAGGAAATAAACTTAATAAATATATATTTGAAAGATGAACCACAGGCCGGACCAGATTGTTTTGAAGGTCCTAATCTAAGAGTTTACACTTTTCTGTGATTGGTCAATAAGAGTTGTCATGTCAAAAAACTGGTTCAAGAAACATTTTTCAGGTACTCACTTACTCACCTACACTTTATCAATTTAATTTTGAGCACATTGAGCAGTTAAAAGTACACCTTATCAGGAAGATAGGCTCAGCAAGTGAGTAACAATCCTCAGGACAAAAGTCATAACTTAATCTTAAATGACAAGGCTAAAAGCAAAACACCAATTACATTCCACACAGCAAACTATCTTACTAAACATCAAATATAGCCTGTTAACTTCTGCAGCTAAAGCGATAATGCTAACACAGCGGTGCGTTCAGGGGCCTAAGAAATTCCTCTCTTCAGGTGAACCAGACCAGAGCTGATGGTTCCTACAGCAGAAGCAGGTTGATAAAAAACGCACATGTAGCCTGTCCTCCCTCATTCATATTCCCACAGTTCACAGTGAGGGGAGTTGCTAGCCGCGGTGCTAACATGTACTCTCTGAGGAGCACCCGCCGCTGCACAGTACGGTTTTTCACATGCCTGCACCAGTTTACACATGGCACACTCCACTTTTATATTCAATTTATATTGTATTTTATTGATTTATTTAGTTTACTTAGATCAAATGCTTTTTCTTCTATTCTTTTTTATTGCCATTCTTTTGGTGCTTTCTTATCCTTCAGTCAACCCCTTTCATTCATTTTTTCATCCATGCTTTCTTTAATTGCTTTTGACCTGTTTTTCTTGGAACCTTTTCTTTCTTTCTTTCTTTCTTCTATTCTTTCTTTCTATTTCATTTCTTGCCTGACATTCTTTTCCTTATGTTACATTTCTTGTTTTCTTCCTTTCTTGTATAATTTGTCTTTCATCCTATCTTTCTTTTTCACCCTCACTTCTTCCATCCATTCTTTCTTTCCATCTGTTTTTTTTTTTTCATTTCCTTATTGTCTTATCCTTATTGTTACATGTCTTTATTTCTTTTTTCTGTCTTTCTCCCTGTCTTTATACCGTATTTATTTTATTTCCTGGCTGCATTATTATTATTATTTTTTTCTTTCTTTCTTCCTTTCTCTATCTGTTTCTATTTCCTGTCCGTCCTTGCTTCATTATCCTTATTGTTACATCCATTTCTGTCCATCTTTCTTTCTTTATCGTTCTTTATTTCTCTTTCTTTCTTTCTTTTCTTTCCTTCTGTCTTATCCATACGTTACATTTCACACTCTTTGAACATTTCTTGTTTGGCCATGAAAGTCAAATCCAGTTAGATGTTCATGCCTGACTGGACAGCGCTTGATTGACAGTTTCGTTATTTGTGTTCTGCTAAAGAGCTGTTTGGACTAAATTGCTCTAACTTCATTAATTACGATGATCTTCACGGAGTCTTCGCTTGGAAACTGTTCAAATCGCTGTAATCAATCTCACTATCGACAAACAGGAACCTAAAGCATTAAAGGTGCACTGTGTCACTTCTGACAAAGGTGTTTTTGCTTTGACTGGAATGTTCCACAGCATGACATAAAAACGTGTCTGTCTCCATGGAAACAAGCAGGCGACGCCCTCCAGCCACGTATTTACTTTTGGGCAATAAAAAGCGCTTGTAATTGAACAAATAAAGAAGATATGCTTAAAGACATACTGTGGAACTATAGGCAACGGAGCTTCCACCAGAAAAGTTACTCAAAGCATTTTCAAACAGTCGCAGTGGTTATTTGCTCAAAATCTGATCATTGTCACAGATTTCGTGGCTGTACTCAATATATCGATATCGTGATATATCGTGACATACTTCTTGGCAATACGTGTATCGATACAGAGAGGTGTGTTGTGATACTTTTAAACAACATAAAGCCATTATATATTGCAGAGTTCTACACTTCTGAACCTCCAGACTGCTGAATCTAAAGGCTGAATCTGAGGAGCTGAAAATGTGACTTCATCATACGACAGTTGCATTTTGACATTGTGAACATGAAATTCCAATGCATTTCTTGTAGTTTTTCCTGGCCGAGAAGGAGAGTCTAAGGACAGACGACCCTGGCCCTTGTTTACGTGCTCACCAAAATCTGATTATCTTATTCCTGGTTCTTTAACAATATTTAAATGTCAAGCAAACCACAAAATGTAACATGAGTTCTCAGAGGGACCAATAAATCTGGTGTTTTTTCTTTACATATAATTTTACTCATCAGAATCAATTAATTGTGCATGTAACCACAGCCTGTTCCATCTGAGGTGAGTAATCTTATTTATTTCCTATCGTTGAAAGGGAAATGATGCAAAAAAAGGGCACACAATGTTTGCATGTGACAATTAGTTATTTTAAAATGTCTAGTTATTGCGTTATCTGATTATTTTAGACTTTGAAATTCATCCATTGATTAAATCTCACACGTTGTAACCTGGACAACATTTTAATCAGTGCAATCATGACAATAGGGAGTTCACATTTAAAGGTCCTGTATGATGCATGAATCAACATTTTAATGAGACGGCTTTGAGGATTAGCAGCGAGCTTTACCACCGTTTGCTTTATAATGAAGGCAATTTAATAACTGAAATGATCCAGTGCAGTCGTATGGACTTTAAAAACACAGAGGAGAAGGGCAACAAGTCATGCCATCACAACTTGGAGCTGATTGTTTTGATCTCATGGGAGGAAAAAGAGACATGAACTGAATACGCAGTTACCGCAATATCCAGACTTTAGGTCGCACTGGAGTATAAGTCCCACCAACCAAAAAATAGAGAAGAAACATATATAAGTCGCACCAGAGTATAAGTCACAGTTTTTGGGGAAATGTATCACAAAATCCCTAAATCCATTGAATTCTTCTTCCTCTGTGTCACTTCTAAACAACTCAGCAAACTCCAGCGGTAGAGGAAGTGCTGTTCTTCTTCTTCTGCGTTGCTTAGAGCCTAGAGCGCCCTCGTATGGTTGTCAGTGTGAAAATAATGAATAATATTACAAATAAGTCCGTCTGGAGTATAAGTCGCACCATGGCAAAAACTATGAAAAAAGTTACTTTTAGAAACGTATAGGAAATACGGTACTCATAGAAGTGATTGAAACAAAACCCAACTCTAGATACAGTATGTTTTTGGTGATTGTTGTTAATAGATAAAGTTAGTGCTGCATAAATGGGCCCTTTAAGCCACCATTTGTCCTTTTTACACTTACGACTCAACCAAAACAACAACAGTTTGATGCACCTTAGCAGCAAGTAAAGAGCAATCTGCAGATATGAATTTCCACCCTCCATTAAAGACTTCCATTCCAAGCGCCGGAGGGCATGTGGAAAAAGGAGGATTTTTTTTTCTTTCTTTTTTCTTGAATGCTTTGTTCTCATAAGCCCTGTCGGCACGCAACTAAATACAGCCTTATCTGGGCCAAGAAAAATGGGAAAGGCGAGCGATTTACCCCGCCGCGCTATATTGCATTCTCCCCCATGATATTCAAATAACTCTGTTTTTCAATTTAGATAAAAGAAGCCCGTCGCCGCCCGTCTCTGAGGTTAATAGTCAAAGTTGACAGATAAGCCTCTGCTGTAACCGCGCGCTTGCACCTTTATTTACATAAAATAAGGAACCTGGCATAACGTAAAGAAAATGTGTCGCCTCCTGATATCCCGCAGGCCGTTTGCACCGACACTGTGGACCAAAAAGAAACGGTCTAACAAATGTGTTTTTCTCAAGATTTTGATTTCAACCTTCGTCTGAATGTGATTTTAATGGACAATTAATTGAGACTAAATTGTATTCCTGTCTTCTCTTTGATGGCTGGACTGTTCTTTTTAGTTTGGATAAATTGCTTTGGATGGTCCAATATTTTCAAAAGCTATTGTCCGGCTTCTTTTGCTTCTTTTGAAACGTAATAATTAAGAAATGTTCTCAACTCTACTTGAAAAATAATGAGAATGATTATAACAGCACTCCATCAGTTTTTACATTTTAAAGTCCCAGAAAAGGGAAAATTAGTTTACTAGCCTGGGCATTCAAATATCTGTGTAATGATCTGCAAATCTCACGATACAATATTATCACAATATTAATTAAGTATTAATTAATCTTGCAATATTGTTGGAAGGCTCACGATATTGAGGTTTTACTTCATTCTTTGACATTGTTCAGTGATTAACAGTAAGCACTTTGACAAAGGACTCGGGTGCTTTACAGACACTTTTAATAAATGAAGATGTAAAGGCCCATTAAAAATTGGCCGTGGCTGGAGAGCCGCGGCGCGGTCAAATAGCCGTGCAGTTTCAGGGACTGCGGCATTTCCCTTATAGCCTCATGTCTAACCCTAACCCTAACCCATAGCCTCATGTCTAACCCTAACCCTAACCCTAACCCTAACCCCAACCCTAACCTTAACCTTAACCCTAACCTTAACCTTAACCTTAACCCTAACCCTAACCCGGCGCGGTCTAAAACGGCGCTAAAACGCGGTCAAATAGCGGAGCAGTTTCAGGAGCCGCGGCGTGCGGCCTGCACAAAAATAACATGGCAGTTTCGGCCGCGGCTCTGCAGACACTCCCTTAAAAATTATGAGGTAAAGTTTAAATTATTTTTTTTTCAGCTTTTGAAAACATGCAGAGCCCTGTGTGTTCTGCAGCTCTGGACCTTGTGCGTGTGTGTGTGAGGCAGTGGCACAGTCGAGTCTGAAGTTTACAGCTTTATTTCCAATGAATTCCTGAAACTTGTATGAGTGTCATGGAGTTTGTATTTCCAGAGTATTTAATAGATCCATGAGTACCGTGCTGTTCTTCAACAAACCTACTGTTTGTCATCTCCTTTTCTCCTTTTGCGCTTGCGTCTTGGCGAAACCAAACCAGTTCTGGGACTCTAGAGCAGTGCAGTATCTAAGTATCTAAAAGTATTCAAATAATGTAGTGAAAATAAATAACAAATGTATTCTGCATTAAATGAAACAAATGCAATAATAAACCTTTAACTGTCATACAAAACTAGATTTAATCTCACCATCTTAACTGGGCTTGGTTTATCCTCCAATTACAGGGACATTCTAAAACAGCACAGTGGCGCAGTGGTTAGTGCCCTAACGGAGTTTGCATGTTCCCCCCGTGTCCGTGCTCCGGTTTCCCCTACCATTAAAAACATGTACAATAGGCTCCTCCCCTCAGTGGGACAGCCTGCCCAGGGACTATAGGTAGAAATCAGCACTTTCAACCTGGTACAATGCATCGCTCCTGATCAGTTTAAGGTATATTGTGCACTGTCTGTCCCTGTCACAATAAATAAACTAACTAAAATACCGACTCTTTCTCTAGTGATCTGTATACAACTAATCAAATGTTAACGTACAAAACAAAGCCTATACAACTCTGAGACATTTTACCTTTGAGTAAGTGACAAGATCAAGTATAAGAGCTCTTAAGACCAAGACAAATGTGCTCGAGTCTGAGACGAGACCAAGACCTGAAAAAAGAAATACAGTCTCATGGCCGGTCTCTATTACTAGGACACTACAAAGCAGGTACTCAAGAGCATGTTTGAAGACTGAAAGCAATACAAATAACACATTAAAGTATTTGTAGCCAATGGATTCTTTGGCTTGTTATGTTCCGGTATCTTAAAGCAAGTGGCACCCCATGCATGCCCTCTGCCCTCTGAGACTCGGAGGATTACATTGTGCATTACCTTATCAGTGCTCCGGCATCGTCAAGCAACATAAGCGCTAGTGCTAATCTCAATTATTGAAATAGGCCGACGGGCTCAGAGCTGCTGGGTCTGGTGCTCTTAAGAGGGTGATAAGAGCTCGGGTTCTCTGATAGCACCAGCGCTTATTCACACACACACTCACATAATCACAAAAACAATGTCTGAATGTAGTCTGCAGCAGGCTCAAATATACCATCAACACTCTGAACAAACTGTAAAGAGTGTTCCCCTATTCTGGTTATTTATTCGCTCGATTGATCGCCTCCTGTGCGCCGTTAGTGTCACGTGAATGTATTTATATTGTTTGTTGTGTGTCTCTTCTCTGTAAGATGGCGTTCCTTTGCAAATGCACAACTGTGAAGACACATTTCCCTGCAGGGACAATACAGCAATTAAAAATATATATAATTACCAGAAGGATTTGTTTAAAAAAATGCCATGAAGCTGTGCGATATAATCATCTGCATTAAAAAAAAAAAAAATCAACATAATAATAACTGCTTGTCCTAAATTAAATAACTATGAATAAACTATAGATGCAGTTGAAGTCATATCTGGTAGGCTAAAGGTACGCTAAAATTAAAAGCTACCACTAAGTAAATATAATGCAAAACTGACTTTTTCTTTTAGCTTTTAACATTGTTTTAACATTGTTACCTTATCAAAAACCTACCAGGAGTTGTATTTATCTTCATTTATGCTTGTTTGATGGTTTCTGTTTAATAAATCCTCTGCCACTGAGCCTCACAAAAACAATTGGTTTCAAATAACCTCAATATTTGTGACATCAAATGTAAAAGTACAGAGATCTCTTGTTCTATTTAAGTCCATAAATCATGGCCAGAGTGAGCATTTCTCATTCAAATCATGTTCATTACAACTGTGTGCCTACGTTAGAATGCCAGGGTAAGCTAGCTTTTATTATTTCCCATGGCAATTCCCTCTAGCTGCCAGTAGATGGAGTGCTACCACAAAATAATGACGAGGGAACGCATGACATGGAAAGTAATGCACGTTTTTTAATGTATAGATTATTTAAAGTTCTAAAACATGGGATGCCAAAGCAAAGATACATTTTGTGATAAAATGTAAATATATGATTATATTTGTGTGTTAAAAGTTATCTGCATCATTAGCCTGGGGGGAGGGAAAGGCATGTATTTCTAATAACATGTGTGAAGATGTTGTAGAAGCAGCCGTGAGGAATGTTCCTCCCATCCTGGGGACCAGATGGGTAGAACATTCACCAAGGTTTTTTATCTCTAAAGATAATACCAAAGAGTCGTAAAAGACAAGTGCCTTGATGTGAAGCTGACCAATGAGAAATGTAACCCGCCTCCTTTTTATGTGTGATTTTAATAAAATGACTTGTAAGAGGGAGGAACGCTGAGAGTGATTTTGGAAAGTCGTTCAGGTTGCTTACAACATCTTGACTCGGCTAAGCCTTCCTCTCCCTTGCAAGCCACACAAAAGACTGACGTTTCTGTGTCGTTTCGTATTCTAAGTTGAATTGTGTTCGCTATGTGTTAAGGAATAGCATCTGGTGTATGTCTCATTCCATGACACATTTAAAAGCAAAATGACATTACAAATCATACATAATACGAATGCCCTTCAACTGCATGAATGAACCTCATTTGTTGTAAAGAATTAACCATGATTGAGTAACCTGTAATAAATTATAACCTGAATGACATTTACCATATTTACAGCAGCCATTCCCATTGAAAAAAACACATTTGTAATTACCATCCCGGGAGACCCTTTTTCTCCATTATTTAAATGTATGATTACTGACAGATTAATTACATTTCATACATCACTTTTGATTAGTCGTGATGGAAACTTCTGGAGTTTAATCAACCCTCCATCACCAAGGAGTTCGTTTCAATCGCAGTTCAAATTAGTTCAGACGCAAATGAAACAGCCACATTTCTAAAGCCTATCATTTCTGCTCCGCGCTCGCTCAAATTATACATTTTCATCCTCTCGCTGGCTTTGAAACGCACACAAAACTGGAGGCTTTCGGCTAAGTGGAAATATGTTCTGGGCGAAATCTCTGCGGAGCGACTTTGTAAATATATGCGGCTCTAATGAGGAGTGGAATTGTGTGTGTTTTGTTCAAAGCCGCAGTAGTACCTTGTGGGACGGTGCTGTTTTTAAATCGTTCGTCTGATGCCAGGGCAAGAGAGAACCAGGGAGCGGGGCTGTCGACGTGATAAAACAAAAGTTGCCGCGGCGATGGGTTCTGATGTCGCGTTTGTGTGATCAGCGGGGAGTCGACTGGAAGTTTGTTCAGAGTTGCACTTGTTACATAAAGACGGGCACAAATCGTTCTCGTGCATGATGATTAGCATGAGAACGAGATGAAGGTTTTGGTTGAAAAGAGGTGGAAAGTAACGGAGCCCTTGAACTGAGATTGACGTTAAAAGGTGCACTGTGTAACTCCTGTCAGCTTGTCTCCATGGAGATGTTATTGCATTGCCTGGGATGAAACGTATTAGTCATTAAGCAAAACTTTTTCAATCAACGAGCGTTTTTCTTCAAATCAAACAGATGATGCAAAAAGACAAGTTGAAAATTCTGTTGGAAAAATTTGTCACGTAGGTGTTGGAGGAACTGTGGCAGCCAGGAGGCAAACCACTATCACATGTCATGGGATTGTCCTGTTGCTCAGAAGTTTTGGATTGAGATGCATTTGGGCCTCAGAACTCTTGCAGTTGTGAACAGATAACGAGAAAGGCCCCCACAAAAAAAAAAAAAAAAAAAAAAAAATCACATTCAAACTCAATTTGAAAATGTACAAATTTGAGGGACTGTGGACTGTGTTTTTTTTTTTTTTTTCATTATTCTTAAAAATAATTAAAAAATACAAAAATCTGATTAAAAAAGAAGCAAAAAGACACAGTGATATTACTCATTTTCCAAATATCAAACTTGTTTTTTTTATTAGGAGAAAACCCTGATGATTTTTGCAGATAGCGCGCTGATATAGGAAATAATCAATCTAAAAGTGATGTGTCCATCCCGGAGACATCTGTCAGGCTGGCAATGTCAAATACATATGGGAAAGAGTAATTTATTTGTGATTTTAATGCAATTTTTGAATGCATGGTCTGTAACTTCTTTGTGATTTGACCTACATGTTTCCTGTTGTGTGAAGCACTTTGAATTGCCTTGTGTATGAAATGTGCTCTACAAATAAACGTGCCTTGCCTGCCATTAATTAAATGCATAAATTAGAGTTGATAATATAATAAATGGACATAAATTAATGGTAAATTGCAGCCCTAGATTTCTAAAGCTATTTAGATGAATCAATGTGTTTGGAGTTTTCTTTCCTTGCTTGCTATTGAGCATGTGTACTTTGTGTATGCATGGGTTTCAAGCATAAGATCAGACGAGATAAAATGGAAATTTGATTTACATACTTGCACCTAATCCCACACATAACCTGTTCATAGAGATTGACAGATTAAAACAAAAAAAGGTTTTTCTTTGGGTAAAAGTCGCAGATGATACACATTTTAAAACGCCATGTCACTTTCTGTCAAATTTAGAATCACCGTCTACTGACAGTGGTTAGTGCCTCTTAAGAACCCCATGTCAACGACAAAACAACTTGACCAAGGCCTTTCCCTCATTCATATTCTAAATGTTTTTCCACTAGAAGTTATTACAGACATGAATTTCATTTTGCAACCAAGCACCAATTGCTCTTTATGTGGGGCCCGGCTTGAACAAAAATTCAACCCCTTGTAGTACCACGCCCCTCAACCCCCTTTAACCCCAAGATTTACTGAAAGTTGACTTTGCAGGAGACATGCTAATCCTGAATTGCTACAATCGCAACATCAGAAAAAGAAGATAAAACATTACCATAAACTGACAAATAGTTTTCTCTTCTATATTTCATGAAACCATTCTTAAATCTCCGTCAGGTCTGAGGGTTTAAAGACTTTTTTACTTTCTCCGTTGCAGTGGACGAGGACACGGAGGGCAGCTACCGTTCGGGCCCCGAGTCCCTCTCCACCAGCGGCGACCTGAGCAGCGCCTCGAGAGAAGACCGGCTCAAAGAACGAGACAAGATCCTCCCCAGCAAGACAGACAGCAAGAAGAAGAAGAGCGACGATGGCAAGGACAAGGGCAAAGCCAAGAAGGGGGTGCTCAAAGGCCTGGGGGACATGTTCAGGTAGGTGCACACCACAGACCACTGCTCTGGTCAGTGTCTGGTTTTACATCTTCAATACATTCCAATCTCTGGAACAACTGTACACGTTACACAGTTCTTTCTCAGGAAGTAGGCTAGCAGAGGTAATGATTGAAATGTGAGTACATAAGTGACAAATACAAAGAGGAGCTTGAACTTACAATCGGGTGAAGTTATGTGGACTTTAAAGATGCACTGGATGGTTACTAGCTCTTACTTACTGTAATAAAGGGTGGGTCTTAAGTTTCCATACATTGAATTGGTCAGCGTGGTTCAGTGGAGTGGCCTCCCAGAACCCCAGGTCTCCCCCTCTTGATGTCTATCTTTGGGGACACTTGAAGGTCACGGTGTATCAGGTAAAGGTACGAGACATAAATCATCTTAAGGAATGTGTCGTTAATGCCATCACAAGCATAACGTCAACTGCGCTAATGAACCAGTGGAAAACACACATTAATATGTGTATTCAAAACAATGGTAATCATGTAGAACACCTTATATAGATAAAAACTAAGAAAATACATGTAATTAAGATACAGCTACTAAAGAAACATGGGGAGTTTCTTGCATCAACCACAATGCTTGGGAGAATCCAGCCTTCCTCTGCAGCACAGGTCTGTACAGCTCAAACACGGAGCATGTTGAATGTGCTGAACGTGACAGACACATAGACATTATACTGTCAGGTACTTATACTGTATACTTATACTGCCAGGTGAGCACCATCTCACCGTGGAGCTGTTTCACATTTAATAATATGCCATTTGACTCATTTGTTGACCTCTTTTTAAGGCATTCAGATGATATAAATGTAACAGACTTACTTTCACAAGGCAGTAACAAGTGAGTAGCATTTAAGTAACTTGTAATGAGTAACTAATAGCAGGCAACATCACCAGGCTAAGTTACAGGTCAGAAAATGAATGTGCATAAGATAGAAATGCTATTCTATGGAACATTTCAGGCAACACAAAAAGCAGGTGGTGGTATACTGTACCTTAAAAGTACAGAAGAGTACTTTTTGGGGAAATAGAGGAGACACTATGTTTTTCAACAGGGGAACAATTTTATAACATGGATAGAACAAAGAGTAAGAACAAGTTACCCATAATGCAAAATGATAAATAACAAAAACATCATTTTTGTTGCGTATTGCTGTACTTCTACCCCTTCCTCACCCACTCTCACCCAACTTCAGAACTTCCAGACAAGAACAAGGGCAAAACTATGAAAGTCGTGCTCAAGTGCCTGGGAGAGATGCTCATGTATGCACCCCAACAACAGCAGCGGTGTCGCCTGGAGTGCCAGACGCCAGCGCTTTAGCTAATGAACGGCTTTAGAGCGGGCGCTGGCTAATCAGGGACCCCTCTCCTTGAACCTTTTGCGTGGGGGGAGAGGGGATGATGGGGACGGTGAAGGCAGGATTTGACCTCCAGGCCCTCTGGCACTTCTCAGACAGATTGCTTTAAATAAGGCCAACATGTTTTATTCATTATTTCACAGCGGGCGCAATCCGACAGTGCTCAGCGTTTGTTAACTAGATAGAGTCCAGGGCAGGGGACATTTGGTTCGGGGCAGGAAAAGAACCAGGGAGACAAAGCCGATGGATGTTCACAGCTAGTCAGTAGTAATAGTAGTAGTAGTTAAAGTTGTTGCTTTAAGTTGTTACAGATTAATATATAGTACAAGGAATTCATTCAAAAACAGGACAAAGCGCTTGTCTCTGATCTTAAAGGACACGTATTATGCAATTGTTTTTTTAGCTTTTAAACATGTTATAACATTGTTCCCTCAACAAAAATGTACCTTAAATTTGTGACATCAAAGGTATGTTGTAGAATAAATGGAAGTAGCCTGAGAGTTGAAAGAAGAGGCATGATGATGTTTTGAGGAAAACCATCAGTATGGGACACGGAGACATGAACCCTAAGACATTGCGACCGTGTGTATTCCAGTTTGATCCGGTCCAGCCTGGCTATGCTACTGCTGTAGATAGTAATGTACCTCTGAAGACCTAGAATAAGGTTTATTTCCCCGTGGTTATTCCCTCTGCTGCCTGTAGATGGAGTTCTTACACAGATCCTGATGAAAAAACGCCTCACAGATATAATGTATGCTTTCCAAACCTAATCGGAAACATGAGACGTCAAAGTAAATGCACCATAGCAAAATTACTTAGGCACATGTCATGCAATAATGATAATATATATAATAGTAAAAAAACAAAGTCTGATGGCCCAAATCCACCGGTGAATTAGAGCTCGTTCTTGTTTGCTTTTAAACTCACAAATATTGCACATTTTGCTGCAGAAGGTCAATATGGCCTCTCCAATGTTCAAATACACAGGTCTTGTACAAGGACAACATTGGGTCTTTCAATTGTTCAGGTGAGCATCCAAAATCATCCTTTATGTAGTTTTGTGAACAGCTCTATTTAATTCATACATCAGCAATCTTTTACAAACTATTGAAATCTGTATTTTCTCTCCAACCATCAAAAACACAATCATAATGACATGTTTTTCTCAAGGACACAGATATATATAATCCCCTTTTGAAAAAAAAAACTTGCTATTGAGAATACTGTGAACAAAACATATCCAAATAGTTGATGTTCAAATGATTATTACCATTATTTAGAGATGAACTGTATTGACAAAAGGAATATATTGATATTTTTTTTCTTTTATTGTCTCGATAACAATATTCTGTATTTTAACTATATTTTAGGAACGTGCCTCTAAACAAACACAAAACATAAGTGGACTATAAAAATAACCACATAAGTCCCGAAATATCACTTTAAACCCTTGATGTGGAAGTTGCACAAGGCTTTTTGAAATTATTTTAATATACATATAATTTTGCATATCTCTGAAACAACAGTTGCGGTTTTATATATTTTTTTAATATATATCTTTCAAAACTATTGCTATTATTCTACATTTTGCCAATTGATGCGTTGCACTGGGGTTAGCCATAAGCTAGTTTGCATCTACACTTAGCCCTTCCGTGCCAGCTAGCAGACAAAGAGAGTTGTCGTAAAAGCAAACATCCTCGGGGCACGCATACGACAAATTAGTGGGAGTCACGATAATTATTTCTACTCTGCTCATTTGCATAAGGCATAAATTAGCGATGGCGGCGGCTGCAGTGCGGGCCTTATCACGCTGAGAGCTGTTTTCACGTGGGTTAGCTTAATTATCGCACACTAATGAACAATAAAGACTATGTCAGAGAGGTTATGGAATGCACTCAGCTTATCATTACAGCGTTTTTAAAATTCTACTTCTGCTTGTGGTGTTGCAGTGGTGAAAAACATCCACCTAGCAGGCGTAATATTGAGACTAATTACCTAATATGTACAGCCATATGGAAGCCTTTGTGATGGAGGGTTTGCTGTTGAGCTAACTTTAGCTGCAAACAGGACTCAGAATCAGGAGCTGCACAACCCCTTAAGCTTAGGGCCTATTTTTCCTAAAACACCTGAAAAAATGACCCCCGTTTAAAACTGAAGCTGTTCTTGACCCTCTGGAGCACAAACAATCGGCTGGAGCCTTTGTGAAGCTGAGACTCTGTCGTTTTGGACTCTGAAGTCTGGTGCACAAAAAAAAAAAATGTTTTAAGTAGGCGGAGTCCGTATAAATGTCCTATTCATTTTTAAACACATCTCCGGGGCATCTGACGTAAGATTAGAATATGTTAAATGTAAATCGGCATGTTTACATTTAACGTTCTATGACACAGTTCCAAGTATTACACACATTGTTGTCAAGGATAACTAAAATAAAAGTTTAGTCACGACTTAACAACGGGTACATTTACATGGCCAGAACAACAGTTTGGTCTTTGTCACATTAGTTTTCAGGTTTTTGCATTATTTTCCTTCCTGCACAGGATTGAACATCAGAAATAAATCAGATTACTCCCATCAGACACGTTCAATAATCTCATAATGATCAGATGTTTGGTGTACACGTGAACACAGCCACTTAAGCATAACCAGCAGCCAGGATGAACTTTCAACCTTTCTGCTAGTTTACTTTCTGCTTCAAACCTCATCAGTGCTGAAGAGCAGAACCCGTAACTAACTCCACCTGGCTCGGCTTTATAATCTTATGCTTGATTAGTGCACGGACACAAACAACCATCCGTCAAATGAAAGATGGAGGAGGTGTAATCGTCAGGTCTGACACGGTGTGACACTCCAGCGGGGCCCTGGCAGAGTGCTCGGCCCTGGCTGGAGGGGGGTGGGCGGCCGGGTCGAGGGGGGAGTGTGGGTGCTCTTTCTGCCCTTCTTGGCCTCATCATCGTTCTTCATTATCTTTGAGTGCCACTGCCACTTAAGCGCTGGCACAGGCTGACACTGGGGCTGTGTGCGCGTGCAGAGCCAGGCCACGTGTCGCCTCACTGCAGAGACCAACGCTGCTGCAAAAGCCCGTCACGACACCCTCATGCTTCAGACTGTGCTTACGTAAAGTTAAAGGGATTTATGATGTGAAAAATGAACTGTAGGTTAGGTAACAGCAACAGCGGTAGAATTGTTCCCTTCTATCGGTTTCAAAAAAAGAACTTGTTGCTGAATTCGTCTGTATTTTTGAGGTCTCGAGGCTGTTTGATTGTGGATTAGTCCTGATTTGAACTTGGTGTGGTTTTGTTCACAGGTTTAGTCCTGGTCTAATCCATGTTTTTATGGGCTTTAGTCTCACTGTAGTGTTGTTTGTGAATGTATGATGGCAGCCTAAAACATTGTTCCAGAATATTCAAACCTCCATTAAAGGCTATCTCTAGTATCAGCTCAAGGTGGTGCGGGCGGAGGTGCTGCGCTCCGGATTCTTTCCATTTCAACAAGTCTTTTCCTCACATCCCATGAGCATGAGGTTTTGCAAGTGCACCATCAAAGCCGGTAACCACAACAGCCCAGCAGAGCGCCGGTCCTAATGCGAGCGCTCAACAGCAAGAACAATGCTACAACACAGCGTGAGAGCGAGGCGTAAGGCTTTGTTTATTTGTATTTAAATCTCCAGTAAATGCTACTTTAAATATTTGTTACCAAAATCTTGATAGCATTAACCTAACGATTAGCCGTGCCAACTTGGCGTCTATGTGTTCATGTAATCAATCAACAGGAGTTTTCCAAACTTGGCAAAGTGAAACTACTATTGCACTCAATAAACCTTTCATACAGTTGTATTTGTGTATAAATATAATATAATGCACAACTAGCAACATAACTAAAAGTCACTTTGAGGTGTTGATTCATATCAACACCTCAAAGTGTCTGTATGCTGGTGTAGCCAGGTCTTCCTCGGGCGTCTGCAGCTTGTACAAAATGCAGTAGCACGACTCTTAACCCTAAGGAAGCTCACATTTCTCAGATATTAGCGTCTCTCCACTGGTTGGTCGGTACGTTTTCAAATTGTCTGGAATAGTCTACCTTTGTATGTGAGACAAGCTGATTCACCGGAAGTCTCTTTTGAAAATATACTTTTTATAATTTTACTTTTGACCATGTTTGTTTGCCTTTTTGCTTTTTAAATGTGTGTTGATATTGTAACTTTGGTATTTGCAGCACTGAGTTCAACCTTGTTTTTTTTAAAGTGCTTTTATAAATACATTTGATCTGATTTGATGGTACATTTGTTTACCTGGTTTATGGTTCAATATCTCTGTAAATAATGGGCCTTTCCATGTGAAACATAAACTGGAACGGCTTTTCTCTGTCTCCTCTGTCGGTCCAAATACACCCAAGTCAAATTATCTTTACACTATAGCTTCAGAAAGTACTGCCATTATTCAACTCCAGACGGAATTGTCAGGTTTATTTGAAAGAACTGCAAGCCATAACATTAATATGAGTTTTTGAGCCAATCTCTGAGAAATACTGATAAGGGTCAACATTTGTGGATCTTAAGTCTGGATATTTCTTCCAAAAAACATGAAATCGCCCTCTGCCTTCCATGTTTGTCTTATTAAACATTATATTTGACCAAAGTCTTCCTATCCCTTACGTTGATGGCAGCGTCATCTCCTGCAAAAGTTTCACAATTACATTTGCAAGTGAACAGAAGTCCCTCTTCACCTCACGTTCCTCTTTTTCAAACTTTGACAAGCCCATCACTACCACGTTTATCCTTCTGTTCCCTCTGTTCCTTCTGTTTCCCCTCTATCCACCTGCAAGCCCCGAGACATTCCCACAAGCGAGAGGTGAGAATGAAGTACCTACAACTATCTCAGCAAAACTCTGAGCAAAACAAAATGCCTAGCGGTCAAAAAAGTTGTACGGGGAGAAAGGAGAAGTGATGTAAACGCCAACGCTTTGTTTGGCGATCCTCTGACAGCGATTTCAAATGGAGGCAGTCTTCAGTGCATGACAAACAATTCTCTGATCCTTTTTTTCCCCGTTGCATAAGGAATCACGGAAAGAATTCCACATGAGCTAGATCTATCGTCAACTCCAAACGACATCGAGGAGCTAATTCCGTGTAATGCCTGTCAATGCGCTTACCATTTGCATAAAACAGACATGCTTTTGCCTGCTTGGATGTCTTACACTTTAGAGCTAAGGAGATTTCAAGGAGTTTGCGTATGTGGTTTGGAGATTGGATTGTGGAGCTCATTTGCATGCAGGACTGAGGGAGACCTGAGGAAGGCGTAGTGCAAGCCCGCTTAATAGACAAGGTGATGGAGAGTGCATTAGCGTCAGAGCTAGTGGAAATACAAGACGAGAAGAGGAAGGGATGAAGAGAGATAGAGGTGGAGAGATGTTTGTAAAGGTTGTGGTTATTGAGAGCAAAGTGTTTCCAACTGCAAGACAGAAATAGTTATTAAGGACAATTGGGATGTCAGCTTCAATGTGTATCAAATCGTACCAAAGTATGGATAGTTTGATACATAGACAAGGTATCAAAAGTGTTATCGATACTTCAAATGATTAAGTATTTTAATTTGGAGTAGATGCTTATCTTTATTTGCAATCTACCTCTGCTTAAGTTATCCGACAATTGCGTTTTGTTGTTTTTTTCCTCATCATTTATGATATATGTTAATTTAATAAAAAAAAATGTTTGTATTTTTTGTAATATTGCAGGCCTGGTACTAGACATGATGAGGTACATACGGCCTTAGCGCTTTTAAAACTGAAATTCTGTCTAGAATTTTGTATTAGCCGCTGTTTCAAGTGTCAATTTTCAGTTGAAAAGAGTGTCAAAGAGACTGAAGTAAACATGGCAGAGGTAGAGTGCAAATGAATAGTAATTTACTCCAAGTTAGTATTGTAGTAATCGTAGAGGATGTTTTCAGTGCAGCTACACAAAACTCATTATAGCAATATTGCAATACGTGCCCTTGTATTACTTGGCGTTAGACTGAAACAAACATAAGTGATATTGCACATCACTACAACGCTACAAACAGTCACTGATTTTGTAGATAATATATATAATTAAAACCTGTATCAAATGTAGTGTCTTGTCTTAGGACACAATCACTTGGATAAATGATGTGGACTATTTGGTTGGTGGGTAAAGACTTCTCTCATATTATTATGGAACGCTGTCAGACATTTCAGAGAAAGACAAATAATCTTCCAAAGTCAAAATGAATAGGTAAGATTGAAAGAGAATTGGCTCCATAGTGGTATTATACTTATGTTAAAGTAACCAATGCCGACACATTTCCTCGCTAATTCTACGCTTTTGCATGAGTAATCTATCCTGTCACAGACTCTTATCAGATGCTAAGGGTTTGATGGAGGAGGTCAGTGCCTCGCAGCGCAGATGAACAACACCATGTTAGCCATGTTGACGGCCCTGACATCACATCACTGTCTGCTAGCATGCTAACCGCGCCCTGGGCAGAGAGCGCTACATCTGACTCCTGATAGGATCTAAAAGTAATGATCGCGTTTGCCACTGGAGAGGACATAAATAATAAGCTCCCAGACTGCTCTGGGGCTAACGCGTCTGTGCTAACAATAACCATACTCACTGCACAGACATAGATCCAAGGAAAACCGCCACGTCAAGTGTCCCGGGGCAGGATTTCTATATGCTTCTGTGCGCATGGTCATTCATTCATAATAATTGTGAGCCGTTTATTTATGGGTGGTATATAGGCCTGTCTAAGAAGTCTGGGATACAGTACATGCTGAAGGGACAGTAATAAAGCTCAAGGAGAAGCTAGATTTTTACATTACTTTGAGTTGTATTATCACAAATTAGGCCTCCCTATAGTATATTGCCCTATGACATGGTAACATTCTGTGATTTTCTTTTTCCTTAAAGTGGACATATTTAGCATTCCTGTGGCGTTTAAACATGTTTTGGTCACCTTGAGATTAGTATTTCACATTTTCTTGAAAAAACAAAAAACAAAAACCCACACACTTAACAAACTTGTGCTCAGTTTCGGCCCTCTGCTGTCAACAGTGGGAATGAACAAACAAACAAATAAATGAAGCTCTTTGGCAACGTGACAGCTAAGCTAATGGAGCCATACGTTCATATAATTGTGAACACAATTTGACCACAGAACGAGTCCAGTGATGGTCAATGGACTTAAAAACTGCATAGGAGATGTCTGGATTTTTACCTGTGACACATCAATTCGGGGAAAGTTGAAACAGAGTGATTTATGAGCACTTAGAGAAGAAACAGGATTGATGAAACAATCGTGAATGAAGCGAAATACTACTCCAGGTTTTTATGAGGGAACAATATAATTTATATAAACAATACAAATTTTGCATCATTTAATACAGGTTGAAAAAATAACATTATATATATATATGCTACGAGGGAAAGGAAGGAAATATAAGGTAGACATATACATTTAAGAACAGTTGTTTCAATAAAACTGAAAATAATAAACCTATTATAAATATAATTGATACAATCTTGCCTTTCCATGCAAAACTTTAAAAATAATAATACTTTAAAAACTGCAGTCCTTTCTAAGATGGATTATAATACTAAAATCTGGAGTTGTTTGAATAGATGGCGGAGAGGATGAGCGTGTGTGCACTGGAGTGAACTGGGTTACAGGCGGATTGCACTGAACCAGGAAGAAAGAGGAGATAGAAGCTTTTCACTGCTCCAGTCACAACACTACAGCTGCTACTGTCTGCTGCAGGGAGGCCACACCATACGCCTGTGCCTTTCCCTCCCCGCCTGATCCGTGTGCCTGATCCGGCGCACGGATCAGGTGCACGGATCCGGCACACGGATCAGGCGGGGAGGGAAAGGCACAGGCGTATGGTGCCACCGTGGAATTGTGTCCGTGTTGACGCTGATGCCTGCAACACACAATCAGAAGTATATCGTGCTTCTGCCCGAATCAGATGGTTTCAATATTAACCATTTATGATAATGTGAAGAAAGAAGTTAGAGTCTAAAGAGCACTTTGCGTAAATTAATAAGTAATAGTAGTTTGTGTTTCAGCTACCACATAAAATAAGCATTCAACCATATACATTTTGAACATAAATACTGTAAGCAAGGTCGAGAAGAGAAAAAAAAGAGAAAAGCAGGTTAAAAGAAATCTATTTTGCATAATATGTGTCTTTTAATATGCGATAAAACCATTGTGAGCTCAAAGATATATTTTTTATACATTTCCCAACATTAACATAGCTGCTGATTTATGCTAATTAAATTTCCTGTTGATCAAAGGCTGTAATATCAGCAACAGGCTCTTACGACTACCACCCATTCTGTGTTACTGATGAAAACCCCATCCAACATAAACCCATTGAACCCCAGATAAAAGCATTTCTCCCCCCAGCCTCCTTCCCTTCCCCCCTTACCCTCAAGTGGCATGATTCCTACTGCTCCAACCCCGACACCCAAGGGACCCACCCTCACATCCACCAAACCCCACCACCATCCCGCCTCGCCTCTCCCCGTGCACCCGTCCAGCTCAAGGCCAAGGAGTTCGAACAGGAAGCCGGCGATGTTGTCTGATGCTTTCTTCCTTTCTACCCTTCCATCTTTATTATGCTCAAGCCTGGATGAAGCCCGCTGGGAGCAGAGAGCAGCGGTGGGGGGTTAGCGTGTTAGCGTGTTAGCGTGCTCTGTGGACTCGCATAAAAACGAAGGATGTCATGCCATGGACAGAAGAGTCGCGCATGGCATGAGAGAAGGCAGTTAGCGTGTGCCTACTCCAGGCGCTTCCAACACCGTGATCTTTCTGCTCGTGCGGTGCGAACGGACGACGGCCTGTATTGCCCCAATCTATAGAACGACGACATGACATATACATTAGCATTTTTAAACATTGTCATATACAACCACTCATGTTGCTAGCATGCTATTGTATCAAAAAAAGTGCTTGAGTGCAGCTTTATGTCATGGGATGGGAAGGCGTGCGAGATCTGTGGCCTACTCAGTGGTGAGTTGAGAGTACGGTTGGTTGGAGAATACACAAAAGCCTTTATTGAGAATTTCACGCTAAAATGCATGAAATTATAAATAGGAGATTGCACGCCCCTATAACGTTGCTGACTTTCTCTGGTGGGAGTGTAACGATGCATGATCCCATAAGTGTACAGCGTATCAGCACTAATGTCACATGGTCAAATCATGTTTGTCACATCAAATTACTTATCTCTCTCTGCTGTGACAATACACGGTGTCACAAACTATGATTTCTCAGAGTTAGTAGGCGTATGTCTTCAAAATAAAATCAAACATTAGAAATAAGTCAATGGTACGTTTTGTGTGTACTTTACTTCATGTGTTCAGGGGCCGTGAGTGCCAACGGTTGTTATAACGGGGGTCGCAACTCAAAAAGTTTGCGAAGCCATGCAATAAAGAAGCTCACACTTGAAATATATATATATATTAAGTCCTTCATGAAATAGAATAAATACTTTAAACTCAATCTGCAGAGTCATAGAAATAAATGATCCTTTAGCAGTTCAGATTTCAGTCTTCTCTCAAATGTGAATGCTAATGTTTAAATGCTATGCTAACTATATGAACAAAATAATACTATAAACCATGAAATTACAAAGCGAATCATAACCTAAATGCTTTTCAGAAATTCAGAATTGGATTTGTATTACCACGCTCAATCGAATTATGTATGTATGTAGATATCTTCTTCGCAAGCTAGCAAATTGTAACCCGTGCTAGCAACAGTGGCACACAGGGACAGTTTCAGACGGATAAAGCTTTACTTGAGAATGTAGAAATAATAATACTTAATTAAATATATGCCACCACATACCTTAACAGCTAATCGTGTTTGAACTATGATTATAATAGCAACATGACACATACGTTAGCCTGGCCCGTTTACCACAACCCAAACACACATATACGCTATTGTTTGTCCGCCGCTTGTTCTTTTATGCCACATTTGATTTGGAGACAGCAATTAGCCCTCTCCACACAAAAACCCTGACATCTGCTAAATGCAACACGCGCGCGAGAAAATGATAATTGTTCTTGTTTTGCTCTGCCACTCCTAATAATATCCGTAATAAGATAGCACTCGCCAGCAAAGGGCACAGCTGCTGCCTGCGCGAGAACGGCTAACAACCAGTGTAATTAGCCCGCGTGATGAAATGATAAGAAAGAGGTAAAGGAGAACATGCAACGCCTTTGTGGAAGGACTCGGTGCCGCTATCGAAATGACCGGCCCACGCAATTATGAGCGCAGTCGACCAGGGTTAGCAATGTGCTATTTAACTTCAATGCACTGATTATGTATTGTTTTGTGTTGCCTCCATCACCAAAAACATCTGAGGTCTCATTTATGAAACTTGTGTGGCCAAAACCCAAACTTGTGTAAACTTCCTCAAACTTGCTCACTTTTCTCAGTGCACTTTTGTTCCTATCCGTGCTTTGAGACAAGTTTACCAAAGAAACACTGATGTAAAATGTATTTGGCTCTTTAAGAATAGTGACATATCGCAGAATATTATGTTTTCACATGTATTGCAAAATTGTGACCTATCGTGAACCATGTATCAAAATAGTCATAAATCTCATCCAACAAAATACCTATTATAGCTAATTTTCCGATATTCAGTATGAAGTTAAGGACATTTCCTGAACCAGAAGTAATTAAAGTCAGGTACAAATCCTTTAATGTTAGTCTTTTTCAGGCTTCAAACTGAATCTTGGTTCCTAGCTGAAACCTAGTCCTAGTCTTTTATGCATGTCTATAACTAAAGCATGTACCCAGGGATGTTTCTTATGATTTGGAGTCATAATCTTCAGTCAGTTTGTGGCTTTAAATTAAACTTAAAATGGAGCATGATGTACAATGCACTTTTATGCACTTTTAACCTCGTTTCAGTGTTTGAGAAATCCTGTATTGTCCTGTGTTGGCTTGAGTGCTCAGAAAATTAAATTAAATTCAATTCAATTTATTTTTGTAATGCCCAAAATCACAACAGCAGTTGCCTCGGAGGGCGACAGTGAAAAACGGATCAAGCAATGTTCATGGGGACTTGGCAATGTCCCAGCATCCCGTGTCCTTAGACCCTCTTTCTCGGCCAGGAAAACTACAAAATTTCTTTGGGGAAAAAGTAGAAACCTGGAGGAGTTCCACAGAATCAGTTTTCACCTACCCTCTATCCCCGCCCACTGCAGTTTTGAACAGGAAGTCGTTGGACCTGTTTCTATGAGGCCTTTTTAGCCAATTTACAGTCACTATTACGTTTTTTTATGTCATAGTTTAGTACTAAATACCCCTAAAAAGCAAGGTAATATTTTCTTTATCTACTTGCTGATTAATTAATTCCATTGCCTTGTAAAATATGAACAAAAAAAAACAATTTTGACTGTCAAATTGCTTGTAACCCTTTGTTTTTAACCTAACATTTGTAAAGCCATCCATAAATGACCCTCAATCCTGTATGAGCATTGCAGTGGGATCTTAAAACTAAACTCGTCCCACTTTTGGCAGACTTACCAAGTGCAAAAACCTTAGCTCAATATCACCTTCAAACCGCCACACGCAGCTAAGAGAAATATCCTGTCAGAGAGGGCAAAGCGAGAAGCTGGGTCACACTTTCCTGGTCGGTAAAAACACATCTTTTCAGACCAGCTGCCACTTGCCTCTTCAAAATAGCCGGACTTTAAAGGGGTCGTCGGCCGGGGCTTGAACTCTCCCTCAATGTCCCAACACCAAAATGTCCTCTGTGTGCTGCGTGACATCCATTTACAGTGTGGCAGCGGTGTTCAGAAGGGACCGGCAACGGGGGGTCGGCCACTCAGGGCAGCACTCCTCGCCGAGAAGATTATCGCCACTGTTATAGAGCAGCAATAAGGAGAAAAGAGAGAAGAAGAGCGCGACGGCAACAGTCTGGGTGGGTTAAGGCTTTGTCGTCTGGGTCGTGGAAAGTGGAGAAAGCTGACAGGTGTTTCAAGTTTTTCAACAGGTTTTTTGTCACAGCTCCATACATGTGAACAGATGTGTATGCTAGTGTAAAAAAAGTATGTACAGTACTGCGTTAGAACCAGTGGTGTGTGATGTGATGCTGATGCACAACAGATATGTTTGGTGTTCAAATGACGTATGTAAAACAATCATTTTTCAAACAAGAGATCAGGTCAGAGATCACTGAAATTACCCCTATAACATGATTATAACTATACTATTAAATTATACTATGAAAATTAGCACAACGGCAATGGTGTAATCTCTGATATTATGTGCCTAGACATATTGTAACAGGTTTCAACTCTTCATTTCGGAAAAAAAATAGCTCTGTTTGGCTGTTGAAACAAGGCTTTACAAACTCGTGAACAGTCCACTTGCTAATTTTGTAAAACATTTGAATTTCATCCACTCAGTGTGAACGCAACGGCCGCACTCTGGACCAAACCTCGGGCCAAACTACTTTCACCTGAGCAAAAGTGCTTGGATCATGTATATTTGTATGAACGCATTGCAGAGCGGCCATTTGCAACCTGCGTCTGATGAGGCAAAGTGGATCAACTGTTGCATGAAGCCCGTTGTCATGGAATTGTCATGCAACATGAGCAAGGCATGACAACACATAGGGGAACAACATATCCTCCTAACTGGTATCTGTTCATCCAAAATGTATTCAGTTAAATGTGACTGTATTTAAATCGATTTGTGTGACATTATAAATAGTCTTGGTCCCTCTTCCTTCCCCGTGCCGCTTGCCATCGCTGTCCGGCCCACACTTCCTCCACCTCACGGGCACTCAATGCAAATTCGCTGGGGCAGAGCTGGTCAATAATTAGGTTTCCAATGATCACGTTGCGCTGCTCGGAGATAGACCTTGAAGTACAGAGGGGTGGAGGAAGGGGGTTTAGCGAGATGGGCTAGCTGGTGTTGCGCCTCTGACTTAATTGAATCTGAAATCTTGTCGGCCTGAAATGAGATGGTGCGATGTATCTCACGCTGCGTCCCAGGCAGAGGGGCTGCGAACATGACTGGATTCATAAAGTGAAGGATTAAGGACCTGGAATTAAGTGGAGCAACGTAGTCCCAGTCCATTCTGCCGATGTTCCAATGTTCCAACCCCGGTGGTGCAAAGTAGTGTTTTTCTTCCTCTCAAATGATGTCGTTTGTTTGAACTTGAGCGACCTTGACTCCAAAACGCATGAATTGTCTCAAGTTATTCCACGGCTTTGTCATATTATTTAGCATATAAAAGGCGTGGAAGAAGAGAAAGGAAGCACCATCTTTGTGGATATAAATGAATAAATCAGAGTAGTAGTTGTAGAAATGGGGATTTTTATACGTAAAATGCTTAATACTCGATTTTAATTTCGATACCACAATGATAATGAAAAAAACATTGGATTCAACTAAGCAAATACAATTAGTCCCCTCCTACTACTGGATAAATGCTGAGGGTGATGATCTTTTAGCTGTAACATGGTATTTAAACCCGACTGATGCATTTCTGGAAACACCTTGTGGAAAGACGAATCCCGTGGTCATGGAGAAGATGTCAGTGTGTTACAGAAGGGTCAAATCATTGGCATCGAGCAGAGAAAACATCTATGGAGAAGCAGAAACTAATCTACTACAGACCTCAACCCCAGTGAGTGGAGGTCAAAAACTGGTGAAAAATAATGCATCACTGGATGGAAATACATCTTTTAATATTACAGAAGCTTTTTGAAACGATGCCAGGGCCAATGTGTTCTGTAATCAAAGCTAAAGGCGGTCCAACGAAATAAAGCGTGTGCCCCTCTTGTCCTGGTCTACAGCTAATAAAAAGGGCTGTCATACACATAATCCACACTTTTGGCAAACTAATAGATAAGCATCTCATTTACGATTAGCGTTTGTTTTTCAGAAAGTCAGAATTGCGTTTCTCTTGCTAGTTATTTACTCTCCGCAGCACAAATAAACACATTAGAGGTCAGGTAGTTTTTTTCTTTCACTTTAGCAAAGTGAACCAAAAAAACAAACCACACGTGCAAGTCGGCTGATCTAAAGCGAGTGAGTCCACGTACGTCAAGGTGGCTTGATATCAATTGATTCAAATCTCAAAGATCCCAATAACACATGGAGAAGTGCGTATGTAGTCTTAATAGTACAGTCCGATCACACTTGGAGCATAGTTTGTACATTGAGTTTGTTTTTAGCTCACCCCAAATGTCTATTGTCGTTTCGGATTTGTCTGAAGGAAAAACCGTTGTGTTCGTTGTTGATTGGACCTCACTAAAATCAAGCTTGTAGAGACCGTAAAGTGATAAATCTTATTCCTTCAAGTCATGTCCTCTGTTCAACCTTGAGCGCTTCCAAACCCGGCAATTTTTCTCGACTTTCTCCTCACTGCGGGAGTTGTGTGTTTTTTTGCACCGTTAGATAGATTAGATTTAGCTTTGAAGTTCTTCTTTTGATCAACAGTAGAAGGCTAAGTCTCGGTGGAGTGTCGGATTTAAAAGAAAACACACAAACTCACCCAAAAGTAAACTCTAAAGTATGCATATTTCTGTTGCTTTTGAGAGAGACTTTCTTCCTATTATGATTGTGGTATGACTGTTTGGGGACTGGAAGAAGTGTTAAGGCATGAGCCGTGTTAAGATCTGTCTGAATTAAGAATGATTTCAGACTAGATTGTTGTTTTTTACTCTCTTGACAAAGATGAGGTGTATTTTATTTTAGAACTTGACACAACATGTGCACAGTGTATCTTTCCTGGTGTAGAGATGTTAGTACAGGTGAATATTGCTGAAAAAATACCTTAATGATTTGCATTCTCAATGTGAGAGGGGTCGCATCCCCACAGATCTGATCTGGTTGCGTCAACTGCTTTTTTCCATCAAGATACATATTTTTATTGCTAATCCCAGGCAACGGAATACCAACTCTATGGAGACAACCTACTAGAATAGTATAGTGCATATTTAAACCACATCTGTTCTGATTCCTTCGTCATTATTATTATTATTTTATTTTTCTGACCCTACCTTGCACTTTATAACAGAAAACAGAGCATTGCATTTAATTCTACATTTTATAGAACACCTTTTTTATATTGTGAAAAAACAAAATAGAAAGATGATTTTTTTGGGATGAGAGCTGATTGGCTGTACGAAGGTGGTCCTCCCTGATTCACTTCTCTATCTGAATAAGCTGTAAGGCTGAGCTAGTTGCCAAAACATCTATGCAATTGAAAACGACCAATGTGCCAAAGGGTTTGTGTGCCCTGGGAACAGGTTGGACTTACTTTTTCCTTTCATCATTTGAAAATTGTGGGGCACCAGCTTTGAAGGAGATCTACTTTACCAAATTGACTTTTAAGAGCTTTTAACTATAGTCATATTGTTTCTCCTTCTCATTAAACCGCTCAAAGTTTGATTTTTACAGTGATTCATGCATATTTGACATTTTTATTCTCCTGCGGTCAACATTGCTCCGACAGTGTTCACCACTCCCCACGTCACGTTCACTACGCTTTACATACTTCACTCTGCAAGTTTAGTAGCAGCAGCTTTCCACAAGTCGACGAATGGTGATGTACCGTAAAAACAGCCCGTGGAAGTTAGCAGACACTTTTTTCAAATCAGTCGTTTTAGCTCAATATTGTGATTTAAAATGTCCAACATATAACATAATGACCCACAGGTGTCATATGTATATGTATGTATGTAACTGTATAGCAGACATAAGCATGACAGGTACGAGCAGGTGCGGAAAATGTCTGCATTCAACAAATTACCGAATCGCCTTCGAGAACGAATAGAAAAGAGCATTTCTTAACGGGACTCATGTATTTATTCTACATATCACCCAGCCCTATTTGCAACGCTGCTGCAAATATCAATACGATCATAACGGCACCTTTAAACTTTGTGTTGTTTTGATTTGAGGTGAGAACAACAGCATCCAGCAGGTTGTTTTCTCGACACTATAAATACATCTCTTACACCTTTTTATTTATTTTTTGTCGCTGCAAACACGCAAATCCCGTATTTGTCAACCTAAGTCTCCTTCCGCATGCAATGCCGACTCTTGTTTGATACCGCAGAGACAGAGGGGAGAACGGCACACGGGGAAGCTATTTATTTCCCCCCATGCGCTATGCAAATGAGGAGGCCCCGCTACTGTAGACTCATTGCTAGTCGTCTCGGCTCCGACGGGCTTAGTGTGTAATGAAACGGAGGCCTTTGGCTGGACTGACCTTTCCCATCCTCCAGCAGACGTCCCACCTCAAGATACACACACACACACACAAACACACACACACACACAGTAACATTACAGGCGAGGAGACTCGGAAAAAAGGCTGGGAAAATTGCTTTTGAATTACAAAGGCAACACCAATCGATGTTGAATCACTTTTTCTTATTTCCATTGAAGACGTGCAATTAAAGCAAGGGGTGATGGGTGTTTTGTTCTGTCTCGCGGCAAAGCAAGGATTTAAGGTAGATTTGATTGCACTTGTCTGCATTATCCTGTGAAAGTAGTCAGGAGTTACAGTATGTTTGTATGTTAAGGGTTTTCTGCAGATCTTTTTCCATAACTTGGTCAGGGGTAGTTTGTTGGAGGAATATACTGAGAATGTTTTTGTTTATGGTCTGCAGTGAGTGTGAGACAACAGGGAGGTGCTTTGCCACTCATCAAAAGTGTTTCTTTAGTCAGTATTTCTGTCTGAGAGAAGAGGCAAAGAAGCTATTTTTGCCAGGAAAGATAATGTGTATCAGTACAAAAACTGTTATTGGACATACAGACTCATTTAAAGTATTGCAACTGAAAAAAAAAATCTGATAAACAGGACAAAATATGACCTTTCCTGGACAGTTTTAGAATGATCTTAAGCTACTATAAAACAATATGGTAATATGAAGAAAGTGCTATTATTTTGTGTTGAAAATTACATTCTGTATCGAGTATCAAGCTTGTTCCCGTGTATCAAAATACACGTCTCTATTGAGTCTCTATTGTGATATTTTATATATTGTGTATATAATTATAATTTATTTAGTAACTTGTATATCTGATTATCACTTGTTTTGATTATGCTACTTTGGTGGACCAAATCTATAATGTATTTATTCATCCAAATTATGTATTTTTTCAACAAAAAATCCTACCACATGTACAGACAGTTTGAGGTTTTGGTAAAGGCTGTGGCTGCAGAGCCACGGCGTGGTCAAATAACCCAGCAGTTTCAGGAGCCGCGGCACGGCCCTATAGCCTCATGGCTAACCCTAACCCTAACCTTAACCCTAACCCAGCACGGTCTAACCCGGCGCGGTCAAATAGCCCAGCAGTTTCAAGAGCCACGGCAAAAAAAAACATGCAGTTTCGGCCCCGCGCCACGGCTTTGTAGACACGCCCTTTGGTAAATGGTTTGGTATGGGGCTCTTTAACTGAAACAGCAAAATCATAATCATACAATTTCATCAGGAGCTTAACTTTGCATTCGTCCTTGTAAGCTGTTTAACCTGAGTTAGGGCTCCAGGTCGGGGGTGATTCTCTCTCATTTAGGCAGAACGTAACAAGCTCAGCTCACTGACAAGCATTTGGTTATTTGTGTTCTTCGATGTCTGGCTGATTCCATAAGAAAAAACATATCATAGACAGGGCAGCTACACTTCAGTCAGATATGCTCATTTAGACTTGATATAGTATAAGTCTCACAATAAAAACATGGGCTGTCACACGTGTATTTACATGAATGCATTGTTTTGTTGCAGCAACCGCTTAAACGTGTATAATTACATGTGTGGCGGCTGGGATTGATGCAAGTGAAGTGAAAAGACCGTTTCCCTGGGTGATGATCTGTGTTGTAAACTGTGTCATATTCAGGTTTGACATGAATAAATAACTTAGCATGTCTGAGCCTGACCTGACCAAGGCCAATGCACTGTAAGAACTGAGATTATGTCATAAGTCATTTGAGTTTTTACGTATCTTTTTCAAAGTAAGCGGATTCACCCGCCTTTTATCATCACGTATTTGGCCACTGAACTTGGGAGGGAAAAACAAACACTGTTGTGGTTGCACTTGGATCAAAGAATCTGAACTCTGTTTAATTAGTAGCTATAGCAACACTAGGGAAGATTGTTAAAAAAAATGGCTCATGGCACTTGAAAATACTGTAATAATACGGGCAAATAGTGCAATCTTGAGAGCAAATTGTGCAATCATACGGACAAAAAGTGCAATCAATTGGCCAAATAGTGCAATCATATGAGCAGATATTGCAATCTTACGAGCAATTGTGCAATCATACGGACAAAAAGTGCAATCATACGGGCAAGAGGAGCGCAGAGTCCGACTAATGGACTATTACATTGCTATTAGCGAGAATTTAACTGCCAACCTTCTAATAATTTGGTGACTTTATGGATCGTAAAGGATTGTTGATTTCTTGTATGTATGAAATTCAAAAATGTTTGGCAGATCTGGAGCTCTGGGCTGAGGATTGAGATCTATGGTCAATACCTTGTAGTAGTAAAGTTTAGAATACTTGTACTACTATAACTACCTCAGATGTAGAATATGTTTTATTTACTTGTTTATCGAGACGACACCAGATTTGACTCTCCCTTAACCACTTCCTCCACTGCTTGTACTCTGGAGTGAGCTTGATTAAAGACACTTTTCCCTGTTACTTTGCCGATAAGTCTTTGACAGAGAAGAATGTTCCGTGTTCTTTATCTCGGTGCAGTTCGATCACTATGGACACACACCTCCTCCCTGTGTCCGCTGGTCTGTAGATCCATGCAGCATTGACAGAGACACCCATAGGTGCTGGGCGGCGGGTCGTTGATGGATGGGTGCTTCTCCTAGTGAATTAGAGAGTTGAATTTGAGAGGAAGTAAGACAATAGTTTGACAAGTTAAAACAGAACTCTGCAAAGCTTTGGCCAGTTGCTTGGTTACATCACGGTTGCATGTAATACTTGTGGGTCCAAACACTTCTGTCAAGAGTAATCGAATGAAATAAGTGAATATTCTTACTCTTCAAACAAAAGATAGCAATGGGATTTTATTCATTATTTATCTATTATCATTTATTTATACGGGGTAAACTCAATAGATATCGACAAAGATATGAAACATGTGCCACTCCCTTGTGCAGTGTTTTATTAATTTATATTTTGTATTTACTAAGTTGGTTTTAATAATTTTAATATTTACTACATATCATCACTATTCCGATTATTGTTTATTTTATTATTGAATATGTCCTAATATGGATTATGTTCAATTGGACTACATTTTATTTATTTATCTATCTATTTTTATTTAAGATTATTAGACTATTATTCCTTTTTTGTATTAAACATCTTAATCTATACTACATTTATTTATATTTTTATATATTTTTTTCTTCTTCATTTTAAGACACATAGACATTTACCCCAGAGGATTTCAGCAAATAAACACAAACTATTTCAAGAAGAAAAACATCCCGGTGCCGTGTCGCTTGACGTTGAATAATGGTTAGACAAAGTGAACTCAGCGCTTCAGTGTAGAGCAAGTGTTTTTATGATGTTGTTTGTGAATTGAATTTGGTGTTGGACTGGGACAGTGTTTGTGTTTGTTTGTCGGCCTCGGGGCAGATCTGAATACAGACGCTCCGAGCCTTTGAGTGTGACCGAGGGGAATGAACGATGAATAATACATCAAATAGTCAAAGCACTCTGAATCCTGACAAAGATGGAGATGTTTATTTCAAAAAACGACCTGAAAATGATAATATGATATGATTCCCCATGTGGCTTCTGTTCTAGGGCTGCAACGATTAATGGACTAATTGTGACTAAAATGAGTGCAGTTACATTTTTTTGTAATTCTTATATATACACACTATACAGATTCTGAAAAAAAGCTTTTATAAAATTGACAGTGGCAGAGACAGCGGACTGTACAATGTCCAATCGCAGGATGAAGATTAGACTTTGTGCTTTCTGTCAAAAATGACTTAATTTGAGTCAAACACAAACCTTTAATTTCTGGTACTTTTAAACTACAGGCAGTTGGAACTCGAAAGAATAGAAGAAAATCTAAAAATAACATAAGATAGTCATTTGTGCAAAGTTTAGATCAGGAAAGAAAGTTTTTTTTTTTTTTTTTTAGTTATAATACCTTTGACAAAGAAAAAAAAAACATTTTGAGGTAAAAAGAAAGAAAGAAAGCAAGAAAAAAAATAATAAATTGTCTAAAAAGTATAAACAATTTCTGATTTAGTAAATAGAAGGCTTCAGAAGCCATATTTCAACCTCTGTTTAGTTGATAATGTATTTAAAAATAGAAAAAAACCTTTTACTAGTCGACTTATAAAAAAAATATTGCTGACTACTTAAATTATCGTTAGTTCCAGCACTATTTTGTTCTATAGGAATGGTGAATACAGAAGCTTCAAACGTTTGACTGTGAGCGAGGGGAATGAATGAAGGATGAATAATACATCAAACAGTCAAACCAGTCTGATTCCTCACTGATAGAAACACTGCGTTCAAAAAAACTGCCAGAAAATTGTATTATAATTTGAGAGATAGATCTAGGGTCCGTAGATGGTGTGTGAGAGGAGAGTAACAGCCCTCAGCACACAAACTATAATATATAATCGCTCATGTGTCTTGTCATAAATGTGTTATGGCAGTGATTAGCAGACCAGGGCAGAACCCTAACCTTAACCCTAACCCTAATCTTAACCTTAACCCTAACCCTAACCTTAACCCTAACCCTAACCCTAACCTTAACCCTAACCCTAACCTTAACCGTAACCCTAACCCGGCGCGGTCAAATAGCCGCAGCTCTGTAGACACTCCCTATTATTATACGTTTTTTAACTTATATTGTCCAGATGCAGTACTGTGCTATGAAATATTTTAATCTTGTTTAAAATCTGTTACATTCTTTCTGACACTTACTCCTTAATTAGCCTGGACTAGGACTTAAATCAGAAGGAAGAACAAAAAGCATTTATTTGGATGTATTGGAAAAAAATAGGCAAAAGGGTAACAATTTATAATAGCTCATTGTTTATTTCCTGAAGATGTAAACTGCTCATATGAAGCTTTATATTCTGGATTTAATAGGCATTATACATAGCGCCTCCTTCTGCAGTGTCTTTGAGGTTAGACCTTTGCCTCAGTGTACAGGGCGGCTGGTAAATATTGAATGAGTGAATGTAAGTGGAGTGTTGACCCGTGCCTCCACAGGGACCACGTGTCAGGTGCAGAGGAGCGGCAGGTCCCACGGGCCACAACACGTTTAACCTCAGTGTGTCATACTGTCATTTAATGCTCCATAAATCATGTCTCAAAAGGCCATTGTATTGGATCATCTCTACTTTGTTTCATTATTGAACAGAATACATTTTGATACAGTATAGATATATTGTAAAAGTAGCTCTTAGGGTCCAAATGAGACTGCAGTGTGCTGTCTGCATCATGTCTGCACCCGATTTTACCTGTCTAACTCTTAAACTTGTTTGTTGTGTATTCTGTCCACTGCAGCCCAAAGTAGTGTTCAGTAAATATAGTTATATTGAAGTCAAAGTTATACATTTTTTAAGAGAATCAAAAATGATCGTTTTAGCTCATGAAAGTTACCTGCTCCACATCTGAAATCAGAGCTCGACTGATTACAGTAGTATTTATTTATTTTTTATTTATTTTTATTTTATATTATCTGCGTAAATTTGATAGAACAAATCAAAAAATTGAGAACATTTGTCCCAGGCATCTTTAGCGCTCGTGAAAGCATATTATGGACAAGCGCCGTTTGAAAAAAACATGCTAAAACGGGTTCGGATCCATATTGGACCCTGATATCCATCTCATCACTTGTTAGTGGTTAGCATGTTATTCTTTGCAAACCAGGAAGTGGCAAAACTCCACTCTGGCCTCCAAAAGATGTGAAAAGCACACGTATAAACTCTAAAAAATGAGGAGACTATGAATGCAGTAGGAATACGCTTGAAAAAGATGGAGTTTTTGAGTACCAGTAGATCACAGCGGCGTAGGTTCAAATCCAGCTCTGACAATTTGCTGCATGTCCTTCCCCAGTCTTTGCGCTGTACTATATTTTTTTTCTATATAAGAAAAAAGGACAATGTGCAACACCTTTAAGACTTTTATTTGGCTGATATTATTTATGTTGTTTTAAAGTATTTCTAATGAATAATAATAAATAAAGACACCCTTAATCCAAATATTAAAACATATATTGTCTTGTATGGTTTAATTCTGGGTTAGTTCAAGCCCAGAGGTTATGGCCCTATGAAAAATCTGCATCAAAAATGATAAAAATCCCTGTGATATAATATGGATTTGATGAAAATTATAATAAAAAAAATTAAAAAGTTATTACCTTAAGTTGAATAATTTCATTGTCACAATTTTAGTTCATTTTATTTTATTTTAGTATTAAACACACTCATACGGGTGACAATGTTTTGTGGCATCTCCCGCTGACCTGACTCCTCCCTTCCATCTGCCTCCCTTTAAACCCCTCCCACTCCCCAATAGCCCCGCCCTCTTCCACCACCCCTCTCACACGCGTTGGCAAACAAACCGCTATTGAAGACGCCGCCGACTATTTACGCTGTACATAACGAGCGTCATTAATTGGAGTTGTCACGGGTTTGAACGCATCTGAGCGCGTGCACACACATATGCCCCTCCCCCTCCCTCATGCACCTGCCCAATACAAACAAGGCAGTCGTTTGATTTATGAGTAACATTAAAGGCAATCATGACGAGGCGGGCCCACTCTTTTCTCTGCGTCGGTTTGTGCGCGGGGCCCAAGCTGTTTGAAATATGGAGGAGCCGTGATGTACGGCGTGTAGTAAGAGTACAGTCACATGTAACGTGGCAGATGGATGCACAGACCTGCTTTGGGTAAATATGAATAATTGGATAAACAGGCGGATGAAGGTGGGATTGGGAGATATTTAGTACACGCTTTGATAGTCACGAGTGGTTTGGTAACACTTTAACATAACTATAGCTAAATGATCCTTAATAAAGCATGAACAAAGACCTAAATCATAATTAATACATCTGATTCAGCTACAAGTTACTAAGCTTGAATCATTCTTGAATAGTAACAAATCTTAAAAACTAGGTAAATCAATTTGAAACGTATTCTGTAGTTTAGATATATAAATATAAGACAAAAAAGGTATACAACTTTTTCCTCATGTAATGTTTTAATTTATAAATAAGGCTTAATATACATTTCATACACTTCTGAAAAATGGACGGAACCATTTTTATTGGTAGTGCTAAATTTTGTTGACATATAGTTACAAAATAGTGACAAAGAGGGTTGGGTTATTAATAGATTTTGCTGAAAATTGACATTCACATTTTGACCTCATTTTTTGATCAGGCTTAGAATTAGAAACAATCACATCATTTTGTAAAGTCAAAATCATGTCCAAGTCCAAGTACAAATTTGGTGTCTGACGGTGCTGCTTTAAGGGCTGATCTTTAAAAAACTGCCTTTGAAGTAACAATATTCCATATAAATCTATGGATGAAGTGCATTGAATTGAAAAATACAACATTAGGTGCAGATTGGACAATGTTGCTGTTTTCATGTGAAAGCTTGTACGTCTTTGTTCATTCTTTATTAAGGCTAATGACTGCAAAGGTTACGTTTCAGCCCATGTGTTAGATGTTGCAATCCTCACAACTGAAATGTTAACCTCGATTTACTTTTTACATGTTTTAGGGTGTTTTCACTTCAAAAACATTTTTTTTTTAAATTACTGATTTTAAATGTATTTATTTTTCCCCTGAATAACTCACTAAACATTATTTCTATGCTTAATTATGTCCACTACAAAGCCACATCTTGTTAACTAAAGTCGTGCTGCTAATTTACCTTTTAAAAATGTTTCACTACCAACGTTTGCCAGCAGAGGGCCACCAAACCAAAGTGTTTAAATGGAAAGTGAAGGAGAAATGGCTGAAAAGAGCATCATCATTTGCAATATAAATGCAAAAATGTAAAACAAACGTGAGTAAATCGAAAGAATAAAACAATATAATATGTAAAGCTGTTAATCAAAATATTCGTGACTTGTCAACTTTTCACAATAATCATAATTGTGTTGTTATAATCATAATCTGGACAATACACACTCGAAAACACCTGACATGATGGATTTATAACCAAAATGGGGCATTATTAAACTAAAATGTCAAATAGGAATAAACAATTTCCGATTTTCCTTCATAGTACACTTTATTTTGAAATATTCTCAATCTAGAAGCCTTCAGTCACAATAATTCATAATTTTTATGCTTAAAAATATATTCAAAAGATATAAAAGAACAATAGAAATAGATGCTGACTTGTCGACTCCTAAAATAATCATCCGTTACAGTCTTAATAATATGTTACCTTCAATAAAACCAGATTATGGGGGTGAAAAATCCTTTCTCCTCCTCCGCACTTCAATCCATCGTAATGTGTAAAGACAGTGCTAATAATATGTGTTGAATGGGACGAGTTTATGAAGAAACCCTGAGGAAATCCACCCGGCGCTTCCAGATTACTTTTGTTTGGAATGTCATTCTCCCTGGTTTCTTCTCTTAAGATATTGGAATATGGGATGGCAAGACGTGCACCATTATGTTCCAATTCAATTATAAAAGTAATATTCAAGCAGGTTTTGTTGATGAGGCTAAGGCTGTTTGGGCCACATTATTGGGCAGAAACCAACAAAAAATAAATTACATTTGTTCTGTTTTTTATATAAATAATACATTAATACAAATCTGAATTACTTTAATCAGGATAGGCAATTTCTTCTTCTATTTTTGAATTGAAATTTTAAGTAGATGAACTTGAAATCTGAATATTTTATTTGCTTTCAAAGAACAAAAATATAAAAAGATTATGAAATAGATTTATTTTCTTTCTTTTTTTTAATCTTCTATTTTTTCTCTTTTGAATTTTATTTTAAAAGTAATTATATATATATGTATATATGTATATATATATATATATATATATATATATATATATTTTTTTTTTTTTTTTTTTTTTTTAAATATACCTATATAAGTCCAGGTTTGGTTTACCTCCAGTGATGTATGCATGTTTGGTTCTGGTTCCATCCTTGCTCTGACTAAATCCAGAAGTGCTTTTGAATTAGAACAAAATATATATATTTTATTTTTTCAGTTTCAGGCTTAGCTGCCTCACAACGAACACAATTACACTTCTGGGTGTTGAACTTTGTTTAAGAAGAATCTCTCTCTCTCTCTCTCTCTCTCTCTCTCTCTCTCTCTCTCTCCCTCCCTCCCTCCCTCTCTCTCTCTCTCTCTCTCTCTCTCTCTCTCTCTCCCTCCCTCTCTCTCTCTCTCCCTCCCTCCCTCCCTCTCTCTCTCTCTCTCTCTCTCTCTCTCTCTCTCTCTCTCTCTCTCTCTCTCTCTCTCTCTCTCTCTCTCTCTCTCCCCCGCTGGGACCCCCCTGGTCCATCCAGCCATCCGTCTGGATCCGCCTGCTCCAGAGCTCCAGCCAATCACAGGCTTTCTCCTCCCCCTCCCCCTCCCTTCTTCTGGACTAAATATATAATTTGTTTGTTTGCGCAACGGATCACATCGCATCTCTCGTCTCCCGTAGATTTCCGTCTCTTCAGAGCCAGCTCGAACAGTCTTTCTCCGTCCTAATTTTGTCCTAATTTCGTGCTGCTCGTGGGGACAAGCCTGACGAGGCTGCAGGTGAGCGATAGGTGCGTTTTATGATTGATACGTGGCAGGACTAATCGGCAGTCCACGCCACGAGGAAATGAGACCTTTAAGTTTCAACCTTTAAGTTGAAGAATGTAAAGTTTGGTGTGTGTAGGTGTTACTTTAAAGACTGTTTTTTATGGCTCTGGGGGCAAAAAATGTATTTTTAGAAAACAGCCTTTGAAGTTACAATGTGTCATATAATTTTAAGGATGCAAGTGGATTAACTGAAATAATAAAACATATTTAGGTGTAGATTGGATGTAAACTGTATGTTAAAGGTTGAATGGACGATTTTTTTGGCCCAAATTTTAGTCTTATTTCCTCGTGGCGTGGACTGCCAATTAGTCCTGCCACGTATCAATCAGAAAAAGCACCTACCGCTCGATCACCTGCAGCCACGTGTGGCTCGTCCCCCGAGAGCAGCACGGTTCCGCGTGTCTAAGCGCATGGATCTTGTTCATGTAAATGATGCATAAACTTGGGCTTGTGATGTCACTTCCTGTTATTTACAGGAAACTATCATTTAAATGTACAACAGATATAAATACACTAAATACAGTCAAAATTTGAAAATAATAAAAACCTCTCATATGCACTTTAAAACGTATAATATCAATTGTGAGATGCCCAAAAGCCAAAATAATAATAAATCGTATCATCAAATAACAGAACAAATTAATATATTACAAGGATTAGCAGAATTTGATGATATTTAGGCCATGTACACACGTAGGCAGGTATTTTTATAAACGCATAAATGCAAGTATTTCATACACACATAATCGTTTTAAATGTATGTCCATCCGCAATGCGCTCTTGAGCGCGGTCATAAACATGTCAGACCAATAGTTGGCGTTGTTTACCTAAAAGTTAGACCCAATCTATCCAATGAGAGCAAGAGCAAGCCTTTTCTCATCGTTACTTCTGCAAAACACAAAGCTTGTTACAGGTAGTTCACTCACGTGGACCGACAAAGAGGAGGAATTGCTCTTAAGCCTCGGAAAAAAGCATTTGTACAAAACAACTCAAATGATCCATGTTGTCCACTGTCAGGCATAAAAAAGGTGACGTTTATTCATTAAATGGCGCAGATAGTGACGTTTGGAAACTTAAAACACTGTTTATCTCTGTCCTCACTCAAACACAAAAACTTTAAAACCATTCCCCCACCTCTGTGACATGAGGTCTCCATGGCAACCAGGGCTGGGGACAGTTCAATAAAGACCTTTTAACGCCCTGCTAACGATCGCTGGGTCAAAAAACAAAAGAAAAAACAAACAGATAGTATTGGGTTTTCTTCTTTCTCTGCTTATTTTTTATCTTTTGCAAGTTATATAACCCAAGGTACACTATGTTTACCTCCCAGTCCTGCGTCGAGCTACTGCGAGACATTCGGATGCCTTACTAACAAGCCAAGTTCAAATTGCACGGAACTGTCTATCTCTAGGGGAAAGCGTGTACATTTCCGTGTACATTTTCTCTCTACTATGGTGCTACGGTGGCATCATGGTTAGGATTGTTGGCATTTCTGTGTGGCATTTCTGTGTACATTCTGCACGTTCCCCGCTAATGTCAGTATCCATGTGATTCAGAGCACCGTTGCCATAGAAATAAGCCATTTACCCACAGAACATATCGCACAACCTTTAATATTACAACGTACATTTCAAAGTTGCAGCTGTAGTAATTGAACAAGACTTGCCAAAAATAGCTTTAATTATAAACTGTAAAATCCAGTAGGTTTCCTTTAGGTGGTTTAGTTTGGACCACCACTAAAAGTGCTACGCTTTGCATAGAAATGAATATATGAAATTAATAATACATTGAAATTGATTATTAAAATTAATTAAAATTATAATGAAAGATGATTTAATTATGTGTTAGGCTGAGCAAAATAATATGTCTGTTTGCCGTAACCCGACCAACAGGGTATGAAACTAGCCGACTGAAAAAAATTTAGCAGCATTTTGTTGAAAAAACGTCAAAATCTTTTATTTTTCAATTATTTCGCCGACTCACCGACCGGTCTTTCCGAAACCGCTGTGTCGAATATTTTTATTACGCTGGTAAACCTATCTGTCATCCCGAAGGACTGATTATGCACTGGGCAACACATGTGCATCTTCATTTTCGGTCCTCCACATATGTCTGTAACAAAAGAGACCATGCGTCAGGATCGTTGAATTGCCTTTTACAAGTTGGTTTGACTCGCGCCACTGTACATGCCACATAGTACATGCCACGCTCCATCACAGTGTCTTACGCAATGTATTCTGGGATTGAAACACGCCCAGCAGCGTCATCACAACAAACATGGCGGCGCCCGTGTCCCCCGCATGTTCCCCCCGCTCACCTTCGCTACCAAAATAAAGGATAGCGGCGTACAAAAGGTCGATTGAAATATCTTAAAATCGTGAGATTTAGTCTCCTGATCGGGTTGATAGAGACGTTTTCTGCCATTGACTGTTGAACTCCAACTCAACTCAAAAAATTGCAAAATGTTGATCTTTTTTTTGCCTTCAAAGTAAAAAAAAAATAAGAATTTGCCTACCGTCCGACCCACTTGAAAAATGTTGACTCGGGTTACAGCAAGCAGACAATTTATTTGGGGTAGCCTTAGTTGTACTTTTTTGTACTTTTTTAAAAATACTGATCACCCTCAGTTTAATGTGGACTATTATTAACTCATGGAGCAAATGAATAAAGTTTTTACAATCACCATGAAATGCTAAAATTCTGGCTGAGCTGATTTTTGTACTTTTCTCTCTTTTTAGAGCTGCCAATGTCAAGCAACATTTACATATCATGAGCTGTTCACATTTCCCCCAGTTCATTAAATGTTTAAAGATTTTTTTGATTTTTAAAGACTTCAAACTCAATTTAAAGGTGCACTATGTAGCATATCAATATTAACAATACATTTGATTTATATAGTGATTTTTTTGGACACACCAAGGTGCTTTACATTGCATTATTCATTTATTATATACTTGCTGGGGGTAAGCTACCTACTGGTCTCCATGGAAACGTTAATGTGTTGCTTGGAACGCTCCACAGTACGGAATTAATTATAATTTTTTCTTTTATTGCGCACAAATACTTTGAAAATCTTGGGTGTCCTCTCTACAAATTTGACCTGTAACTTGAGCTGGTGGCATAATTTGCTTGTTCTGGGGAACATTCAAGGCAAAGCTATAACATCTCCAATAGCAGCTGAAACGTTACAAAAAGTGCTAAGATATATCGTTGTCTTTTGAAAATATGTTTCAAAATTTCACTACTTTTCTTATGGTGAAGTCTGAATGCAAATCCTTTTCAATTTAGTTATGCATTTCATTCACATCACACATCATTTCACCAAATTTCACAACCATCAATTTTGCAACACAAATTTCAAACTTACATTAGTAGTCATTGAAAAAGTCTTGCCAAAAACACATTTCATATTGCATTTTTTTCTCTTTTCTATATCTTATTTCTAAACGTGAAGGTAGACTCTGGGGCGTCTGGCGGATCTCTATTGAAAGGCAGTGGGCTGAGGAGTGTTATTTATCCCTCCGACAGATACAGTTCAGATTTGGATTAAGTTTCAGGTTGGCTGAGCAGAAACCATAATGATCTTCTCTGTCTGCCCTTGAAATTATCTCCTCATCGCTTGCTCAAATTGATAGATGCAGGCACTTTTTTTCGTCTTTTTCTTTCCGGCTCGCTCCCCCCATTTACAGATTTGAATAAAACGATTTAACACCTTGGTCGATCTTGGCGGTCCGTCAAATTCAGAGTTTCGTTGAGGAAGGTGGAAAGAGGAAAACTTTGGAATTTAAAGTGTTATACAAATTCTTGGGCTGTGATTTCTACCATGTTGTAATTCTGTTTGCTCATAAAAACATACTTGGGGTTGGAGTTCGACTCTTGGATGAGAGTCGAAACGTCTACTTTTTCAAACTGAGTCCAGATGACTACAACTGAAGCTTTTTCTACTATACTTGGGGTTGGGTTTTAATTAATTTTCATAACCCTTCTCTGGTGCACTCCAGGAAACACACAATATGTTTTCACAATTTAGTTCACTGATATTCTGATAAATTGTTGATTAGTCATTGATTGGCAGACTGTGGTGAAGAAGGAACTGAGTCGAAAGACAAAGCTATCTTCGTTCCTACCCTGGGTGAGGAGCTCAGTCACATGGGAGGAGCTCGGAGTAGAGCCGCTGCTCCTCCATGTCGAGAGGAGCCAGCTGAGGTGGCTCGGGCATCTGTTCTGGATGCCTCCTGGGCGCCTCCCTGGGGAGGTGTTTTGGGCATGTCCCACCGGGAAGAGGCCCAGTTGAAGACCCAGGACACGTTGGAGAGACTATGCCTCTCGGCTGGCCTGGGAACACCTCAGGAGGAGTTGGAAGAGGTGTCTGGGGTGAGGGAAGTCTGCTGCCCCTGCGACTCAGCCGCAGATAAGCGGAAGAAAATAGATGGATGATTGGTTGGTAGCCTAGATTTTCCATATAAACAACACCATCCAATAAAGTTGTTAAAACAGGTTTGAAAACAAACCGAGACAAACAACCCCAGGCATAGTTTGATTATTCAAATGTCTTACTCCTTTTCACACAAAGTCTTGCTTCCACTGGTTCACTTTGGAGCAGATCTGTGCCGTCTGAAGTGTCTCCAGTGTCTTATTAAGTGAATAGTACCGGGCCCTCTAAGCCAGGGGTGTCCAAACTTTTTTCACCAAGGGCCGCATTTTGAAACTTAAACGGGGCAGAGGGCCACAAACAACTTGACAATGTCGAATTTGTTGAATGACAAAGTGAATCATTCGAAATTCTGCATTTTACGTAATTGCAATGAGCCTCCACACCTTTAATTAGACCTGGAACATTAATATTAGGTTGGTATAACAATCAATAAGCCTGAATTTTCTCACTGTCGCAGCAAAAAGTACTAGTTTTTGTTGTTTGGGCCAACATAGCAGGAAGCTGGAGGGCCAACAAAAATTGGTCTGAGGGCCGCATTTGGCCCCCGGGCCCTAGTTTGGACATGCCTGCTCTAAGCGATCCAAAGTGGACCCTGTGAGGTTGAGCTTCGAAAGCAATTTGGCTCATTTCGGATCCAGAACACTTCAGCCAATGAGGAGTCAAGCACCAGAGCAAAGGTGATTGGCCAAGTGAGAACAATGAAGGCAAAAAGCATGTACAAACAGAAAATAAGCATTGTTGACTAAACGCTGACTCGATCTTGTGATAACTCCAGTGATGTTAACTTACAGCTGTTTCCTGTTTATCGACGGCCCTCGCGTTAAGACAAACATTTCATATTTCAAGTGCATAAGCTGTATAACATTTGCCAAACTCAATGCAACTTGGTGTAGAGGCTTTGCAAAGAAGTTAAATAAATGCAGAACAAGATTTACCTCATGTTTAAAAAGTTTATTTCAGGTACAAATTGATTTATTAAGAAACATTAGTTATGTTTGGGTGAAATCCCTGGACCCAGAGCCATGGAAATGCCTTCTGCCATTAAAAGAACAAACAGGCCTGGGGGACAAGAAAAAACTCCTTTAATCCATGTCTTAATCTCAAATCAAACTCTCAGATGACATGATTACAACGATCAAAGTTGTTCTTTCAGACATTTCAGAATGTTCCTTTCTCCTCCTTTGAAATCTCTTACTTTGACGCTTTCTGCGCCGCCGTCTTGAAGTCTTTTTATTACAGCGTGAATCGATGAAACTGATGCATGAGCCCGGCGTTGATACCGGCTCAGCGCTCTATGATGTATGATGATGTATTATGATGAATGAAGCCTCTGTTTACCCGGCGCTTTGTGCGAAACCAGAACAACAAAACTGGCTTCGCAGAAAGACATTTGGACACATTTGATATCGCAACTGACTGGACGTTTTGATTGACGAGTGCAATTTCGAAAGTAAATGTTATATAAGACTGTCACATATCTGCTGAATAGGGTTTGATGGTCAGTAACACGCTGTTGGGAGGGGGAACCTGTGTGGTGGGCAGAGAATTATAGCAAGTGCACATAAAAGTAGAGTACAGGTGTCTTTATTGTGAGTGTCTTTTGGTCCCGTGTCCATTCAACTGGAAACGCTGTCCGATCAGTACCTAAAACATTTGAATCTGGGACATTGTAAGGTCATTTTTGCATTTTTCTCCCATAGAGACAGAAAGACCTGTAGCACACACCAAACTTTTACAATCTTGGACTCAACAACATTTTGACAGCTCAAGCGGAAGGATTTGTTGATATATAATTGTGAGTCTGATTTATGAAAGTTTTAACTCGGCCAATTTTCATTCATTTTATTGACAACATCATGTCAATAAAATGAAGTAACACATTTAAACTTGACTTTATCCATTTTTTAAAAAGATTTATCCCAAATATATGTACTTTTTATTTGTAAAACACAACTTGCAGTATCTCGCCGTAACATAATACAGAGTTGGAATAATGTCTAATTAGTCTAGTCCTGTCTTGGACCTCAATTTTGGGGCCGTCAAGTCCAAACTTGGGCAACATGGACTTTAAAATCGCACTTTTAACCCGGCATCAGGTCTTTTATCATTTAATACAATATAATATATATATATATATATATATATATATATATATATATATATTGTCTATTTTATATTGTTTTTTGATTATATTTACCTGTGCTTGTTGTGTACTTTGTGTTGGTAAAATGTGCTATACAAATACAGTTGGACGGGAGGCTAAACCTGGACTTTATCACTAGTGACGCTCTGAAGTCTCCTGCACAGCTCTGTGTTTGACAGGATTATCTTTTCAATTATGCTCTTGAAAGTCGTTTTTTACGGAAATTAATGAATGAGTACACTTATTCGAGCACTGTTGAATCTTGGCATCCCTTTCTGATTTGAATAAGTCTGATTTTGTAATTGTAGACGTGGTATAGTTTACCGAATATAGTATATTTTAGAGACATATTTCTCTACATTGAACATATATTTACACCAATGTCTCAAGACCAGGAGCAGTGTGAGATGGCTGTGCAGCGCCTCTACACTTATTTCTAGAAAGATCTTGGGCCTTGGACTCTTGGTCATGAGCGACGCCTGTTTTTGGTCCGACAAACAGAAAAACCCAAAAGAAACATCCGTGGAATCAAACTCTTCTTCTTGCAACCGTGTCTAATCCTGTCATTCCAATAGAGTCTCACCTATTGCACACGTACAACCCGATGCCACACAAACACACAGTGATTAATGCTGCACTGCGGGACAATCCTTAACCACTGCCTGAGGATCATAAACGTGTCCTTTGTGTGCGCATATCCGCTCATCTAATCCGGGCCGTGCACGTGTAATCTTCAGTAAACGTCTTATCCTCCATCTTTCCCCCGTCTGTGAGCGCTCGCCTCACCTGCTTCTCAGACAGACGCTTAGAGACGCGCCATTACCCTGTTCTCCGCTCGGCTGGGCTCCGAGCAGGAAGGATGATGGCAGCTTTACGAGCATGTAAATGGGTTATTGTTGTTTACAGGATAGAGATGTAAGAGTGGGCGGTGGTGGAAGTAAAAGTAGAGGCCAGTGGACGAGACAAAGGACACGAGCAGTAGTGAAGTGAGCTTTTTCTGGGCCGTGACAGAAGTGTTATATATAAAATGTGTCTTCTTGAAATTGGCTGTATAAAGATGTCGGGGTCTTGAACCAAACATGTAAATCGTCCAACTATGAATGTGCTCACCAAGCCTAACTCATGATCCGGAGTGACTGGGCGTGGCACTGTGGCATCGAATGAGGATAAGACAAGTCAAGTACATCTTAAAAAGGCCAAATTCATCAACAACATACCTGGAGTTATATTTAGCTTCACTTTTGCTTGTTCGATGAATCCTGTTTAGAAAGTATTCTCTCCAAGTGTAAAGTGTAAAAAAAAAACACACCATAGAATTTCCCCAATCTGTGATGTCATAGGTCGAGCGCTGAGATTTCCCTTGCTGTTTTTATATGACATTTTTCCATTTTGAAAGTGTATATACAAAGAAGTTAAGTTGAAAAACATGAGACCAAAGTAAATGTGCAAGAGCATGTTCAAAGGCCAATAACAATACAAATAGTAGAATATTAATTATTTTAAGGAAATAATCATAAAAAAATGACTTTCAGGAGCTTTTACCATGTTATAATTGTTTTCCCTTCTCAATTATCCTCTCAAAGTTGCAATTAGACTGATAAATGTTTGTGCTTGTAATCAAGAGGCCGTTGCTCTGCACTTATTTTTTCTTAAATAATAACACATGTAGGATCCATTTAGTCATAACTGAAAGAAATTCGAATGCTCTCTCTTGTGATCTGTTGCTCTTCATAGTCGGGGCTTTGTTGAGATGACATTTACGGTGACGCACTGTAAAGGCGCAGGCAGAAATCAGCGCCGCGGTTTTCCACCAGAAGTTCGCCAACTTTGTCATTTTAGACCAATTCTATGATTTTAAATGTCCAAAATATAAAACAAGGATCCACAGGTGTCATATTATATATATATATATATATATATAACTACGTATTAGGGCTGGGATGATACGATTTTGTTACAATACGATACTATCACAAAACATCCAGCATACTTACTGCCATTTCAATATATTGAATTACACAATATATTTTGATTTATTATTGAAAATTCGGAAAAAAATACTAACTATGTATTTAGTTAATTAATATAAGGAATGACAATGCTTAAATTAATATAAAACAGTCTGACATTTGCAAACGTGCACATCAATGGCTGCGATTGTAACTTTCTTCCCTTTTGTCCATCCCAGATCTTCAATACATACAGTAACTTGTCCAAGGCTTTTAGTACTTTCAAAAGTAGAAAACATGGTTTTAAATAGCCTTATAAATCTCTCATCAAACTTGCAATCAACACTTTCCTAATCCACACACACCACTTTAACAACACTGACTGAGGACATTTAAGTGTAATTAGCCAACTTGTAAAAAGTATAGCCACTAATTACCTTGAACTCCAAAGTCTTTTATCAGATTTCACTCCAGTAAGAACTTCTTTGTCTTTCCCCGTGACTTACTGTAGTTACTCAGTGTCATTCCAGACTCTATTTACCAATCAATACCTTATTATCAGGCTTCATCAGCGGCGCTCTCGATACCGTGCCAGTCTGATGCCCGCGCAGGTGCCAATACTCACCCCACTGCACATCACACTCACTGGTGTCTTCTCCTCTGACATTGACAAACTCCAAATCGTTAAACCTTTATTGACTTCCTCCTAGTGTGCACTTATCTTCCATTGACAGCTCGGGCCTCCAATGCGCTCGGGTAGACCGGGTGTATTTTTGGGGCAAAGGAGAAATGGTTGAGATATTTTGAGACGCTGCGGCGGTCAATGGAGTTTAATCCGGTTTTAGTGCAGTCCCGATGGGCCGGGTTCGGGTTGTTCAAGGGCACGCCTTACAGTCCCATAATAGCGTTGGTGAAAAGACCGGCCCCTGAGGTATGATCTGTGGCCTCCTTCTCAGTGTTGGTCCGATGGGAGGTTAGACTTTCATATTGGAACAGCTGCCAATAGTTTTGGAAATGACAAATTCCTCTGTGTCAAAAGTCAATGCCGGGGAAGAAAGTTGAGGGGAAAAGTTTGTGTCTTTGAGGGTTTTGATGATTTTCCAATTGGTGTAATGTGTATGAGAAAATGCACATTTATTATTTATTTTTGTATTGTGAACATTTTGGGAGACACTTCATTTAAAGGTGCACTATGTCATTTTGTTTGGGTGGAGTTTCTAACATTACACACTGTGACTTCACTAGATCTGTGACTCCAGAGGGCAATGTTGGACTGTCATTTGTGAAGTCTAAAATCATCCTCTCATTAAGTGGGCAACGCTTTAGATTAAGGTTCTTTAGTAAGCTCATCATCCATTAATAACCACTTGTTATTTGTTAATAAGCACTTATAAAGGCATTTCAACTAGAATGTATAACTTGGTTATTGAAAACTGTTTAATAAGCAGCTTATTAATGCTCTTACATCTTATTAACATGTATAAGGTATTATGAGCCATCTACTGTGCTAGTAACTGTCTAAGAGAGCTTATAAATATATACAAAACTAGAGGTTATTAACACCTTATATATAGTTTACCAAGGAACTTTAAAGTATTACAATTAAGAGTCCTTTTTTAAAGTATTATTTATTAACAGCTCCAAGGAAGTCACAAAATGTTTGACTGACCTATACTTCCAGCTAATCTCCCACTTATCACTGTCACTTGTCTGTATGCATGTAATTAACATGTATTAAAAGGTCACCAATCGGCTGCTGACCACTATTGTCTACCTTTGAAATGGTAAAAAAAAAACGGCAACCTCATTTTTTGATGAGGCCTCCAATATAGCAAACCACTACCTGGAAATATGTTAAACGTAAAACCTTAAAATGATAGTTTAGTGTGGTCCCGCAGCAGCTGTCACATGTGATGAGCAACAAGTAAATGCTCAAACATAACTGTCGAGATGATCTGACTGTAAGTGAGCAATACTTTTAACAAATGTCACTTTGCCTCCTATAGAACCACAAATCACAGTGTAAATCGCTTGGAATGTTCCACAGGTCTTATGTTTTATTAACGTGTGTCTTTATTTCTTTATTTCTTTAGTCGTGTTTTGTTTCATTCAAGCAGGTTTATACTGTCACAGTGATGTATGTTTCACACTAAATTATGCACAATGCCGATACCGAGAGTGGCTTTTCCTTCAGTCTCGGGTAAATCTCAGTCTCAGTGAAGTGTTGACTCGATTCCTTACGATCAGTCAATCAGTTGTTTCTCTCTGTTCCTTTCGCCCGCTCAGAGCTGGGAGTAAAGCCTTTGTTCACTCAGCTCCTTTTGCTTGGAACATGTTGCAGAAAGACTGGAAATGGACTGAGTTCAAGTCTTTAAATGTCTTTAGAAACCAAGTTGAAAGCATTAGAGATGTACGGAAGATCATTATGAGATAAAAGAAAAAAGAAAAGTGTTTGGCTACCCATGAATGCCTCATCAACGCTACAACAGGACCGCACATCATTGCCTTGCCAACCGTGCACCGAGGTCAAAGATGAACTCTATGCCAACTAACCGTTAAACGCTTCTTTACTAAACAAAGTTACTTTTTTATACACACTTTAAACCATTCTTTTCAGCTAATGTTATGTAAGATCATTTAAAAAAATAATACAAAATAAAAAAGTGAATACAATGAGCTTCTATAGAGACGGCATCAATAATGTGCAAATGTTTTTCAGAATATGTCTTATTTTCATGCACCATATTTTCCGGACTATAAGTCGACACCAGCCAAAAAATGCATAATAGAGAATAAAAAAAAACATATAAGTTTCACTGGAGTATGAAATGTGGTTGCAAGTGTGAAAATAACAAATAATATCACATATAAGTCACTCCGAAGTATAAGTATATAAGTATAAATATAAGTATAAGTCGCACCCCGGCAAAAACTATGAAAAAAGGTGCGACTTATAGTCTGTTTTTTTGGTATGTTGTAACTGTGCACACTTAGCTGCTTCTCGGCCATGATTCCCTTGAAAAAGAGGTTTTAAATCTCAATGGGACTCTCTTAGTTAAATGAAAAATTAAATAAAAAATGAACAAATATTCTCTAAAAGAGGAAAAGAGTTTCCTTGGCAAGTTCACAAAAGTCCTTGAACTGAAGTTGCTGAAGTGGCCACCTGCCACACGTGGTTATTATCAGCTCAAGTTTATGCCTCGCTGCAGCCATTTTGTGAACTAATTAATCAGGTAATGCGAGCTATCCATGAAATCTGTAGAAGCACAAAACACCAACTCCCAGAAGACCATGGGCCAATCCAGCCATCAGCACCGCCAGAACACAAGCAGAACTTACTTCACCATCGCAGTTACTGGTGATAGCAAGAGATAGTTAGCTTGAAACAATATCATGAAAATACATCTACAGCAATAATAAGTACAGAAACTATAGAAATGTAATAAAAAGGAACAAATCCTGGTGGCACGGGGTGATCAATGGGCACAGTGAAAAAGCATTGAGTGGCTTTATGAAATGTAAACACTCAGAACAACTCAGTCCATTCAGTCTGACCATTGGATTCATTTCAAACTTCTCTTCTCTGCGTCGGAACGTTCTAGTCTTTTACCGTCCCAGTTGAAATTAAGGCCTTAATAATAAAGTATGTACAGCCCATTCATATGTCATTGTGTCACTTCTCCTTTGTTCTACATTAGGACTTAGAGTTTCAGACATTTCTACATTATATCCACTAAACCAGGTCTGAACCAAGGTTTAAAGTGCGTACCAGAAATAGTCAAACAATACAAATACAGGACAAAACCATGTATAAATTACTAACTGCAATTCACCCTGGAGAGACAAAGAGACCACGAGAATGGACTGTTTAGCAAGCTTTATTCGCGAGTTATTTGGCGCTCAGACCCCGGCGGAAGACGTTGCAATCATGGGCACTCCATGATCTATTTGTATTAGATGTCTCCCCCCGGAGCCTGGAGACTGGTGGTGGTAGATGTTAAAAGGTAGAGGATGAGGGGAATGTAGAGGAGGAGCTGGGGAGGTGGTGGGTCGCTGTACGGTTTGAGCGGCCGAGCCATCTGCCTGAGGGCTTAAATGCGACCGCCTGGGCGCTGATTGGGAGCAGGGGAGGAGTCACTTGAGAGCGTTGATTGGGGATGAGGAGCAGGTGCGAGGGCCATGGTGCAGACGCCCCCTGACCTTTCACCCTACTTCTTTGGCCAGGAAAAACTGCATAACCTCTTTGGGATAAGCGCAGAAACCTGGGAGAGTCCATGGTGAAGTGAGGGATCTGACTCTCACAGACGGACAGGCGGGCGCCCGCTTGAGTGCGATGATGGCGCTGGGGAGAGGGGTCCTTCCATGGAGGCCTTGATGTAGATGGATGGAGTTAGGTCTTCCAGGCTGAATTTACGCAGGCTTCATTTCACCCTGGAGAGACAAAGAGACCACGAGAATGGACTGTTTAGCAAGCTTTATTCGCGAGTTATTTGGTGCTCAGACCCCGGCGGAAGACGTTGCAATCATGGGCACTCCATGATCTATTTGTATTAGCAGCTGTGTGCCAAGGTTATTACTGATACTCAGAAAGAACAGGACAGCAGATACTTAGTATAGAGTAGACTGGTCAGGCCACGAGGCCGCCATTGATCACGTGGCGGCCCGAGAGGGGCGGATGCGTAATGACGGGGAGAGTAGGGGGCGATGCCCTGAAAACTCGAAGCGTCTGAAATGGAGGCCTCTATTCACGGAGATGTGGTGAAGGACCGAGGACAGGAATATGAAGCACCTGGGAGTAGATAATAAATGACGTAGACACGGGGAGAGCTAGAGGATGCGACTAAGGAACAGGTAATGAGGAAATATGAACCACCACCAGTATTTGTTGCGAGACGAGACTTACTAGAGATGCGAGGAGCGTTGAGCCACCAAGATTGGAGGCAGGTAGGGACGAACGTACGGGCTGTGGAGGATATGCCCTGAGTGGCCGCGGATGTAGCGGCTCCTATTCTAACCCGGTGCCCGGTGAGACGACGAGGGGGCGGATTGCATAGGATCGATGTTACCTTCGGGTATTTCCGAAACCAGGGGGCTGCTGTCATGGGCTGCCTCTGGAGTTAGGAACAGCGGGGAATGAAGTGCGCCGTGGTTTGACCCGATTGGGAATTTAACCGATGCCCTGAGAGCCACGTGTGCTGAGATGATGCAGGGGCTTTACCTTCAAAGTTAAATTATAATAGAATTCTGATTCCCCCCAAAAACAAAGGAGGCGGCAGATGACAGAGAGTGGAGGTGTCGGCAGACAGCTGAGCGTGAACTGGAGAGCGCCGGCAGACGGCGGAGCGTGGACCGGAAAGCGCCGGCAGACGGCGGAGCGTGGACGGGATAGCGCCGGCGGAACGGCAGAACGTAGACCTGAAAGCGCCGGCAGAACGGAAACCTGGAAGCGCCGGCAGAACGGAAACCTGGAAGCGCAGGCGGACGTCAGAGAGTAGACCTGGAAAGAACGGCAGAATGTAGACCTGGAAAGAACGGCAGAATGTAGACCTGAAAGCGCCGACAGAACGGCAGAGCATGCACGCAGTTGCGCGCACGCAGAGCGCCGGGCAGACGGCAGCGCGTGCACACAGTTGCGCGCGCGCAGGGCGCCGGGCAGACAGCGAAGCGTGCACGCAGTGCGCCGGAGCAGACGGCGAAGCCCGCACGCAGTGCGCCGGAGCAGACGGCAAAGCCCGCACGCAGTGCGCCGGGGCAGACGGCGGAGCGTGCACGCAGTGCGCCGGGGCAGACGGCGGAGCGTTCACGCAGCGCGCCGGGCAGACGGCGGAGCGTGCACGCAGTGCGCCGGGGCAGATGGCGGATCGCGCGGGCAGTGCGCCGGGGCAGACGGCGAAGCGTGCACGCTTCGCCGTCTGCGCCGGGGAAGAGCGTGGACTGACAGTGCCGGTAGACGGCAGAACTTGAACTGAGAGCGCCGGTAGACGGCAGAACGTGGACTGAGAGCGCCGGTAGACGGCAGAACATGGACTGAGATCGCCGGTAGACGGCAGAGCGTGGACCTGAGAGCGCGGCAGAGAGTGGACCTGAGAGCGCCGGCAGGCGGCAGAGAGTGGACAGGGAAGCGCCGGCAGGCGGCAGAGCGTAGACCTGGAAGCGCCGGCAGGCGGCAGAGCGTAGACCTGGAAGCGCCGGCAGGCGGCAGAGCGTAGACCTGGAAGTGCCGGCAGGCGGCAGAGCGTAGACCTGGAAGCGCCGGCAGGCGGCAGAGCGTAGACCTGAAAGCGCCGGCAGGCGGCAGAGCGTAGACCTGGAAGCGCCGGCAGGCGGCAGAGCGTAGACCTGAAAGCGCCGGCAGGCGGCAGAGCGTAGACCTGAAAGCGCCGGCAAGCGGCAGAGTGTAGAGCTGGAAGCGCCGGTAGACGGCAGAACGTGGGCTGGAAGCGCTGGTAGACGGCAGAACGTGGGCTGAGAGTGCCGGTAGACGGCAGAACGTGGGCTGAGAGTGCCGTGTAAAACCGTGTAAAAGCGCCAGGAGTCGGAGACGGAATGATTTGTCATGGAAAAATTAAAAAACGTTCCGCTCGTGGAGGAGGCGGGACCGGAAGTGAGGTGGGGCCGACGCAGTCGCCAAACAGATTAGTAGAGAGGGGAGGGGCGAAGCTAGCCAAGTCGCGCAGTGTGGAATGAACTCTGAAGTAAGATGGCCTTGGAGGAACCGATTTGGCCCATGAAAACAACCAGAGAGGCCCGGAGCGGGCAGATTCCGGGGAGAGGGACAGTAGAGGAACAGTCTGTGGGGCTGGACAGACTGGACCGGTGCTGCGACTCCTGATATACGCATGCGCGAGTAAGCCGGCTTGACAGGCAGTTTGAATTGAATCGCGGGCCTTTTTGTGCAGTGCTTGCGCTGATCGCTTTGCGACGGTGAGTGTAGCAGGACTAGAATTACCGTACTTGCGGGCTATAGAAAGGTGCTCCAGAATGGCAGCTGCCCTGAAATTTGGGAAGTTAGTACATGGCTGGCCGCGCCGTCATGCGCCCACGGTGTAACGTGGGATATTTTAAACGTGAATATATAGTACATGATGCGACATAACGGTTGTCTTTGGACCGGGGGATTGTGGTGCGCCTGCGGACTGGGCACATGGACCCATTTCTCGTGAATATGAGTCTGAGACATGCAGCGCATTTTATTTTATTTTATTGTTTGATTATATATTTATTTATTAATAAACCCACAGAGTGTTTGGGAAAGCTGAGGAGCGGATACCTTTTCCGATGAATGAGATTGGACCGAGCTGAATAAAAGCCCTTAAAGGAATGAATGGCGCGATATGTACAATGCATGGAGCTGCCTCGATCTGTTCCACAGGAGCAGCGTGCGTGAGGTGAGAGGGCGTGAGGTGAGAGGGCGGAACAAGGATATTAGGAATGAAAAGACGAAAAGTTAGATTGTTGGAGACACCGTAGTTGAGGACCTTGAAATCTTGCTTAAGATTGTGATTCAAGCAATATTCACGAGATGAAGACAATTTAAAACATACTTAATTTCGACTGGAGACATCGCTGGGCGTTCGGCCTGGGGGCCCCGTATGGCCAGCGGCGGGCCTGCGACAGGCCCCCTGGAGTCGAGGACAGAGAGCGCTGCCGCGTGTTGGAGCCTGACGTGGAGAGGAGCGTGTTCTGGAGCTGCTGAGCGATGCAGCTGGACCCGGTGTCAGTGTGATCCGGTGGAGAGACGCTGTGGCGCGGGAGGAGCCACGTGAAGGAGACGTCCCGACGCTCGATGCGGAGGAGAGGCGCCGCGGCACCGCAGCGTGCGCGGAGCGGCTGATGATTTCCTGGTTCGTGCCGCGGGGCGCGCGGCTGGTGGATGGAAGCGTTTCGAGCGAAAGTGAGGAGTCCTGTGATGAGAGAACGCGGTGAGACGCTCAGCTCTTCCATCGGGTCAGGTGGATGCGCTCTTCCGAAGCCGGAGGACCGCGGGAGGACCGGGGGCCCCGTGAGAGGAACAGGGAGGGTCATCTGATTTGCACTCTGACATAATATCAGTCGCAGTACGGTTTGAGTGGCCGAGCCATCTGCCTGAGGGCTTAAATGCGACCGCCTGGGCGCTGATTGGGAGCGGGGAGGAGTCACTTGAGAGCGTTGATTGGGGATGAGGAGCAGGTGCGAGGGCCATGGTGCAGACGCCCCCTGACCTTTCACCCTACTTCTTTGGCCAGGAAAAACTGCATAACCTCTTTGGGATAAGCGCAGAAACCTGGGAGAGTCCATGGTGAAGTGAGGGATCTGACTCTCACGGACGGACAGGCGGGCGCCCGCTTGAGTGCGATGATGGCGCTGGGGAGAGGGGTCCTTCCATGGAGGCCTTGACGTAGATGGGTGGAGTTAGGTCTTCCAGGCTGAATTTACGCAGGCTTCATTACTACTACAACTATTATTACCTCCTGTACAACCTTACTACTCCTTACTACTTTTTTGTTCAGGCAGCGACAACCTTTGGGGAAAGTATTACTCATGCACTACTACTACTACTACTTTATTAATCCCTCATGGTCTCTATTTGAACCATCCTTCGCTGTCGCCGGGGCAACCTGTCAGGGGCAGTACAGCGCTCGGGGACACGTCTCCAGCAAGTACAAATACTGATGATGAAACCCGTTCAGACACAGTGCAACCACCACTATACTAGTACTACTTAACTATAATGCTACTACTCCCATCACTTCTACGACCACTACTAATACTTGCACCATCAATACTCTCAGTTTTACGGTATTCCTACTACTACAACTACTATTACTACAACTACCACTACTTCCACTACAACCGCCAATAATACCATTCCCATATCAGCTACTACACAGCTACTACACCATATGTGAATCTGACGCCCTGCACTCCTTATAGTACATGCAGTATGTTCCCTGCTGTTTACATCCCCGTGCATTGTTAGCCGCCGTCCACACACAGTCCATGTATGTTTACTCCGTGCATCCTTGTGTTGCTGCTTCCTGCTTCTCATTCCGCACATGCATTTCCCTCACTCCTCCTGTCACGCACCCGCAGCAGATTCAACCAACCGGAGAAATTTACCACCCTCCAATCGCTCTAAACCTGTCCAAACCGGATTTACTCCTGCCCGCGCTGCCGTGTCACTCATTAAAATGTAAAAGTTTAGAAAGTTACAAATAACGTTGGTCCATTTTTATTTTGAGCCTTTTTTTTTTTTACTCCACCCGGGACTAAATCATGAGCTGTCACTACACCTCGTCACTTTAAGCAACGAACTTTTAACACCTGCATTTTCCACGGTATCAACTCTATTTTTCCGCTATTTTCTCAGTGGAGTTAAGTTGTGATTCAAAATGTGATTGTAAAATGGAAGAAGACAGGTTATTCTTTCGGTATAAGGGAGGAGTGCACCGGGAGAGTTTGCCTATAGCTGTCTCAGACTCAAATCCCCAACTCAAGATTTTGACAGCTCTGACACTTTAATTTCCTTCTGCAGACAAAAAGCGAGGTGCTTTAAAAATACTGGCGAAAGGCGAGGTTTCTGACATGTCATAAAACATCTGGAATTAGGGCAAGGTAATATATATATTCAGTTTTTTATCACAAATATATAGAATTAAGTGCAGTGTTGATGTTGGCGGAGAAAAGGCAAGATTTCTATCATTGTTGCAGTTGTTGCTCTCCCTCTCAAATCTCTTTTAAAGATGCACTTTTTTGCCTTGGCGTTCTAACTCAAGATAAGCTGTACATTCTTTAAAATACTATGCTTATTCTTTGATTTATTACATCACTCTATATTTTAACAATGTATCTTTGTGCCGTTATATATTTTGCACAGCACTTTCAGCACTTTGTAAATAAACTTGACCTTGGCTTTGACCTAAAACAATAGATTTTTTTCTTGAGGTCTTTTATTCCATTTCAACACACATAGAATTGTGTTTAGCTTCATTAACATTTTTTTATATATTTTTTTTCAATCCTGTTTTCAAGGTTGTCTTGCGCTGAGCCTCAGAAATCACACCGTTTCAACTTGCTATTTGCGAGTAGAAATCCTGTGCCGTTTTTTTAAAATCCTTTAATCATCGTCAGACTCCGAGAAAACATGTTGAGCCACGCGGCCGACCGCCAGAACAGAGTGCAGTGTTCCAAGATGCACAACCTCTTTAAACGGAGTGAAGCCGTTTAAGGTTCAAACTGCTTACAGCTTTATTCTCAGTATTCTCTTACTGCATTTACAACTATAAATCTAACTGTTTCAACTGCCTCAAGTTGTCAATAGCCGTGCTTATTTTAATAACACGGTTCACTCCCCACTGTTACCAGATCCAAATGTTCAAAAACACATTTATATGGTAGTTCATCACCTTTACCACTTAAACCACTGTTTTCGTCGCATGGTTCACTCCTCTTTGTGGCTGTAACAATCCAAAACCAACTGTTCAAATAGAAAGTGAACAAGAAACTCCTATTTAAGAACATGTTTTCCACACCTATAGTACACCTTTTACAATGTGTTCAAGCAAAGCAAATTCATTTTCTATTTTGTCGTTCCCGCGATTGTTTTCCATCCTTTCACCTCATTTCCATCCCCGCTCTTTTGTGCCACACAGATTTGGAAAGCAGCGCAAGGACAACCGCACAGCCGACAAGATGGAGCGCAAAGGTTCCAGTAAATCCAAAGTGGAGGAGAGCCAGCCCTCAGAAGACGAGACCTTACGGATGAAGCTGGAACAGGAAAGGTGAGTGCTCTGGAACACGCCGCCTCTGCTCGCTAAAAGCCGCAGCCATTACCTCCTGGCTGCTAAAAACGCCGCGCTGTGGACGGGAAAATTAGCAAAGTATCCAATTAACAAAATGGCGGAACAAGGCTGAACGGGCGAGTTCTGGGAAAGCACTTGGACGCCAGTTTGGGAAACATTCCTCTTTGCGATGAGTACATTAAATAGATCGTTTATGGATTGTTGTTGGAAGGGTTGACCTCTTAATGGTGCTTGTAGGCCCCAGTGGAGATGGCATGATTGAGTGGTGCTTATTATAATAGGCCGAGTGGAATCAATGTGGCCTTCCCTCGCAAAATGGGACGGGTTGTTAATCGCTCAAAAATACACCGGTGGTTTCTTTTTTGGAACTTTCCTGACTAATACAAATCTCATACAACTGTTGCAGAACATGTTCATACAGATGTGTGTCGGTAGTTTACACATGCACAATAAGACAGGATTTGTAAATAGTACTTCAAAGATTGTTTCCTTTTCGATTCGCTAATTGTGTCTATTCAAATTGCAATATCGATTTGATTGCGATTAATCTTGTGGACCTAGTTAAATGTCTGCTTTGAAATCTTTTGAAGTTTGATGGCTTGATTGTGTCTTATTTTTGAGTACAATTAAATTACAAAGTTTTCTTCTGAAGAGGCAAAAATGCAAAGCGCTAACTTTCGTACCTGATATATTTTGCCGGTCGGACTTCCGCCTTTGTCAGAGTTTTTTGTGTGTGTTTTTCCTTTGTCCCTGCATCGGGTTTATCTTAATCTCCTCTAAACAATGGAGCTTTGAAGTTTTCCATGACTTATGTGCATTATATTCAGAAAATTCATAACTACAAATACGGAAGTCTGACATGTCTGGTAAATAAGTTGATCGCTTTTTTGCATTTTCGACTTAAGTGAAAACAGAAAAAAATACATATCATTTCCTTTGTTTTATCCATGACAGCAAGATTAATCTCCCCCCACCCACACACTCAATAAGTTACATAGTACACATTTAATGACACGTATGACAACATTCTCCACTTCCCTTTATGAGTTCTTTAAAAGCTTGCTTATTTAATCGGTGCGCTATAAAGAGGCTACATACACAAACTTGTTGCCATGTCTCGGAAAAGCTAAGAATAGTGCCAGAATGTCAAGACTCATTCCACTGTTAATAACTCTACAATTGCCCGTTTGACTTAGTGGACACCTCACCATTCATTACCTCCCTTAAGTAGCTGGCAGACCATTGACTCCTGGCTAACTGTATGGAGACTGTACTGATGGCAGAGCAAACAGCAGACGTCTTCCTCCCCCTATTGTTTCTCCTGCTTCCCAATGAACTCGATGATCAGAGAGGAGCTCGTAATGACGGATAATTGAATCCAAACAATGGGGCTTGATAGCGCTCCCTCTTCCCATTAGCCAGCTTGAATGGCTGTCGAAATGCATGGCGCTACAAACAAAAACAACAAAAAAGGCATTGACAAAGACCTTTTTCCTCTCTGAATGGAACATCTGGAAGGCGAGCTGAAAGAACGGTAACACATTTTGGGTTTGGGAAGTAAAGGTGGCAGCCAGCAGGTCCCTCTGGCTCTGGGCCCAACACTCTTCCCTCGGTCACACCCCAGGGATCGGCCAACCTGGCTCTCCATCCAAACTCGCTCCTCCCGAATGGGGCTAAACAGCAGAATGAGCATGAACAATGTGCAGGACATGCCCTCACAGCACACCGCCTCCCACAGACACAGGCAAATCTTGTCGCTAATGTCCTCTCTTGACTCATTTCTTTGTCCTATGCTCTGTCGTAGCCTGCAATGAGTTTGAGACATTTTCTATTGAAACGTTGGCTCTAGTTCTTTATTGAACTTGAATAAAATGGACCCTGGGTGACATTTTTCAATCACAAAGAAAACAACAAATACAAATACTAGAGGGATTAAATGGCAACTAAACCCCTTTTCATGTGCTGCTTAAAGGGGCTGTAGCTGCTGTTGCTGTTGTGTTACTTTTAATAAAAGATGCATTTACCGCCACCAACTATATTGTACATCTTCAAAGTATGTGTTTACGCATAATAAAGTACAATTTATCCAGACAAACCTCCGCGCTGGCCTCTGAAAGTTGTAAAAAGCCCTTATAAACTCATCACTGTGAATAATTTGGATGCTAGAAATACATTTTATAAGTGAAGAATATGTTTGGACTGCTGCAAAGCGTTTCAAATGAACTAGTTTTGTTTTTCGGATGGCAGAAATAATTTAAAACCTGAGCAAAACCGCTGTTAAGCACCCGATTAGCATCGAATTACACTGACAGTAAAAAATTAGGAGCAGTGCCTTCAAGCATGATTTCAAACCATTTCTTAAAACCAAAGATCTTTAAAATGTTCTTTGCTTTGCCATGACTTGTGTACATTTGTGTTTTTATACTTTGCGAACCAGGTGTGCTGTTAGCATGTTAGTTGTTGTTATCATTATCGTGATGGTAAAACTCTAGTCTGGCTTTTGAAAATTGTGAGATAGTAAAAATAAGCTGCAGTGCCTTTAAGCATCTTTCAGACTATGTCCTGTGTGTCTCTGCTGGCCCAACATGTATTTGTCAGTTCTGCATGCCTGGGTCTAATACTTCGAGAACACCAACCTCATTTTCTTTTTTGCTACCTGCTCCTAAATCGCATCACTCCGGTGGTCCGGATTGTCCCATTGCTAATAGAAAAATGTATCCTATGGGGAATAACCGCACATGTAATCATAAACCACATTGCCATGACAACCTGCCGATACGCAAACCTTTCTGAGTTCACGAGATCGACAGCTCAGAAACTCATTACTTCTTGTATTTTAGTCGTAATACACTCCAGGGTTTGCTATATTTGATTGTCATCCTTCTTGATTTACGGCGCACCGTTTTAGTGCGCATTTATGAAATTATGGATCGGGCCATAACAAGTTTCCATCGCTGGCTCGCCTTGGCATGCCTCACAGTACATGGGCCGCAGCCAAGTTCCCTGACATTAGCGATCGTTAATCCGAGTAGACGTTTTTGACAGGGGCTTTTAGCGATTCAAAATAGGAGTCAGCTAAAAGGTGAGACGGATTAATTCATAAAATTGTGCCCTTCTTTAGCCTGTGATGGTTGGATATTTAAAAGGGGTGACCTTGATAAGATTGGGGCGATTTATGGCGTGCCCCGGGATGTTACAAAGATGAGGGGACCAATTTGTATAAAGTAAAAGTGTCCTTCTTAATTGATAGTTTGGCGGCTGCGTATCGATCGTGCCAGGTTGTTATGCAGCGAAGTGTGCTTAAAGTTGGCCTTCATTAACTTGGCGTACAGCTTTGAAGATTAGTTCTGCCAAAGCCTCGTGCACTTGTGAAATCATCTAGATGTCGATACCTGCACACAAGATGTATACAGGAAACCAGCGATTCCATTTGAAGTTACGGGTCAGATCCTTGGAGAGGCGAGTCCAGTCACAACAAGAAGCATGGTTTTCATAGTATTTTTGAGTAGTACAAACACTTCCTGAAGATATGAAGAAGCCATGTATTCCGACAGTCTATTAGGGTTTTTATTCAATTTGATACCAAGATAAACTATGTCAAGTATTGTGATATCAATCCGATATTGATACCAATGAGTTTTGTGTTAAAATGCACTGAACTTCCTCTAATATAAATAATGTTACCTTTGCTACAATTATTTTCCCTCCACCTCAAAAGTATTCATACTTTTTGGCAACTTCATTAATATCGATATTTGGCATTGAGCCGTCCATTCTTTTTTGCTGTGCATACTTAAGGTGTTGTTAATATTTTTTATTATTTGGTTGTAAATTGTGATACATTTCTTGCCTCTTAATGAACACAATAATAGAAACACATTGGTGGTGAGGGGGTTCGAACAGTCTTGACCTCTAATCAAACCGAACACGTTTTCTCTTGCACACTTTTGTCGGTCTACCCCAGGGCAGTATGTGGCTACAGAAACAGACATTCAAAAGACATTTACTGTTACAATACAGTGTCTACAGCTGTGGTATTGTATTATCGGAATTACACTACATTTCAAATTGTTCTTCATCGTTGAATTGAAAGATTGCAAAAATGTCACCCCATAACCTCAGCCGTGAACCTCACACTAGTCAGTTTGGTCTCGGTTTGTCCGTTACCCTATTTCCTGTGGGTGAAAAGCGCACTTATCTGATTGGCCAATGCTGACATGAGCTCACCACAGATTGGACCATTGGACACTTTCTCTGGCCAGCTCGTCCCTGGCCTGGCCCTCGCCCAGAGCCAGAGGGGTTTCAGACAGTGCAGAGCATTGGCGGACGTGCTATCAGCCTCTGCCTTATCTCTCCACAAACCTGAGCGGCTCCACATTCTGCCCGGCCAGAGAGCATGGCGTCTGCACAAACGCACGACCTGACAATGTCTTTTCTTCCCTCCAACGCCACTCTATTGCACATGTCTTTCTCAACTGATTATGATGTCCATTTTTGTCCTATCGAGTCGGCTCCAGTTGGCTTCCATTCACTGGCTGTTTAACACTGGCGCCGCTTTCTGTTTCTATTTTCCCCGGACCAGAGCAGAGCAAAAAATAGTGCCACACAACTGGATTTGTTGTTGTTTTGTTGAGTTTTCTCTTTTGTTTTGTCTGTTTTTTGTATTCCCGCTGAATTTAAACAAAGAGCAGAGAAGTCAGCCATAACATTGCACCGCATTGGTATTCCACATCCTAATTTCACTGTAAAGTTTTAGGAAATGTCATATTTTTGTCAACATAAATTCTGAAAAGTTAAATGAAAATACAATTACTTTTACAGTTTTTTTAAATATACATTTTAACCAATAGGTCAAATTTGCGTCAATCATGCTAGTCGTTAGCTTGACTATCATTTGAATTGCCAGAAACAATTACAAATCTTATCTGTCAATTGTAGCCATAGTTTGTCATTTAATTTAAAGGCTCTGTACCTGATTTTTTTTTTATCTTAAAACGTGAAAAACAGAACTAGTTTATTGGAAACTCGGCCCACATGTATCGCTCACTTACTAATGAATTCCCAGCATCCAAAATATTCACCGCAATGAGAAAAGCGCTTTTCACCGCTCTCTGAAAAGCACATTTAACTGTTTTCACTTCTCACCAACCAACCCCAGTCACTCTGACCTCATACACCACTTGCACTGGGACGTCTCTACTGATCAGGCTGCTGTTGTGTGAAATTGTGAAAATGGCTAGTTTCAGTTAAATTCATTTTTGTAGAGATCAAAATTACAACAGCTGTCGACTCACAGGGCTTCAGAAAATCAAACAATGAAACAGTCATTGGTTAATAAAATACATAGTTTAAAATACCTCTGACAGGTTGGACGACTCAATTAACTAAAATCCAGTTAAGATAAATATATTTAGAATTTTGCAAAAAATTACAAAAATGTTATCACAGAATAGCTAATTTTTTAGGTTTATAATTTCACTTCCTGTTTGTAATTGGAGGAAATTACCCAGCAAACACTGGGCAAAAAACTGTCTATTTTAAATCTTTTTTAATTTGACAAATAAAAATAAATGAGAGCGACTTTGTTTTGTTGAATTAACCTTTAGAGTCAAAAAGTTGTTTCTTTATGTAAATTAGGCATAAACTTTGAATGGATCGAGTGTCTCTAGTGTGATGTCACTTCCTGTCATTTTCTACAGATTTTTCAATCTTTTCTTCACAAATACCTGCAGATTGGGGTAAAACTTTATTGTATATGTATGACAGGTATAAATACACCAAATAAAGTGACAATAAGAAAATCGTAAAAACCTGTTATAGGCATCTATAGATATAATAGGGGTGTATATAAAAAAAATCACGTTAACAGGGCACAATCTGACTTTTCCTAAACCGTTTTTGAATGATCTTGAGCTTCATCAGAACTAGAACAACATCACATGCTATCATACTTGTATTTATGTCTTGAAAATGAGTCTGTTCATTTGTTTCTATCTACTACAGTACAGTATAATATTGTAAAACTGTAACACGATTTGTGTTGCTTGCTAATCAATCTTCCACCCGTGTCCCGGTCCCACTGCGCCACACGGGGAAAATGAGCAATTTAGCACTGGGCTGATCCTTATCTTTGTGTTTTTGTAACAGCGATTACAGCCCCGGCGTTATCACTCGCCACGCCCCGACCATCTCATTATTCCCCCGCTCTATCGCTCTCATTTGCATGTGCACTTCAAAAGGCGGCTTCGACCGGCTGATTAGGAAGTCTGATTGCATTTGTAATTATATTGATACCTACAGCAAGTTAACGCCATTATTAACACCATGAATTAACACCATCCAACTTGCACAATTATCCGGCTGATTGCATTATGCAGTCGGGGGCCGGGTGCGAGCCACACAAGTCACCCAGATGGAAAATTTGAGCTGTTCCAGGCAGCTGTGTGCAACTCATTTACACTTTGATTACAGGAGCGATTGTGAAAAAGTACACTGTTGAATGTAAATGACAACTATAGCGGGCATGCACAGGCTCAGGCGAAAGCGTAGCGTGTAATACATAGAAGGTTGAACTGATAGACTTTGATCTTCTTGCCCTGGTATTACTTGGAATTGGATCAAAACAAAGCAAAGCGCTGGAATTGTCCGTTGCATCTACAATGGAAACGTGGCGATGTTAGATATTATTGCCTTTCCTGGAATGCTCCATAATAAAGCATTTAAGGAAGATTGATTGTTGTTCAGTTGCTATTGTTTAAGGGTTTTTTTAACTATAAAAAACTTGATTTTATGCAAGATAGATTCATGTAATCCCACCAGGGGTCCTCAAACACCGGGCCGCGACCCAAAACCGGGCCAATTGGGACATAGTAACAATGTCCCAATATTCTACATGTGTTTTACCAAGAAAATATAGAGCCAATTAATCGAATAAAGAGCCAATTTCAGTAATAATGTATTTTAAAAGTTTCATGTACACTGTTGTTACTGTTACTACTGATCCCTGAAAAATAACCTTGTGATTGTACCGGTCCTTGTGAGGAAAAAGTTTCGGGGCCGCTGCTGTAGATAACTCCAAAAGCAATAACACAGTGGCATGTGGTCAGGACAATCAAGGAAAGCATCGATTGACCAATACAATCTATAAGACCGTATGTCACAACTATATTCAAATTAAGTCTTTTTCCCGTCACTTCTGCTGCTGAAGCATGTTTTGGTGGCCACTACAGGCCGCTGAGTAACACTGCAAGTCGAGAATCTTAAATGATCTTGGTTGTTCTTCTCCCAGAGCGGCTCAGTCTGTGGGCGTGTTCAGGGGCCCGTTCATGCACCGCTCTCTAACATGAGCTTTTAGAACCAGAGCGGACAGCAGCTTCTTTTAGAGCTCTGCACATGCACTCTGAGGACCACACAGCCTCAAACACATGGATCAAACCACCTACATAAACCTGTGTGAGAATCAAGGATGTTTGCAGGTTTTTGGAGAAGAGGCGCCAAGTTTCAACAAATGACATAAAAAGTAGCCTTTAAATCTTTGTTTGTAGCCAATTCATGTTTCTAAGGTTAGATATTTAGTTAGAAATACAGGCATTTAAAACAACATAGAACTAGTTTGTGTAACGAATTGAGCAGTGAAGTCAAACTATTGGGTCCATTCAGCATAAGACTTAAATATGAGCGTTTAGCTTGGAAAGATGTTTATTACTCTTTTTTGTTTTCACTTTTGCATGCAAATATAGCCCACTAAATATTAATGAACACTCCAAGACTGCTTGCCCTGCCATAAAAGTCGCTGCACTGCAATAGACAAACTTTCTACCAGAAAGTTTTATAGTGCCAGGGGTTATTTCAGTCAGTGATTAATATTTTTGATTAATGCACTACTCAAACGATTATTTTTATTGTGCATAGAGACTTTTTAAATACATTATCAACCAAATAAAGATTGACATGGAGACTAAAGGCCTCTAAATAGAGAATATTTAAGAATAGTTCAAGTGTACTATTGATGAAAGTCAGAAGGTCGTTTTGTAGAGTCTGTATAGCCCAGAAAACGATTATTTTATGTAGTCGACTTGTCCTGATTAGTTGATTAATCTTTGCAGCCCGACTTAGTGTCTTTAAATCTCTACAGTATTATATCCATCGTGTATTCTCCTATTACAAATACCGTGTAGCATTATGACCTATCCAGATTTGTATTTAAATTCATACATTCCCTTTACTTTGTTACCTAAACTTCTGCTGTATCGTGGTGATTGCATTATACAGTTCAGGCATGAGCATAAGTCGCCCAATCTCTTTTGCTATTCCAGGCAGCTGTATGCAACTCATTTACTTGAGTTTGATTAGGTTGTGATGCACATTCGGGCCCCCATCTGCACTTGAGAACAATGTGCCATGTTTTGATGAGGGGCGGCTATTGAAAAGAAAAATCTATTGAAGGCAGCTGCACCGGGGAGTCGGTGAGAGCAAATTCATTCTGTTTCATCCGGAGCCCTAACAATGCATATTAAAAAGACTGTCGACTTTCAAACTTTCTATAGTGTTGACTCTGAAATAGAGGCCCCATACAGGCAGAGCCCATCTCACCAACATTCTGTGTCTGCTCCGGGTGAGTTAGTCTTGTGTTAAAATGACTTTGTTCAAGATTTTCACAATTTTTTAACCAAAATATTCCTTAAGTTGTTGTTGTTGTTGTTGCTTTTAATAGCGACTGGAGCCAACTGCAAACATGCACTTATCGCCACCCACTGTAGTTGTACGTCTTCTGTAGTTGTACGTCTTCTGTAGGTGTACGTCTTCTGTAGTTGTACGTCTTCTGTAGTTGTACGTCTTCTGTAGTTGTATGTCTTCTGTAGTTGTACGTCTTCTGTAGGTGTACGTCTTCTGTAGTTGTGTGTCTTCTGTAGGTGTACGTCTTCTGTAGTTGTACGTCTTCTGTAGGTGTACGTCTTCTGTAGTTGTGTGTCTTCTGTAGGTGTACGTCTTCTGTAGGTGTACGTCTTCTGTAGTTGTATGTCTTCTGTAGTTGTACGTCTTCTGTAGTTGTACGTCTTCTGTAGTTGTACGTTTTCTGTAGTTGTACATCTTCTGTAGTTGTACGTCTTCTGTAGTTGTACGTCTTCTGTAGGTGTACGTCTTCTGTAGTTGTATGTCTTCTGTAGTTGTACGTCTTCTGTAGTTGTACGTCTTCTGTAGTTGTACGTTTTCTGTAGTTGTACATCTTCTGTAGTTGTACGTCTTCTATAGTTGTACGTCTTCTGTAGTTGTACGTCTTCTGTAGTTGTACGTTTTCTGTAGTTGTACGTCTTCTGTAGTTGTACGTCTTCTGTAGTTGTACGTCTTCTGTAGTTGTACGTCTTCTGTAGTTGTACGTCTTCTGTAGTTGTACGTCTTCTGTAGTTGTATGTATTCTAAGTATGTGTTTTACGCTATACCGTAAAAAAAAAGTCAGAGAGAGAGAAAGACAGCGAAAAAGAGAAAGAAAGAAAGAGAGAAAAACAAAAGTTATTTTCCGCTTTTACGTAAAATAAAACAAAAGAGAGAGAGACCAAGAGAGAGAAAGAGAGAGAGAGAGAGAGAGAGACCAAGAGAGAGAGAGAGAGAGAGAGAGAGAGAGAGAGACCAAGAGAGAGAAAGAGAGAGAGAGAGAGAGAGACCAAGAGAGAGAGAGAGAGAGAGAGAGAGAAAGAGAGAGAGAGAGAGAGAGAAATACAACAACAAAAAAGTCCAAAGACATATTTAGTTTCATTATGGGTTTTTTTGTACATAACAGCACAGATGCCTCAAATTTGAACTTATAGCACGCGTCTGTACATTTCTGGACAAGTCACCTGCATGGTTCCATGGAAATATAAAGTTAAAACCACATTTCTGAACATTGTTCATGGCGATAGATACGTTGTATGTATTATTATTGTAGTCATGGTAATCTCCATACTTTGTCCCACATTCACAAACACTCTCATTCATACTTACACAGAGTAAAAAAAGTATTTTCTTTGTGTAAATTATGCGTACATTTTAAGTAGAATGAGTATCCTAGTGTGATGTCACTGCCTGTCACTTTCTACATATTTTTAAACTTTCCTCCACAAATACCTACTCTATTGGTGTAAAAGTATAATGTATATGTACAACAGGGATAAATACACCAAATAAAGTCAAAATGAGAAAATCATAGAAAGCTGTCATACACACTTTGGATGTCAGGTGTCGCCTCCTGCGTTGTACTGTTTGTTGTACTTGTATTTATTGTTTGATCTAACCCAGTCTGCTGTCAGTGCATCTAAATGTTTTAAAGTGGTCCATTACATTCCAAGCATTATCTGGGTCATAAATTTCCCTTTCACCCTGCTCTCTGTCACTGCTATGAAAAGCATGCCAAGTGTGACTTATGCATTTACACCCATTTATTATGCTATGTGACAGTCAGTGTTTTTCCAATGCAGCTGCCATTGGTCACAGTTTGATTGACAGTAAACTCCCATGATGCAGTGAGTGCTGCTAATGGCCTCAATATGGAAGATGGACATTTGATAACAGGATAGTTTAACATGGATGAAATATAAGTCAGAGAAATATAGCAACAGTTTCACGTTTGAAACTCATTTCAAAGTTCAAGTTTCACCATTATGGAGTGGAGTAGTTTAGATACTAGCGGGAATTGTTTTTAGCTTTACGACTTTTGGAAGTTCCTAGTTTTAGAATTGTTTACCCACAATGGCAATACAACTGATTCTGATATATGTATTTTGTATATCACTTTTCAGGGACAGGGAAAGGTAAAACACATGCTTGATCCTGACTGCTTCTCTCCTCAGTGCTCTAGCAGATACAGAGCTTAAACGTTTGCATTAGAGTTGCTCCTCAGGATATTTGGGGCCGATCACAAGTACCGATCACGGCCGATACCGATCATATTGACTTTGTGTCGTTTAAAAAAAAAAGAAAAATATATAAACATACATTATTAGAAAAAAAACTTTTGATAATATGAAATTCAGCCAAATCTATTTAGTTTATAGGATCAACTGAGTTTTCTTGGCAATTATAGTCAGTGATGTGCTTCTGCCACTTTCAAACGCTACTTTGACAAAACCTTTGCATTTTCACTTCCATACAAAGCCATTTAGTAACTGTACAGCTTCAAAAAGAACATGTTCTCGTTTTTTTTTTTCACAGGGCCATGGCTCTTTTTACATTTAAGGCACCTGTGAAATTTTGCATTTTAATGAGTAAATCATGATGTTTGTCGTGATGTTTGTGTGTTCTGTGGTTGCGTTGGGAATCCATGTTGGACTCTTCAGGGTTTGAAATCGATAAAATGTAGAGTTAGAGTAATGCAAACAGTGTGCAGAAAACTGTTGCTTTTACAATACTCTATTAAAAGTTTAAAAAAAAGTAATGATAGCTCAGAGACATATTATTAAAAAAATCATATTGTTCAGTCATATAAAAATATATTGCAGTTTACAATGAGCAAAATGTTAAATTATGATCTACTTATGTTATAGTTCAATATTAAAAGTACATGAAAAAAGCATGATAGAGCTCCTTGGCTGATTAATGCATAATACGTAGTACTTTTACTTTGACATATTTGTAACTATTATGAGTTATAAGTTAATATCCGTCTGATATGCTTTACCAATGCTTAAACCTAGCTACTGTTCTATTATTAACCAATATAGGCGGTTTAATATTTTTCCTTTGAGCTTTCCTGGGACCAGTTCTTGTCTCTCTAACCACCGTGAAAGCCTCAGAATTAGCCTGTCTAGACTGTTTGTTAGCCACTAGCATTTTTCTCTCAATTTCTTTCAGGCTTACACACACGGCTGAATCAGCTTCTACAATACACTGCTAGCATTAGAAAAACATACAATCGAGAAATATAAATGGAAATATACTGGAAATATCCAACTGTATTTTTTAATCCAGCACAAAATCACCATGGGGCTTCTTGTCTCCTCACTCAGATGAACTGGTGTGGAGGTATAGTGCACTAAAAGCTCCAGTCTGGTCGTCTTAAATGAGAGGAAGAGCAGAGGAGGCTGGGTAATTGGACTGTACAGTAATAATGTGTTTAGTGCGGGCAGCCCTTCCCTCAATGTTAACATGCTGCTCCATTAATTGGCTAATGGAGTATATAGGGGACAGGCAGGAGGTGAGTGCGTGTGTGTGTGTGTGTGTGTGTGTGTGTGTGTGTATGTGTGTGTGTGTGTGTGTGTGTGTGTGCGTGTGTATGTGTGTATGTGTGTGTGTGTGTGTGTGTGTGTGTGTGTGTGCGTGTGTATGTGTATGTGTGTGTATGTGTGTGTGTGTGTGTGTGTGTGTGTGTGTGTGTGTATGTGTGTGTGTGTGTGTGTGTGTGTGTGTGTGCGTGTGTATGTGTATGTGTGTGTGTGTGTGTGTGTGCGTGTGTATGTGTGTGTGTGTGTGTGTGCTTGAGTACAGAGCAGGTGCTGTAGGTGGTGCAAATGTGCAGATTTCACAAATTGCAGTGATATTTTTCCATGATATACAGTGTTGTTGTTTTTTTTATTTGTATGTATTTTTTATTGTATGCATTCATTTTCTTTTTTTTACTTAATATTTTAACATTTTATTTGCTAATTTATTGGGCTTTATATACTTTTTATATACTGTATTGTGAGGTTTTGTATGTTTATTTATTATCAAATAGTACATTTAATTTTGTTTTTTAGATTTAAAAAGTAATACATTTTTATTTTATTTTGTATTGATATTTGTTATTTTTATTTGCTACTTTTCTTCCTTTTGAAATACATTCTATGTGTGTATTTATGTATTTTTTTTTTTTTTTTTTTTGGGGGGGGTGAGTGGGTGGAACTAGTTTAATTTACTTCCAAAACCGTATTTTTTTAAAACATTATTTTTCCACCTTCTCTCTGTATAGTGATTTTTTTTTATACAAATGGTTTCAAAAGGAAAAATGACTTTTCTAAATGGAGATATCCATAAGCCATTATGTTTTCATTGTTTTTTAGAATATCAATAGGTGTAGATAAATAAAGTGTTAGGATATAATTTACGCCAACTGCTAATGTGGACATGAAAAATTACAGCCTCAGGACAGAAATCACTGCCCTCAATATTTGTAGTTTTTAAAAAGATATATATTTTCTACATCAATAACTTTTGAACGTCTATGGAACTTTGCTAGTACTTTCCATGCGCAATCTCAACACTTTATCTGCTCCACTGGCCATATTTACATTCTGCATATTTTATCCAATATCTCCTTAAAACCAACTTCCATATAACTTGATGAGAACATAAAAGCCTTCAATGAGCCAGCAAAGCCGCTAATCGAATGTAACTAATGACGGCGTGAGTCACATCGCCGCCATCTCTGCTCCCACATTGCACACTTTTATCGAAACGCACATATTAGCATTAGCGCTATCATGCTCCCGAGGCCTGGAGGAAAAGAGTGCTGGAGTCCGTCTGAGCCCTGGTCCATTATCCTGGTCCCAAATGTCAGTGTAGCAGTTTTTTTAATGAATCTGATTAGTCCATAAAACGCCAGAGGCTCCCCGTAGACTTCCGTGAACCTGTCGTATAACGTTAATGTCCAGGACTTCCAGGCAGAGGTATGACATCACCGGGCCAGATGCAAGTGAAAGGACTGCTGGGAGTTGGAGTTGTTTGGGTTAGGGAGATTTGTGCTTCCACTTGTAATGTTTCTTTTGTTTGTTTTATTCTCTTAAGTGGCTACAGGAAGTATTTTGTTCCACTTAAAATACACATATTCTGGTCTTCATCTCCTGTTTTAGAAGTCTATCCGTCTGGTATTCTCGCGTTAGGATTTGGGTTTAGCACTCCATCTACTGGCAGCAGAGGGAATCATCACGGAGAAACAAACCAAAGCTAGCTTGCTCGAGACAGACAAATATAAGCATGCAGTCGTAATAGCGGCAGAACGAGTTTGGTGATTATTTATGGACTTAAAAACAGCCTGTGGTATGGTATTATTTTATTTGTACAAGCAGAGTGCACAACAATATAACCAAGACAAAGTCAAAGGAGAGATGCTGGTGCCAGGTTATAGCGCTAATGCTAACTTACACCCGTCGTCCCCGAGCAAGTTGATACATTTTAAATATGCGGATAAATATCATCAACATCACTCAATAAGTCTGGAAAGAAATTTGAAACAGATTTTTTTCTGAGGACCTCATTTACAGGAATAATGAAACTAGTGTGAATTATGCTAAATACAACTCCAGATGTTTTTTTAATTGGCTATCAAAGTCATACAATGGTTAAAAACTCAAAACAGTCAAATTTGCATTATATGTGTACTTTATAAATCTTCTCGTTTGTGTTTTTTTTTAATTTTTTTTATGGTTTATGTTTTTTTTTTTTCTGAACTAGAAGAATCACGGGGTTGCCAGTTCATGCTGTTATTGCACAAACTCAGTGCAATATCAAAAAATATCCATACTGTAAAATAAAATGAAATAAAATCCGTTTCTACACACAGCCCTGGGAGAAAGCTGCTACATTGCATCATGCTTCCATCAAAATCTCATTCGCCGAAGAAAATAGGATTTGGCCACGCTAAAAATAAGGAGTGACTGCGTGTGAGTGTGAGAGGCAAAATTGGGTTAATCCGACACTGAAAAATGACAATTGTTTGAAACGTGATTACTGTTATTAAAATACAAAGACACGGGGGAGAGACTTCTAACTGTGTTTGAATGGATGTCAGTCATGTGCAGAGCAGCCAGGAGGGTCAAAAGGTTAGGGGCGACCTGGGGGACACAGTGGGGGGGACGCAGTGGAGGGAAGGTGCAAAGGAAATACAGAAAAAAATACAAAGCTGTGTAAAATTGGAATAGGAACGAGAACTGTAGATATTTAAAGTGTGTATGACAGGTTTTTACGATTTTCTAATTTTAATTTTATTTTGTGTACATATAAATTATAGTTTTACACCAATCAAATAGGTATTTGTGGAGAAAATGTTGACAGGAAGTGACATCACACTTTAGATATGCATTCTGGTCAAAGTTTATGCAGAAATTACACAGAGAAACAACATTTTTGACATTTTTATTTGTCAAATCAAAATAATTGCGACATTAGATGAGTTTTTGCCCAGTGTTTTCTGCGTAATTTCCTAGTGTGATGTCATCAATTACAAACAGGAGTGAAACAGTGAAATTAGAAACCTAAAAAATTTGCTTTTTGTGATAATATTTTTATATTTTTTTGCAAAAATCTAGTTCAATGAATCGTCACTTTAATCCTAATTGTGTACAGATACAGCATTACATTTGAGATAGGGCAAACTATTTTGAAATATATTTTTATGCATTGCTATGATTATGTATGTATTATGTGTTAAGTGTACGGTACTTGTTTTATTTTAGCATCAATCTGCCAGTGCATATTCCTAGTTTGATGATTTTCCTTCACTGACAGTAAAGCTTTTCTGATCCTGAAAACCAAAAAACAAACTACTACGTCTACGCTTTTTACTTTATTGTTGTTGTCGTATTGATGCTAGAGCTGTCAAAAGTATCACAAATAAGCTACTAATTGATACTAAAACTAATATCGACGCTAGATACTCATTTGACTCTGGAAAAAAATAAAATCACATAAACCGGACAAAATTTGACCTTTCCTGAATAGTTTTAGACTGATCTGTGCGGTTAAAATGCATAAATATCCTTAGAGTGACGTAAATACGTGCTCTAGCCTTTGAAAATAGTGAAAAGCACTTTCTTTCAATATTTCTTCCAACTCCCTTTCAAGCGTGTATGTTTATTTCATTTACTTTTTTATATCCATTTGTATCACTGGATGTATGACTATCTTATGTTCTTATCAAGTCAACGTACAGAAAAATAAAACACATTTAGTATACTTGAATTGTTGTATGATTATTAATAAATAATAAAATACATTATCTTCATACAGCTTCCATCAGCCATGACTATTTTTAAATCACCCTTTTTTTTACGTTACATTCATCACTTTCCTAACCAAAATGATATCAAAAATATTATGAAATAAACACTGAAATACAAACATAAGCTTCCATATTATGCGTTCCAGTAATTTCCCTGCCTCTCCTGGCGTGACAATACAGGAAGTAATAGGAACTAATAATATGTTCTAAACAAGACAGATTAATTGTGCATGTATCTACATGATGGAAATACAATATATTAACTTTAAATAAAAAAATTAAAAAAATTAGATATAACAGAATCTAAAGCCCAAACTTGAATGTATTATTTTTATTATGTTGTATTTATTTATGTATTATTCTGTGTGCGTTGTAGCCTCCAGCGCTGTGAGCACATCTGGAGCTAGTGAAGAGTCATGATCACTATGGGAGGTCACATCCTCCAGTGTCCGCCCACATCTTCAGGGGACAGGACCTGCCACAGTCAAAGGCCCTGTTGTGTGGAAGTGGGCCCGCAGTGATCAGCATGTGTGGGAGGGAGGGGTCAGGAGCGATAGGCGTGTCCACAAGTCCAGCTTTATCAACAAGGAGGGCCAGGCCGTTTGGAACAGCGTGCAGAGTGATGTAAAAGGAAGACTGTTGCCTTCAAATGCAACAATTAAAAAAAAAAAATACTGTTGTTTTTTTGACCTATTTTTGAATGGTGAAAATTCCTTAAAATTTTGCATATTTATGGAGTTCAAAATGATGAGAAATTCGGACAAAAACAATATTTTATATTTTGATTGGGCAAAGTCCTGAAAACGTTGTATATAACAGAAACTGAAACCACAAATACCATAGGTCAGGATTACACAATTATAATGTTTTTTTTATTTTTTACTGAATCATCAACATTGGCTATGATACGAAAATAATAATACATTTTTATTTTACATTTCAGGTTTAAAAAGTAAAGACATTAAATTACAGCAAAGTAAAATGTGTTAAATGAAAATAAAATAAAAAAAATTTCTTGGAACATTTCTAAAGCACTTGATGTGTTCTTTCTTCACGACTTCAAAAACATCTGTAAAACCCAAGTGTGCTAATGTTCTAGCAGTAAAAACATGTGTTTCTATAGCAACAGAGATGCTACATTTTCAAAGTCTAAAAGAAGAAGCATTAGGTGTGTGGTTCAGGCTTTTGAGAGCGCGAGAAATCACTCAAACTGCACCAAATTATAGCAATGCCCTTATATAAGTGTGTTATTCAGCACTAACAACCAATTGGAAGTGTAAAAAGTGTATATAAGGCTATATAAAATGTATTCAATTGGTTAGAATAACAGGGTGTATGAAAAAGAAATCCATTTGTCTTTTTAAAGCAGCCGAGTAGTTCAGAGAATTCACTTTATTTTCATACTATTGTTACTTTACATTGTTCATGCATTGCATTGAAGGACTGTAGTGCTCTTTAAGCTGTGAAGGTTTTCTTATCCTGCAAGACTTGTCTTTTTTCTTTCTTTTTTACTTTGAATTGGAATTGAAAATTTCAAATACTGGATGGTTTTATCAAAAGTTGCTGCTAAATTCTGATCCGTTGTGTCCTTGATGTGTCCTTGATGTGTCCTCGATGTGTCCTTGAGAAAGACACTTCACCCGCCTTGCTCGTGTGACGTTTGCTTGTGAATGTGTGGTTGGTATTGGCCATGCACCTGCCCTGGGCTGGTGCTGATGGAAAGTTGCAGATCATCTTTTCTTTTAACATAGACATTTGTAAATTGTCCCTGACAAATAAAAAATTAAATAAACTAGATCCCAATTCATCTGTATCGCACACACCTTTTATTGCATGATTCATAATGTACTTTGTCCTATTGCACATTCCCTTATATTGCAATAATATGTATTGCACCAATTCCAATTGCACCAAATCGTATTGCATTTTAACCAGTTGCTTGAGTAGATCAAATTAGAATGCAACACTTACTCTTAAACCTATTTTTTTTCTGGGGATGGGCGATACCAACATTTTTGGTATGAATAAATACTTAATTATGTGTTTATTATTTATTAGTAGTAACCAAGTACTTTGGGGGGAATGTTTTTGATACCATGGCCAATGCTTGATACTTGCCTAACCCTATGATTAAGGTCATTTTAAAATAATATATGTATAAAATAGGATTTCAAAGAGAATCTGAAGGACAAAAAACACCTGACGGATGGATCAGTCCAAAATGCTGCTGGTGGAGCTGAATGAAGAAATGACCCTATTGAATTTGATGCCTAATGCACTTGTTAATTACTATTCATATTAGCATAACACTATCAATACCAACAATACTGATACTCCCATCCCTGGCACACACAACATCTAGTTGGGGCGTCTGTTTTGAATGTTTCTTAAAGGTAGAAAAACGTGCGCTTTCCCCCTCTGAGAGTAGAATACAGGAGAAATAGTATGTTTTATTACTGGTATTTGGTGCTTAACGCTTACATATGTAGTTTATGATCTTATATTTATTCATTCTATCTGAAACAACTTCATAATGAGGACATAACCGTTGAATTCTTGATCACCATCTTCTCCATGTATCCAACAGAATCCAAGCCAAGACACGTGAACTCCGGGAACGCCAAGCCAAGGAGCGGGAATACGCCGAAATCCCCGACGTGGTGAGCCCCGCCTTCAGCTCGGACGAGGAACACACCTACGCCGGGATCGGTTCTCTGGACTCCGGTTCCGTGGGCGGCGGCAGTCTGGACCACAGCCACCACTACCACCTGCCCCAGAGCCCCGACAGCCCGCCCACTCCGCTCCACAGCCAGGGCAACAACGGACTCCCCGTGGAGGCCGTGTACGCCCAGGTCAACAAGCACCGCAACGGACGCCCTCCTCCTGCTGCTGCTGCTGCTGCTGCTGCTGCTGCTGAGGACAGGTAGGAGCGGCAGTTGTGAGTTGTGGTTTGGTGTGTTGAAAACTGGCGGATTTTATGTGTAAAGTCTTTGCAATTGATCGTTGGAGTGCGCTGAAGTTTGAGCGTTGCTGTATTTCCAATGGCTGTTCCAATTGTGGTATTATTTAGCAATTGTATATGTGGAATTGCAACTTTGACCCTGAACTGGATGCCATACTGTATTTCCAGATTGCTTTGGGTTTCACTTTACGGAATTGAGAAGTTGTATTCTTTTTTAGCCCTAAATTATATTGTGTTGTTGTTGTTGTTGAGTTGTTAGCTTCTGAAACTCGAGTAGTTTATCAAAGTTTAAATTTCCAATGGACTTGTACCTCTTTCTGTCAATGAAATGTCTTAATAAGTCAAAAATATTCAGTTGTTTCAATGCCATGTTGATTATGTGGGAAGGAGCAAATATTTCAGCATCAAGTCTTTTTGGAGCAAAAAAAATATCGTAATATTTTGTACTTGTATACATTAAAAAATAAATATTTAAACGTATGATCTACAAATGCTGAATTTGATTATTATTTGTTTGGGAATGTGACTTTGTATATCAAGATTATTATGGTAAATTTGTGAACTTGCCATAATAATCCAAATAATTCATATATCGATTAAGTTATTTTATGGCTTATCCGGCCTTTGAAGCTGAATTACGGCTATTGAAGCTATTGTGAACACATGATGTAACTAAGTTTAAGATGTGTGTAATTAGACATATTAAGCTTCTGAACAGGTTGCTGCATTGAAGGATAAGTCAATACCATAAAACGTACCTTAAATCTGTTGGTGTCTGTAGGAATTCTATTACTTATTGACGATCGACGAGAGGCGAACGCTCAAGCAAGACTGTGTCAAGAAACCGTAATACAACTCTGAACGAGCTAACGATTAGGGACGACTATAATAGCATGGTTAAAATATGATAAAAGTTGATTTTACATAGTTTGTCCTCACTAACAACTTCCCCTCGTCCTTCGCGCGTCCGTTCAAACATCGCCAACCGACTCCGGTCCTTTGTTTACGCCTCACAATCCTCTCCTCCACCCGCGCTCCATCCATTATGCATACACCTCCGCTTGTTCATCTTTACTTATCACACGCGACACATGCCTCCCAAGCAACAATGAATTTCGCGCTGGATTTCTATCACCTTGCCGTTGTCCCGCGAGACCCTACACCCCCTTCCGCGATCCGCCGGCAAGCTGAAACAACAGCAGGAGTCGGTGATGCTAGCGCCGCCGTGTTCGAATTTAATTTCAGTCTGCTTGGCTTTTTTTCATTATCCTCGGATCACAGGTAATCCTCGCCGGTCCCCCGCGCTTCCTTGTTTTTGCACGCAGTCACCAGTCACGGCGCATGGCGGGCACGCCGGGGGGTTGGAGCGCTCATAACCGGCGTGTCAACAGGAATATTTGATGCAACAACAGGGCAATAGCAGGTTTTGAGGTCTGAAATGATAAAGTGACGTAAAGGAGGAGGATTGTAAAGGGTTAGAAAAGAAAGTTGGGAACAGTAGAGTAGAGAGTACGGCGGGTTTGGAGTTGGATTCCCAGACTGTATGTTGCTTGTTTAGGAATAGGTTTGCTACAGGTTCCATCAACTGAAAAGAATCCTGCAGCGTCGTGGGTTCAAATCCGGCTTATGACAGTTTGTTGCAATGTCCTTCCCCAGTCTTATCCACTTTTCACACAATACTGTCCTGTTGATAAAGCCTAAGGGGAAAAAACAAAGATACCCAAGTTGTCCGTCGCTATAGAGCTCGGGATCATGTTCTTATACATCATAGGATTTACAGTCAGTCTAATGTTCAAACAGAGTCTTGAAGATGCTAATGCTAAACAGCATTAATTCCAAACTTCTCTAAACCTACAGTATCCACGGCTCTTTGCTTTACTTTATAACATTGTTTTGGTTAATCCACAGAGATGGATGTTTGTTGCCAGAAAATGTGTGTACTTTCCAATAAAATGTACATTTTGATGACAGACCTGGCTAATACCAGAAGCGTGTGGCACACTAAATTGAGTCCTGAAAGAAGCTGATTGGTCAAAGCATCACAACAGCAAAGCCTAGAAATACTTTTGTTGGATCCAGTTTAGAGAAAAGCTCAGATATCTTTCTCATCCACCAACACACAAAGCACATTATGTGCACGTTTCTCAAAAAACAAATAGTTTGTTTTTCTGCTATAAAAGGCTGAGAGAGCGTTACTGGAGCGCAATCACCCAGTCGGGTTTGTCTACTTTTCTATTTTAGTTCATTATGATAGAATTGAGAGGGTGATGCAGGAAGTGCTCTTCAGTGCGGTTTTCAAATGTCAAGACTCAAGTGGATTACAAAAATATGTAAATCAACTTTGAAGCTATACGGTTTTGTTTTTAGCATCATTAGAACTGCTTCACTCCTCAGTGCAACAGTAGAGGGAGGAGAGTCTGCATCCTTGTACCATCTGCACAGAAATAGGGCTTCTCTTCCATATCGATAGAACTTTGAAATCATTTTGTCCATGTTTTTTAGTCAGACCTTCTCCTTTTCTGGATAGAATATGTTCTTCTGAATGCCAGTATTAGCCAGTATTAGCCAGTATTAGCCAGTATTAGCCAGTATTAGCCAGTATTAGCCAGTATTAGCCAGTATTAGCCAGTATTAGCCAGTATTAGCCAGTATTAGCCAGTGTTGCCTGTTAGCCTCCGAGCCCTGATTGAGTTAGGAGTTCACTTACCATGAGGCCCATATTGAGTTCCGAGCGGACTTCTTGCTGGTGTGACATGTCAGCAGAGATCTTCCCCGGAGGATGCCCTGCTCGTTTTATAGGATGTTATTCATAACCAGGATAATCCCCTGCCTGTGTGATTGACAGCCATCACCTCGGGGCTCCTGACCTTTCCCAGCCAAGATATGTGACCACATGTGACTGAGGCAGAGAGGACGGTGTCTGCTGCAGGTTTTTAAATGGTTTAGTGTCCAGACAAGGTTATGTGCCACTATGTACATCTCAACCCACACAGAACACTTCCATGTGTTGTTTGGGTGAAAGATGAAAGTCAATCGAATGGAAATTAAAATAAAGTACCAAAACCCTGTTAACCCTGGACCTCCACAAACAAGTGCTGGTGCATATGTCAATTTACATAATCTCACAAATGATTCAATGGCTAATTAAAAAAGTGTGTTTGTTGAAGAAAGTTTTGGTGAAAAGTGACAGAAAGTATTCAAATGTGTGTTGAAAGAAAATGGAAAATAGTTATTAACCATACTTGAGATATTCATTGCTATTTCTAAATATATTATTATTTATTTTTTTCCCCAAAAAAATGTTTGTGGGCAAATAATTAGTTAATTGGTCATAAACTTGTTAAAAGTCTGTAAACTTTATATATTTTTAGATTACAATTTGTGTAAAACTCTCATGTGCTCAAGGCGAACTTACATTTTTTTCTGATTTTAAGTTTCTGGTAAGAATCTAATGACATTTATATATACTTAAAGGCGGTATGGACAATTTTTCGGCGATTTGAGAACGCAGGCAGAAGTGCGCATGTCACTCCCCCGTGTGGACTGATACAACACACACGTGCGTTTGTTTATTAGCGCAACGGAGCGCATCGCGTCTCTCGTCTCCCGTAGATTTCTGTCCACTTCTGCGTCAGCTCGAACTGTCTTTATCCGTCTTCATTTTGCCCCGTACACTGAGGGAACTATATTATGATAGATCAATGCGCTTAGGCACGCGGAAACGTGGGCACGAACCGCACGCGGCTGCAGGTGAGCGATAGGTGCGTTTTATGATTGATACGTGGCAGGACAAATGATTTATCCACGCCACGAGGAAATATGATAAAACATTTGCTGAAAAAAATCGTCCATACCACCTTTAAGGAAGAAATAAATGACAAATATCACGTAATCTCTGGTTTTATACTTGAATATAGGGCATGGCTAGCCAAGTGCATGAGTTTGAGCAATGGGCAAAGATGGAGAATTTTGTGTCTGATAATATCTATGAATCACTACTGTTAAATACATGTATCACACTCAAGCATCAGAATATGGAGTGAGTGTAGTATTTAGCATCTCAAACTAAACTCTTCATGTGTTTGACATCAGGCTAACTCAAACTTGGCTTCTGCCTACACCTGGTCAAAAAACAATGTATCTCGCATTTTGTTTTGTGCTTGAATGTTGAGCACCTTTTGTTTATTTTTGACCAAACCACAATAAATTAAAAAAAAAAAAAAAAATCTTTATAATACCATTTTTAATCTTCTTTGTTATCAAAAGTGCAATGTGCATCTTATTTTTTTTACGAGTTCTCATTTTGACTTTGTTTGGTGTATTTATACCTGTTGTAAATATAAATTATAGTTTTACACCAATAAAGTAGCTATTTGTGGAAAAAAAATTACAGGTGACATGACATCACACATTTATGCATAATTTACACAAAACAAACAACTTGTTTGACGCTATAAACTTTAATTCACCAAAATAAAAGTGCTCTCATACATTGTTGATTGTCAAAGTAAAACAAAAAAAATGACATTATATTAGTATTGCCGGGTAATTTCCTAGTTTGATGCCATCAGTTACAAACAGGAAGTAAATTATAAACCTAAATCTTTTTGCTTTTTTGCAATTTTTTTGTTTATTTTTAGCATAATTTAAAAATATTTATCTTATTATTTTAGTTCAATGAGTCATCCGAGCTGTCATAGGCACTTTAAACGCACCGAGACTCCATTTACATTTAGACGCATTAAAACCGACCTCGAAATGTATCATATTTTTCGGAGTCACTACACCAAACACTAATACATAATTCCTGGCTTTCCAAAACACTATTATCACCTCCTTCTTGCTTTCATGCCTGTTGCAAATTGTCACCTCCGCTAGTTTTATTTCAGCATTGGTAGCTTAGCGTGCTATGTTAATTATAGATACAAGCGCGCTGCGAGTTTGGGCTCGTGCGCCTTGAGAAAGTGATAGCGCCGTATGGAAAAAATATTGGCAGGGCCCGGATTAGCCGCTCGCGAGTGTTTTTTTCCGATTTGATTTGAAACAGGCACCCAGTGTTTGCGGCCCCTCCTTCATTTGCATATCTTGTGTATTGCAGCTTCAGTAATATTTGTCTCGCTGCCTTTGAGATATAATAACATACACTGGTGCTATTTGAGCTCAGAGGCGTTCTATTTACAATTTGCGAGGGAAAGAGAAGAGAGCGCCGGGCCTGAAATGCGTGGCAGTCACTTTCTCTGTCATAACAAATATAAACAGTGATTTGCATTTCTGAATGAAACCTAATGGAACTTTTTATTGTCCAATACAGAGGGAGCGGTACAAGGGGAATTGCAATCCGCTGTCATTTTTGCATATAAACAGCGAGTAGAGGTGGAAAGTCACTCTGCGCTACTACTGCGTAATGTTGTTGTGTCCTTGGGCAAGGTACTTCAGCAGAGCCTGTGTATTAGTGTAGGGAGTGAGTGAGTGAATGAAGGAGCGTTAAAACTTGTGTATACTATTGTTATTTTATTCATTGAAGAAATGGGACCGCAGTACTTTTCTCTCTGTTACTAACTTCTTATAGCTTCAGTGGTCAGTGGTTCCATCCTTGCTATTCAAAAGATTATAGTTGTTGTGTCATTGTGCCGGACACTTTCTGGACACTCAAACATTATTTTTTGACCCTGAATAAATCCTATTTCACCTTTCTCTATTTAATAATTTTGTGACAATCTAGTGACATTAGAGAGTATTTGAATTTGAACTTTCTTTGGTGTCAGTACTGCTAGTAGAAGGAGAATTTCAGCAGTATATAAAGTAGTAGTAGTAGTAGTAGTAGTAGTAGTAGTAGTAGTAGTAGCAGAATTTACCATCTTTGGTGTTGCTTTAAAATAAGGTTCCGTAGTTAAATATTGATGGCGTTAATAAGCACTAGTTATTTGTTTCTAAGCGTTATAAGGCATTGTCCCTGTCAAATAAATTAAAAAACAAAAAAAAATATCCAGGTATTGGAAATAGTTCAGTGACGATTTGTGGCTGTGTGGGAAGCACATATGCCAAGCTCCATGTGAAGCCGGCTGGAGCGTTGTGAGTTTGATTCTGTCAAACACTGTCCAATAAAGCCTATATGGGCCATATACAAATGCTAGTAAAGGCCTTATAAGTGCATAAACGTGAATAGTTTACTACAGAATCTTATTTTAAAGCGTTACCCAATAGTTATATCAGTATTGTCAGCAGCATTGTAGTAAAAATGTAGTAATAGCAGAGGTCCCCAACCACTGGACCCAAAACTGGGCCATATATTGAGCCAATGAACCCTATAAACAGTAAACATGAGTGATAAGCGGTTGTATGCATTTTGCCTTTTGTTACAGGCTTTACACCATCAAATGGTCCTCAAAAAAGAAAATAAAAAGGACTGAATTGGTCTTTTAGAGGAAAAAAAGGTTGGGTTAACCAGCATCAACGTGGTAAAGGAAAGTCCATTCTAGCAGAGAGTAGTTGGAATCAGTGAAAATTGAAGCAAATAGCATTCAAAAAGCATTCAAGCTGTTTTTGTTTAATTCATTTTTACCACAACTTTGACTTTATCGCCCTGACACCTCGAGTGAGCTCAAAGAATGCGCGTCATTCCGAAACGCCACGCCGAACCGACCGTCTTCCACTGGCGATTAAAGCTATCAGCTGATTATCATATGACCTCGGCGGCGCTAGCACACATCATACCTTGTAGAATTGGTTCCAGGGAGCTTGCAAACAGCGGTAAATTGAGTTGAAATTTGCAGACAACCTTCCTTTATTTGTGTGCCAGCGCGGGGGAAAAACACGGCCAAATGCGCTCGCTCGAACTAATCAGGATCTTAACATCTGAAAGCCACGACGACAGAGGCGGAGGAGCTAAAAACAGCGCTGGCCGAGCAGGTTCTCATGAGGTTGTTTACTGCAATACAAGGTTAAAGCCAGGGACGGATACTCGAGTCATAAGAGGCTATTTAGGGCGGCTTCTAATGGAGCGGTATGTATGGAACAGGACCAGGGCAACGTCACCAAGCACTTGTTTTTTATGTTGCTGCTTTTTACTTTGAGAATAAGAGCGTCCACGACATTGTTCAATCGAAACCTTAAGATGTTTTATTCTTTCATTAAATCCATTTGTATTCATAGATTTATATGGAATGTTGTAACTTCAAAGGTTGTTTTCCCCACACACCAAACTTTACAGGCTTCAACTTAACAAGATTTGAATGGATCAATCATACTTTTGATCCCCTAAGGGTTTATTTAAGTCTAATTCTAATCATGATTTATTTAAGTTTTATTTTAAAAGAAGAAAAAAAAATGTAATTTTTTTTTCTTCAAATTAAAAGATATCCAAAATCCCTTCCTTACGTTTTATTTTCTATTTTTATATCTCATATATTTCTTATATGTTAACGAATAGAGAAATACATTTAAACCTGGCTTCATCAATTGACCAGTTGTATCTGTCTCGGCTAATAATTGTGATATTTTAGCCTTTTTTTTATATGAAATTATTACATGATGAAAAACTTGTGATGCATTTTTCTTGCACTACTGAAGAGGTTTCAAATTAAATCTCAATGTATCGTTTTTTCTGCAGTGTCTTACCTTAATTAAGTTTGGACTTTTGCTTCCTGAATAGTATAGTGCATTTCTTTCATCTCTTTCTAATCTTTGCATTTGGGTCTATACTGGACATTAAGTTGAAAGCAAACAAAAAATAGAATCATTTTGTAGCTTATGTCCATTTTAAACCCATTCACCGCTAACACACTGACGCTCCCAGGTCTTTCCTTCTCCATACTTCATAAGAGAAGGCCACAGATGGATAAAAAACACAATTTACCCTCAATTTTTTTTCTAATAGGCCTCAGTAATGTTTTATACTAAGGTCAACTTTTGTGTAAAACATGTCCCAGTCAGACCTGAGCCTATAAACCTTCCCAGATACGAGATTCAAGCGTTTCTTTCCCCTCCTCGTTTTGCCGTATTGAGTTTTACTGCTCCTCAATGGGATCGCGGCACCACCAAAGCTCATTTGACAATTTATTAGCAGCTAGCGTGTTATTAGCCTTGGCAGCCCCACTGGTGTTTTGACAGCGCTGTCAGCCTCAGTCAAATCCAAGGGCGGCAATCGCAGTCAGGCAAAAGGAGTTTGGTGAACGGCTCATTGTCAAATAAACATAAATAATACTCTGATAAATCCAATATTGTTTTATTGTGGGCCACTGGAGATTAGATTTATCAGGAAATATTGCATTTTTGATTATTTGGTTGTGGAGTTATGACATTTAAGGAAAGTTAACTTATATATAGTTATATATATATATATATATATATATATATATATATATATATGTACAAACACAAAAAAAAAAATCTAAAAATTACACACCAACGCTTAATAAACCAACTACATAAAGAAAGAAAGAAAAAAAGATTAAGTGGGACAGTTAAAGAGTCCACAGATGATCATTTAAACCTACATACCGGTACTGTATGTCATTGGGCTTTCTTACACTTTTTTACTTGTAACCTTCATAAAATCATTTTTCACATTTCACAAAATAATCTCATCGCCCCAAAACTTTATCTTTAAAGGCGCAATGGACGATTTTTTGGCGATTTGAGAACGCAGGCAGAAGTGCGCATGCCACTCCCCGTGCGGACTGATACAACACACACGTGCGTTTGTTTATTAGCGCGACGGATCACATCGCATCTCTCGTCTCCTGTAGATTTCCGTCCACTTCTGCGTCAGCTCAAACTGTCTTTCTCCGTCTTCCTTTTGCCCCGTACACTGAGGGAACTATATTATGATAGATCAATGCGCTTAGGCACGCGGAAACGTGGGGACGAGCCGCACACGGCTGCAGGTGAGCGGTAGGTGCGTTTTATGATTGATACGTGGCAGGACTAATCGGCAGTCCACGCCACGAGGAAATAAGACTCAAATTTATGCCAAAAAAATCGTCCATTCAACCTTTAATTCAGCACACATCAATGATAAGTAAAAGAAAAATAAATAAATCATAAAAGTGCAAGGATTTTAAAGCACATCAAAAGGATCAAAGTTGACTGCCCCACTTTACCCATTTTTCACTTTGAATTTTATAATAATTTATTATCAATCACAACAGCTGGAGCGTTTATTTCTTCACTCTACACCTTCAACAACAAGTCAAACCGAGCTAAAGCGCCTGACCTTATTTCTCGACAGGCAGCTGACAAGTCATCACCTCCATCCCGCCAGAGGGGGAGGGGCTATGTAAGAGGCGGGGTGCATTTGGTATTCCGCTCCTTCCTCCCCACGAGCGCGACAGCCTGACAGGTGCCATGGTTGGGATTTGGGGAAGAGGAGGGCAAAGGCTTGGAAGTGGGATTTGATTGACTGCTGTTCTTATTACTTACACCAGAGTGTCTGCGGCCGAGGCGAGACGCAGGAGCTGGAGTAGAAGGAGCTGGCAGAGATGCGGCGTTAGCTTGAAGTTCTAACATCTAACAGTGCTTCTGAATCCTATGTCCTTCACTTTCAGAAGTTGAAATGAGATTATGGAGGAGCTGATGGATTTTATACAGCTGATAGAGACATTTGAACTCTAAAGAAAGTCCACCGCTTTTTACTTCTGTGTGAAATGTTAATGGCAGATAGACTCAGCCAAGCCTGCGAGCAGAAATCTCTTTTCATGTTGCATAATCTTCCTTTAGCATAAGGTGTTTTAGATTTGTATTAATTCATTGATTTTTTTTTCTCTTTCTTATGGGAATGTAGAATGTTTAATGCATTCTACAGTAAGAATAGGAGTAGGATAAAGTCCCCTACTTCATATTATTGACAAAAAATAGACATAGATGGCCTCTTGTGATTAACTTCTATGGGTTACTGACCTTTTTCTTTTCTTTTCTTTTTTATAAATAAAAAAACAAACACAAAAATAAACAAAAACAAGAACAGGCCTTTTTTGTACAATTTACATAACATTTAACTTGTTTTGTCTGCATTTATTCTAAAATCTGATAATATTTGAAAAAAAATTATGTTCATTGTCCATTGCTTTACACCAGCAAATTAAATACACATTTGTTTAAGTGTAGTGTAGTCCTGACTTCATAAATAGTCCAATAGAAAATTACTAAATGCTTTAAATTAGTATTGATTATCAAGCTCATTGCACAAAACATTGTATAGTAAGATATTAATGTAATGCTCCAGTCATCCAGGAGTCTTTAATAGTAATAAAGGTTCAAGACGTTTTCCTTCCCTTTAAAACCAGTACCAAATAACATCTCTTTCTTTCAGGCTCAAAGTAAAAGTTCCCAACAGGCCCAATTTTCTTTTCCAATATGTGTAACTTTATTTCAAAATGACACAACTTTTCTAACTGTCGAAACCCAATCTTGCAAGCTAGCAATTATCTCTATATATTCCGTTGAATGACTCCATCAACATAATAGCAAGACCGAGACGATCATCTGAAGACGCTCAATCAAACGTTATACATTCCCAATCACCACTAATCTCTTTTTTTATTGTTCCTTCTCATAACGTCACTGTAATTACCCGCAATTAACAATCAGTGTGCCTGATTTTATAGCCTTTATTTTCACTTCAATCAACAGCGGATTACCAACACTTTCTGACTCCGCCGTGTGTGCCTTTGATTAAACGCTGGTTCTTAATAATTCAGTGGTAAACAAATGTTGTACTACATCTTGCGTCTTCTAATAGCGCTCTTAGTTACCCTCCAGGGAGTCAAATTGATACGTCTCGCAATGGAAGGCTTGTTTTCTTTATTGCGACGCATACATTAGCGCTAACTAATGACTTTTTACCAACTCGCCGCTAGCTGCTTTGTGCTAGGTCGCAGCCACTCTTGTTCGGAGCTATTTTTGCGATATTTCATCCCTGCCAGCTTGTTTTTTCTTCAACGTTTTGTTCTTTTTGTTTGGGTCTGACAAGTTGTAGTGGTTTGCCATTAGTCCCTCTGCTTGTGGTTGTGTGCTAGTGCAATTAATGTCAGCGAGAATGTGTGCGACGCTGCTGCTGCTGCTTCTTTCCCACCTCTAATTGAGGATAAAATGTGAGTTCACCTGGATGCTAGCTAGCAAAGGCTGCATGGGGGGGATGCCTGTGTAATGATGGGGGGGGATTCAGGTTAGCGTGGGTTATGTTAGCATGTTAGCGCTGGTATGCGTTTGGAGATATAATAGTCTCGTTGGAACAGTTTGTGAAGGCATTACAGAACAAATATTATTCTTATAGATGAGAAATGTTGGTTTAAGGAAGACATGCACTAAGCCCCTTATTCACAAGGCCTGTGAATGGTCCTGGTTTAGATCTGGTTTAAATGTGGGTTGGTTCTGCTCTAGTCCTGTTTTAATCCTAGTTTAATTCATGGGACAGACCTGGTTCAGTCCCAGTTCGTACTAGTTTAGTCCTGGTTTAATCAAGGATTCTGGATTGGCAGTTTTGCAGACCAACGTTATTAAAGCCTTTTGTATATTATATTTCACCAGCCTAGAGGCCACGATGCTCCGAAAGATCTGGTCATTTTTGTTTTGTTTTTATTCCCTATACCTGCATTTCTATCACCTTATTCTTTATGCGCATGTTTAAGTATTGTATAAGTAACGGAAGGTGGAACCACCAAATATTGCACTTTTGCATAAAGGTTTATACGCTTGCTTGAGGCGGATTTTGTTTCATGCGCAAAACAGTTAAAGCTATATTTGGAAAGGTTGAAGCATTTTTAGTCGCATGAACTCATGAAGCGGGCACAGGTGATGAACAAAGACAAAATGATCCATCAGGTTTATTGTTTGCTGCAAATCCTTCAGATCTATAGTAAAACATATCTATAGCATCATTAATGTGTTAACAACCTGCTAAATTCCAGAGATTGAAAGTGCGTCTCTAGTTTACAGTAGTCCAACAAGCAGAATGTGCAATGTGCGCCCTCTGCAGCATCAGCGGTGTCACGACAATGAGCCGACAGGCGGCTCCCGTAACCAGGGCAACCAACACTCAGCTATGCACTTGAACGCTTAGATGGAAACGGAACTCAATTTGCATTTGTTATTTGCTTTTCTTTTGAACAGCTAAGCTACAAAAGAAAAATGACATAGTGACAGTAAGTAGCACTCTTGCCTCACAACGAGAAGGTACAAGTGTCCGTACCCGTGTGGAGAGTCATGTCTTTGCAGTGAATCTACACTCCACATGTTGACATCTCTTCCTTGAAATAGATCATGCATTTACACACTGATACCACACCTCTGGCCCTCTGAGCTTTGCACTATTTGATGGAGTCCGAATTTACCCAATATACTGGGCTCATCCCACAAATGTACACAAAACCCTTCATCTATCTACCAGGCTGTGCAAGTGAAATATCCTCCTCCACTCCATCCATGGACGAGAGCGAGCGAGGGGCCCCCGCGGGACGGATGCGAGGAGAGCGGGCGCGCGGAAGGCAATTTATCCAGCGTTTGTACTATTACCTTCATTTAAGAAAGCAAACAGCCTGCAAGCCGATCTAAGGAGAGAGGGAGGGAAAGGAGGAGAGGAGAAGAGAGGAGAGGAGAGGGAGAGAGCCATAGAGAGAGTTAGACACTTTCGCGAACCAGTGGAAACATGGCTTGAGATGGATGGAGGGAGAGAGAGTATGAGAAAAAAAGTTTGGAAGCAAGGTATGGAGAGAATGAGATGGAGAAAGAGACGTAGAGAAAGGTGGGAAGAGATCGGGAGTAAGAGGGAGGGATGGAGAGGGAAAGAGAGAAAGATAGGCTAACCTCAGATCCTAAATCAAGCGAATCAAGCTTATTAAGACCGTACTCTATCATCGTCCTTCAATTTCAGGCCTGGAGCATACACATATAGGGTCTAATGAATTTTCACCAGCAGATCAAAGGGAACATGGGGAAGGGGGTTGGGTTTGGCATTGCGGGGTAGGCGGGGTTTCAAAACGGCCAACAGCATTTGGTCGAATGTTGGCGCGTTAGTGGAGCAGGCACCTTAGGGCATGTCGTTTGAGAGCAGGAAATAGACAGTTAAACATGGTTGAAGCTTGTAGTGCTTGACAACATGAGTGAGTGCACGGTGATAAGAAAAAAGTGGTTTGCAGAGAGGTATTTAGTTTGAAATGTTACAGTATTCATGGGTTTCGGCGTTCTACTGTAGGCGACATTTTGAGGGCTTTTCACCTTTCAAAAGATTAGTACGATATTTGTGTTAATGGCAACAGAATTAGCTGCAATGTTTTTCTTTCTGAATAGGGCGGGGCAATACATGGAAAAATTGAGTAATCAATATTCAGTCGTGTCTAATTGTTAATGATGTGGTTGGGGTTTAACAGCCAATACTGGCAGTAGAAACATACTACAGAAGTCAGAAGAAATGTTACTATTTTAATTCTTATGTGTGCTTTTTTTATAAGACTTGGAATTGATTAGTGTGAGGAAAATTAATCTTGATTGTATTCTTTCTTCCCCATATTACCCAGTCCTAATTCTGAAAGCCATGGATAGAACAAGTGGGTTTCAGAGTGATGCAAATCTGGTCACGTTTCCATAGCAATCAACATTTGTATTATATCCTTCATCTCTTCAAATATCATCTATAAACTAGAAGCTGAAACATGAATAAAATAGAAAGACATACAGGGTTGGTATGACAAAGTAATAATAAATAAGTATATAAATATTTAAATAATAGTTTCAGATGTGAGATTTAAAGGTGCATTTGTTTCTGGAGCAGGTTATGTTTGTCTCCATTGATAGCTCATTGCTTTTATCTTTAATGTCCCACAATACACAATATGGCCTTAAATATGAATGTGACCAGAGCAAGTTAATGGCCAGATCTGTGGAGAGGCGTCCCCACTATCAGACTCACATTATGTTTTTCATGGTATTTTTGGGCAATAAAACCACCTGCAATTGAATAAAATGCTTGATAAAAAAAAAAGTTCCAGGCAAAGCAATAATACTTGGAGATAAACAAACAAGTATCCTAAAAAATCCCCACCGGAGCTGTATAAATATACCACTATTTTTAATCTCAGTTTTCCCCATTACAAATTCATTACGCACACTTACACATGGATTCCATGTTTATTTATTGAAAAACATGCTTCAGACCAAAGAGAAACCAATTTTCCAAACCAATCACGGTCGCTAGGCGCTAACGCGGTAGCATCACAGCGGCGTTCATTGTGCCGTCTTCACACTGAGCTCCAGGAATAGCCGAGGTGAGGAATGTGCAGGCAGGTGACCGAGAGCTGGAGCGTGTCCACCAGCAGCGACTGCCACACATTCTCTCACTGCCACACATTCTCTCACTCCTCTGTCTTCACTTTGCTGACTTGACAAAGACTTGTTTCAGCTTTTGAAGGTGACACATTTTGTTGAGTTAATTGGATTTGTACACGTTTAGGAAAAATGACCGCTCACCCACTTAAAGCAGTTTTATTCACACATGATTGAGTATTCATGGTTGGTTTAGTCTCCCGCTCCAAAACGTCAAATGTTAAGTTCTGCCTTGTGATGTCATTAGGTGGTATTGCGGGAATTGTTTGTGTTTATGTCTTTTTTGTGTGTTTTTTTTCAGTCCAACTTTATTTGATTGGACCGTTTTAGAGGGAAAGGGTTTATTTATTTATTTGCTTCACAACTTTGATGATAGCGCCAGTCGAGAGAGTTCTTGTAACCTTTTATGTTAACCATCAATACCATTTTTTATGCTCAGAAATCCGGTTTGAAGTCCTGCTTTTTGTTTTCCATATTATGTGCATTGTTTTAAGCTACATGTGGAAATTGCAGTGTAACAAGAACAGCAGCAGTAGATAACAGTCAAGATTATATTCTATGTAGAGTAAGGATTCAAACAGGCCTGTAACAACCAATAATGTTCAGAATGTTGTCAAATTTTCCAATGTAATAAATCGATAATGTAATAACAGTTCTCCTTTTCCAGGCCAAGTAACAGGTTTGTCAAGATGCAAGCCCGCTCACAGTAAGGACTCTGTTTTGTCTTTATTTTTTGTATAATAAAGCTATAAAAGAAGGGTTTATTAAATTATAAGTCGATAAAGTACAAACAGTTCAACAATGGAATAATGGCCAATAATATGATTTTTACAGTGGATATGTTATGTAAAACCAAGCATATGACTGATTATATTAAAACAGTGTAGCTTATTAGCAAATACCATAATTCTTCTGGTACAAATGACCCATTCCACATCACATCTGCCATTACACAATCTCAAACATCCCTCATAAGTGGACATCAGACAGTGTTCTCAGACTCGTGGCTCCATTGTGATCTATAGAGATACCGAGGGTGCATTAAAACAGACAAACAAGTGCACTGTACAAAGCTAAGAGCACATTTACAGGCGTATGGTGGCCTTATGGAAGTCTCCCAGCCTCCACGGAGTAGTATCGGGAACAAACAAGTTCGAGTGAGGTGAATTAAGGCGATGCTGGTGTGGTTGCTGTGGCCGGAGGGGTTCAAAATCCCACTGCGATAGTTTAACGAAGCCATGATGCCGACAGAAAGCCTGGGGCCAACATGGGGCCTACAGTTTGTGCAACAGCAAAATGGGAAGTCAGAAAAATAAAGTCCATGCTGAATTAAAGATCATGTTTAAAGAGAAGGTACAAAAGGCTGTAGCGTTAAGCATAATGTAATCATTAGTAGCAAAATCATAGTTATGGGACATATCAAGACCTAGAAATGGTTGGCTCACAAATGTGCTTTATTTTTTTGTTTCACAGTATCATAGTTTATTGTATTATGGATTGGAGAAGTAATCAGCCTCTCTTATTCAATCACAAATGAGCTTTGTTTGAGATTTACACCAGGTTATAACATCATTCCCTCAGCAAAAACACACCCGGAGTTGTATTTCGCTTCATGAACACTTCATGTATTCATTCATTTATTTACGTCATTAATCTTGCTTACGAGGTCATCTCCCTCTGAGCCTCAGAAAACACTTTCAAATTCCACAGAATATTTTATGTAAATGGAGGAGATCTGGAGGTCAAATTGCATTCATTACAATTGCATGTTTAAATTAGGAATCCCACTATGTTGCTAAAATAACTAGCTTTCTTCATGGTAATTCCACTGTTGCTAGATGAGGAAGCACAGACTGATGCATTTTGACAGGAAAGTACAATGTGAAATGGGAATGAGACATGAAATGGGTAAGAACATGCCGCATATTGTCCAGAGCTGGATTCGGACTCACGATGCTGCATATGTGCTATATTAATGTGTCTTTTCTATACTTAGGAAACATTTTTATTTCTAAAGCATGAAATGCCAAAGCAAAAGTATTCAAGAGGCCAAAAAGAAAAGGGTTTTGATTGAAATTGAAATTTACAGAAAGTTTTTTCTTCTTTTATATTTTATACAAACAGACAGAACAAAGAGACTAAGACCAGAAAGTGAAAAAGAAAAAAAAAGAAATATTAAATAAAATGTCCAATGTATTGATCGTACCTGTCCCAGTGTTTGATACATTTGTCCATGTTTAAGTTCAAAATATTTATTCAATTAAATACATGGTGTTTTAAAATATTGTGATACATTTTTTTAACATAATTATTTTCAAACATGTGATTTCCTTGTCTTCCTTTGGGGAGTATATATATGTTCCCATGCTTCGTCTGTCAATATTTCACTTACAGATTATAGTTTTAGAACAAGGGAGCAACCAATTAAATACTATAATAATGCTTAGTATTTCAGCATTATATTTTAGATGAATAAAAGGTCTTCTGTATTTAAAAATTGACAGTTCCTTGCTTTAAGCCGACTATACACAAGTAGAGGGCCTAATACATTACACACATACAAGTTAGATATGACCATACTTGTTACCATCACTGTTGACAATTTATATCTACATTAAAGGTACACTATATTTACTGGTGGGTTTACTTGTCTCCATGGAAATGTTATTGTTTCTTCCACAATTGACATAATCTCCATTTTCTGTCTTGCATTTATTCAATTACAGGTGTTTTTATTGCTCAAAACCCCTCTCTATATCCATTTGGCTCCATATAACATCTCCATGGAAACAAGTGATATTTAATTGTGTGATTTCATATATCGATAATCTTCACGCTATACCATTTTATTTTACCAAAATTTGCTTGGCAGTGTTCTGGGATCCTACACGACTCGATCTCGTATATAAGACAGGGCTTAAGACAGACGGAATGTGTCTCTGGCTGGTTTGCTTGGATTTGGGGCGTATTCATCCATTCTGCTTCCTGTAATTACAAAGGCCCTCGTTGAAATCCGATTTGCCACTGGGAGAATGGTTGAGATGAGAGGATTTGGAACGAAAAATGGCATACTCTCACTAAAAGAATATACCGTTTTATAGATGTCTTAAAACAGAACTGAAACATTTGTGTTGAGTGCGCAGGGATGTATGTAAGGACATTTTAATAAAGTGTCTCTGTACTAGCAGCTTGCTCGATTAGTGCAGCTGTAACGCTTTAGCTACAGTTGTACTCAGAAACCACTAAATAAGCAACAGCAACTTGCTACAACCAGGTTTTGGAGACATTTACATCTGCTCTTCCTCGACCACAAGCCTTCTGTGCACGGGACAAGCCCTCAAAGCTTTCAAGAGCACTGACCTAAAACAGCGGGACATTTGGCCTGTTAAAATTGTCTTCAAGTAGGCTGATGTAAACTAGCATTAGCCAGCTGCTAACTACCTGAAACAAACAGCTCAGCCTCAGTCTGGAGTGATTCATGTAACTCCACTGGTCCCTCCTGACTACAGTAATACATTCCTTTCAAACTGAACCTTTGGGGTTGTTATAGAAGATGATTTCTTTGTTTTGAGACTGTTTGGTGGCCAAGCCCACAGTGAGCATGTGGCTTTCGTCCTCTAGATGGCAGTAGCAGTGAGTGTGCACGCTGTGACGGATACATTGACAATGATGATTATAGTTATTCATCTTTAGTTTTGATTGGATATATTTACCCTCCTGCTGCTCTTGTACTTGGCGTCGAGACCCACAAATAGAGTCTTAGTCTTCTCTTCTCCCATCCACTAGCATCCCCCTTCCTTTGAGTGCATGTTCTGTATTATTGCTAGCCATTACCAGCTAACAGCACCTGTGCGTCCGCCCCGTCCCATCACATCGCTCGGTCCTTGTTCTGATGGCCTGTAAGTGTTCCGCCAAGACAGGGCATCCTGGAAACGCGCCTCCGTCTTCCCCGACTCGATTAAACATAAAGAATATTCCCCGTTCTGCACTTGTATGGGGGTCATTTAGGCCTCTCCATCAAAGAGCCCAGCGCCGACTTCACCGGGATAATAGCTCTGTTTTAGTGTTGCGCTGGGACTCCTATTAAAAGGCTTTATGAGCTGCTGTAGCTACTGCTGTTGTGTCTGCGCTGAGGTGCGCCTGGAGGTGGAGTTGGACTAGATGTGGTGCTGGAAATGAGTATGGAGCTTTTTCATTTCTCTATGAACGACAATAGCTGATTATTCTCGGCGTCAGCTTTGCATATGGCCATCGTCAAACACAAAACCACCTTGTTTATGTCTGACAAAGTGAGATTGTGTGATTGCTGATGTTCTGACTGTTGGCTGCATGAATTATTGTTATATTTGTCCACTGCGGTTGTGTGAGTACATTTTCTATTCATTTTTCACCATGGATTTTTCACAAAATTCAAATATTAAAAAATGATGGCAGCTAATTAGTTGTGTGGTAATAAATGTCCATAATCTGGTTGTTTTCAGTCCAAAAAACACCAGATGAAGAGTTTAAGGCAACGACCCATCTTCCAAATATACACACACATAAATAATAATCTTGTTTACTGGTTTAATTCTGGGTTAACAGTTGTTTAGACCTGTTTTGGTCTTGGTTTAGTTCTTAAGTCTGCTTTAGACCTGTTTTGATTCTAGGTTAGTCCGTGTTCAGACCTGGTTGGTTCTAGTCTAGTCCGTGTTTAATTCCGGTTCAGTTCTGGATAGGGAATTTTGCAAGTCAGTATTGGTAAATCCTGTTGTATGTTATTTCTCACAAAAGTCCCATCTATCAGCAGTTATTTTATTGCATTAACTCAATGTATTGAAAGCCTGTTGGGGATATTTTGTGCGACCCAGACTTTTGTTTCAGGAGTGGCGTGTTGTGCACGGCCCAGAGGCCTCGCCGCTCCGAAAAATCTGTCCCTCAGGAAAATGAAGTTGAATAGTTCTGGTTTAAGCTGATAAACACTGAACAAGCTTTTATTAATATTATCTTCACGTCTATGAGGAAAATGAATGTGAAATTTAATTCTGGAACCAAGTGGTGGGCCGTGGTCACTGCTGAGCTCCATCAGTAGTAATATTAGTAGTAGTAGAAGTATTAGGATTAAGACTTCCTTTTTCTACAATTACAGCACACATTCTCACATAATTTATTCCTTTTTTTCCCTTTTGTTTACTACAGTAATAGAAGTAACATTGCTTTAATACTAGTAGAAGTAGTGGTATTCGCTACTTCTTTATGCCATTCCGTTATCCCTCCGTTACACAACTTGCACGGCTTCTCAGACTTCTCTTTCTCTTCAATACATAAAACTTATGTACCTTCTTTGTGTTGCAACAGTGGAATTTCTCCATTGTGGGACAAATAAAGGCTTATCTTATCTAACTTGCACGCATATAGTTCATTACCACTACTACTAACTTTTGCCATACCATTATCCCTCCGTTACAGCGCTTACACATGAGTTACATATTGTTGTTTTTTGTTTGTCTCGTTTTTTAAGTAGTAGAAGTATTCAAAGTACTAATCGTAACAGCCATGGCAGTGGTAGCAATTCCGTTTAGCTTTACTATACCATTTTCTTGCTTTTGTCCCATCCGCACATAAAATATGAATTCTTTAGCAGTATATTTTTGCTTTTTTTTTCTTAAATAAGTTAAATTGCATACTAGTTAAAGTAGTAGTACTAATAGTGGCTGTGGCAGTTGTGCTACTTTTACCATATCATTAGTATTTTCCGTTGCAGTACTTACACACGAGTGCTGTTTCGCATCCACACATAAATCCCGCATTCTCACAGTAGTTTATGGTTTTTGCTTTTACGGCTGCGCGCTGTCACCGCTGTATCCGTTCCACAATATGCCCCCGCGCGACTCTGCCTTCCCATTCTACCTCTCCCAGCCACACTCAGCCATTACTCATCCAAACAGCTTATGGCTTGATAGCAGCGTGGCTAAATGTGTTGCTCTCCCCAGATATCAAATGAACGGTAAAATATATCTGTTATATTGCCGTGACGTCTTAATAAATTTGTGTAATGGCTGTACAAGTTAAAGGTTGGGCGCGTTTGAAATATGATAAATGTTATGGCTTCACATCAAATGGACTCGGAGATAGCATCAGTCACTTTATGGACTCTAGGCTTACAAAGGCGGTCAGACTCACTTACACTCAGCCAGAGCAGCGCTTTCAAGACTGCGTGGGTTTTTACGATCATAATGGTGATAATGAAGTTGTAAACAGCGCTAACCTTTTCGCTCGGCGCTTAAGCTGAAACAAAGCGCAGAGAGTTATTCATATGTTTCGGCTGACTTGTTATAAAAGCAGCATTTTGAGGACTTCTCTGTTTGAAAGATAGGATATTTTGTTTTAAATTGTTATTTGATGTGGCAGCTGTCATTGTTTTTTGTCGTTCTGGAGCACATGGATATGCTGGGATGTTGGAGAGTTGACGGTTTGGATCGGTAATGCTCAAACTTTTCACAAGTACCAAGTAAAGAAATATTTGGCCTTCCAAGTACCGCCTGATCTCCAAAACAGAACTATTCATTCTATGTCAACACTAGGTCCAAACCAGGTCTGAAATAGAACTACTCTAAACAAAGACTAACCAAAAATGTTTGATTCATTTGATTTTAAATTCATAAATGGATGATCTGGAAATGAATCCACGTATTGCAGTTTTAGAACCATTTTACATACATTTGTTATTGTGAAAGATAAGAGTCTCTTTTATAGAAATACGCAAATAACAATATTTTGATACTGACAATGTATCAAAAAGTATCAATTCTCATGCATAAATATCAATACTTAACATTTCTTCTATAAAAAGAAAGTGGCTTCAAAAGAGATTTATTTTTTGTTTTGTTTAGATGAGTTCAAGTTTGAGTGGTGAAAATAACGAGTGTCTATATGCCATGGTAAAAGTCTTTATAATTCTTATGCATTACTATAAAAGTAATTGATATCGGTATCGGATTATAATACGATATTTGCCATAGAATTCCTTGTTATTAGATTGAAACTGAATCGCCTGAACTATAAACTAAAGATGAGATGAGATGCAACGAGTAGCCACATTAAAAAACCCTCACAGTTAATTTCTTTATATTGTCCAGACCTTTCCTGCCATAAACATCCACGTGGTGCCATAAAGGATGTGGTGTAATTGGACAAAAGAAATGTACATTTAACTAACTGGACCTGCTGACCTTCTGGTTAATGAGCGTGCAATAAATCTACATTTTGTTCAATTTAAATTTTCAGTTGTTTTGTAACATTTGTATTGGTAATAATAGTAATAGAAGTGGTTAGTAATATAATATTATTAACATTAACATAATAATATTAACATTGGATACATTGGTAACACTTTGAAATAAGATTCCTGAGTAAACTATTTATAAGATGTCGACCAGAATTTGTTGTTTGCACTGAAGCATTTATAACATTTATCACTTGGTTATTGAACATAGTTTGATAAAGATTGTATTAATGCTCTTACAAACCGTTTGTAAATGGTTTATTAACACACACATGTTTTTTGTCAATGCCTTATTTACATTTATAAGCCATCTACAAAAGCTAAAAGTAAATGTCTCAAATTGCTTATTATTTTATCACCTACTGTACTAAGGAACCTTATTTTCCTGTTTTTGAAACTTGTATTTTTCACTAAACAAAGTACATCATATTATTTCATATTTTTTACGTTAACGTCATTACCTCTTGTTCTTCATTTAGATCTATGTTGTAGGTGTTACCACAATGTAGGTCACCTGAGACGCATCATGATAAGCTCCTCCCTCCACACGTCCCCCAGCGTGACTACCCCTTCTAATGTTCCCCATTCATAGAACTGTCTCCTCATTGTGCACAGGCAGCCGCGCAGCCCTCTAAATCTCGCCATATGGTTGTCGACAAAGCTCGGCACATGTCGGGCTAAAGATGCTCTGCCGGGAGGGTGCACCAGAAGAGAAAATGCGACTGTGTTTTTGCTGGATCGTGGCTAATCTACGGTTCTGCCTGTTGCCTGCTTGTGACTTTCCATAATCACAGTAAATCTCCGTAGACATCTGTTACGGGGATATGGTAAAACGATAGTGTCACATGTGGGAGATGGTTTGCTGTGAAGAGTTTACGCATTTCGACATCACCATTCGTCACGCCGGCAGCAGTAGTAGTAGTAGTAGTAGTAGTAGTAGTAGTAGAAGTAGAAGTAGAAATAGTATTGATCGTAGTAAAAGCATAGAGGCAATAGTGATGGTGGTTTGATTTTAATTTTTTAAACTATCATTTGTTGCGTTCTTTAATTTAATAACTCCTAACTGTAACACTCTGATTAGTAGTTACTAAGCTTAAATCATTCTTAATAAACAGTTTATTAATTATGCTTCATTATGGCTAATTGAAGTGCAGTTAGGTGTAGGTGTACCATTTTGGTAACACTTTATAATAATTGCACATTACTTAGCAATACCTAATTGATGATGAACAAATAGATTATTAAAATGGATTCAGGTTTAGTCATGATTATGGGTTTAGGAATTAGATTATCAATTAGTTGGTACTAAGACTGGATAATAAAGTCAGCTGCAGAATAGAAACAAGAATATCTCTCTAATGTTTTGCCTGTAGCTATTGAAGCAGTTTATTTAATGTTTATATTTGAACTGTGTCTTAAATTTGAACTATGTCTTAAATTTGTAGAATGTTTTATTCCCTCCCTTATAGTTATCTTACCCCACTAGAGGAAATGCTAAATCTTTTCCTACTCTTATTGACTTTAAAATGATGTTGATGACACATCCCCTCTCGGTTCTAGAAAATATTAATTGACGGTTATTACTTGCTTTGAACATAATTTGTGCGTTTAAAACATTGACTATATCTGTAAATTCATAATGATTTAATAATGAATTCACATTATATTGAGTTTGACGATTTGATATTGGCGCCATTGCTACGCTTTTACCGCTGCATAATCGTGGTAAATCTCCATAGACTTCTGTTTTTGGCGAAGAGGCGACAGTTTCACGAGATGATCGACCGTGCTAGCGGGCGTCCATCGGCTGTGCGCTGAAGAGGCTGCACATTTCATCTCCACCATTCGTTAAGGCTGCTAGCTCTTTGTGGCATTCTCTTAAGAAGCCGCGTAGCCGTTAGCTTACTCCCAAAGACATCACACTTCCACTCTGCCTCCTAATGTGTTCGATTCCAGCGTGTCTGTCCTCACCCGAACAGCATGACATTTACAAAATGAACAAATTGATATTATTGTTACTCTCAATAATGCCCGTGAATGTGCTCCGTAATTTCCATCTCTCACAGAACGAGGGAAAAAACAGAAAGCCTTTTTACGTGTCGCTGCGAGGAGTGGAACGCCATTTTCATAAGCGAGAGAAGACCGAGGAGTTCCATCCCTGAAGCTAAAGTGATTTATTAGCGTGATTTAACCCACGCACACGCAAGCAAATGGCACGTATTTTTCTTCTCACGTTGTTTCTAGATGAGAAAACAATATGGCGGTGTTCATAATGGCCTCGAACTAAAAATATAATATAATACCAGGTGTTTAAGAGGACGACTCCATGCCTAAACTAGAGCTAAACACCATCTAAAAAGGATAAAAACGGTGAGCAAAACCTGACCGTTGAACCCAGGGCCACACAGCAATAGCGGAGGGACGCCAAAGCTGATCAAAGTTCAAACCACTTCCCTTTTAAGCAGCGTATGCTTCCATTAACCAAACATTTGAAAGCATACCATTGTAACATTAGAATTCTCCACAAATGAATAGCTCAACCAAAAATATCCTTTCATCTTTTATGCTCTTATGTTATGTTCTTTTTCCGAGCATAAGAAATGGGTCTATGAAGAAACGAAGCCTTCCAACATGAATAAGAAGACCTTGTACTTGATAGGGTCATTAGTGCTCTGTGTAAGGAACCCATAGTTCTAATTCCACTCTTCTTTTTCTCTATTACCATTGACAATCCAAGCCTTCTTCTCCCCATTCAACCAAGCAATGCACCCGGGCCCTTACACCGTAATGAGTTTGCGTGGACAAAAGGAAGAACGATGGATGGCAAGGAGCTGAGAGACAGGCGACTGGAGAGTATTCCTGAATGGCAATGTGCTCTACCAACCCCTCCTTGCCGCCTCCTCCTCCTCCCTCCCATTTGCCTCCTGTATCTTTTTGCTAATAGCCACTTGGGTTATTTCGGGGTCTTTTTTGAAAGGGGGTGAATGTGAGGATGGAGGGGTTGGCGGTGAATAAGCACTCGGATTCGCAGCAGGAAGGAGAAAGGGGGAAGAGGGAGACAGAGAGAGAGGTGGGTGGGTAGTTCTTACATTCCGGGGACTGCAATCTGTGCACGCACTCGCATCGTGGGGAACTGACGCCTTTATTGGAGCAGAAATCAGGTCCTCGTGGTGTAAAGGCTTCAGTTCTAGATCAACAAGATGGATTAAAGTTCAGATGTGGGTTAAAAAGGTCAGATATGTGTATGAAAGCTTCTTCAGTTCAAGTATTTAAATCATTTTTATATTTTGGCTGTTTCTATTGTTATTTATTAGATTAAAATACTGTGGCAATGATGTTCTCCTACTTCCTTCCAAGTTTAGGCCTAATTTAGACCTGGAATAGTCCTGTTATTGACCTGATTTAGATCTGGTGGGACCAAATCTTTACTTGCTGTAAGTTTAAGAACCACAGAAATAGGTTAAGAGAGCGTTGGGCGATATGATGAGATTGTTTCCTCTTGATTCTGATTTTCAATTCAGAGTTAAAAAGGATGTCCAATCTTTATTTCCTGAAAATAGAAGCATTAAGACATTTCAAAATTGCAATTTAAAACAAAAAATAGACACAATTTCTTCCTACAAAATATCAACTGCAAACACACACACACACACATACACACACACACACACACATACACACACACACACACACACACACACACACACACATACACACACACACACACACACATACATACACACACACACATACACACAGACACACACACACACACACACACACAAACACACAGAGGATTGATTAAAAGAATATATTAATTGCACAGCCCTACGTTAACTATAAAGGTATAGCATACATACAAACAAAGCTATATATTTGTATTTAATTATTCAAATTATTGTGTATTATTAATTATTATTTAACACAAGTCTGGCTATTTTTGCTAATGTTATTATATTGAATTGTATTGCAATTTATTTAGTGCCCTTACTATCGTTCTATTGTAACGTGTGAGCGACTCTGTCCAAGTCATTTCCCTCGCCGATCAATAAAGTCAAAGTAAGATTTAGGATCAGTCTCCAGGAAATGAATGTAAATGTCCTCACAAACCATGGAATCCCAACATGAGTGTTTGTGTGTAGGTACTGTATGTGTGTGTGGGTGTATGTTGGCGGGGAAGCGGTTGCCTTGGAAACCGAAAAGGTAGGGGGATTTGAGGGGGGTTTGGGGGTAGAGCAAAAAAAAAAAAAACGGAAAAGCTGATTAGTCAAACTTGCGGTTTCCAATTTCAGAGCGCCGACTCCAATCCGCCTCTTAATATTCATGCCCTCCCCGGTTGGCGTCGCTAACCACCATGGGGTCGCGAGCAGGCGGTTGGGAGGTTGTGTGAGTGAGTAAGTGAGGGGGAAACGAGAGGAAAATGTTATAATCAGCTTAGTAAAAGACAAAAGAGACTTAAAAAAAGGGAAAGTTTTGCAGCGGTGATTTCAGACCACACACAAACTCTTATCTGAGTGGGCGCCGCGCCGAGATGGATTGAAGCTTGTACGCAATCTAAAAAAAGATGGGGTTTTGTGGTTGGTTAATTATCGGGATGCGTGTGGAGTTTACATGTTCTCTGTGTGCCGGGGTCGGGGGTCGTCTGCGTGCCCTGTTTTCACCCATCAACTTGAAACATGCACAAAAAGCTAATCCAATTCCGGGGTGTCAGCTACCGATTACTGACAAATACAGAACGTTGTTCCCATTCAAAAGGTAAAAAAATTATATGAATCGCTACAGCAACGGTCCTAATTTCTCATAATTGTGAAACCCATGGATAGCCACACTAATGCTGCCCTCCAGTCGTCCTCGAAGGTCAGAACTCGGACCTTGGAGTGACGTTTTCTCCAAATGTCCGTGTTACAGTCGTCAAGCTGTGGAAAATAATAATAAAAACTGTGGAAATAATAATAGAACAAATTATAAAAAAGTGCCCCAAAAAATATTACAAAAATGCTATTTGAGAGTGAATTTTTGCTTTTGTTTATATTAGCTCCGCGTAGACGTTAGCAACATTAGCATTATAACTGCAGCGGCTCAGAGGCAGCACAGGAGCAGGGTCACAGGGGGCAGTAGAGAGCAGATAAAGGTTAAATAACACAAGTACCATCAACATTGAAGCTGGCGGGTGTTTGTATTTCACCAAACGCTGAGGGCAGTTGTGTTTGAGATCCAGAGTGTGTGAAGTAAAAATACTTATTATGCAAAGTTGTACCTTTTGTCAAAAAAAATGAGATTTTCTGAAATTTGTCAATGTTTGAGTAAGTTTATTCATGTAGTTTATACTTTGTTTTTCTCCCCTTTAAGAAGCACTGGCCAATCAGGAAGCCCGATTTGCCTCTATCCTTTTACATTTGACACTTTCTTTGTCACAGAACTGGGGGAAGTATCATAAATGCACAATACTTCATGTGGTGAGTTATGGCGTACACATCCTGCTCCTTCCTGTGTCAGCTGGTCACGAGCACCTGTCGCCCTGTCATCTGAATATTGTCCTCAGATATCTCCCTGCGTTTCCGTGGGCGACGGGCAAACGTCATTTCTATGTTTGGCGTAATGACGAAGCCGGTGTGTTTGTGCAGTAAACATTTTAAAAAGTAGAAGTAAAAGTTAATCTGTTTCTCACTGACGTATCCTCACCTGACCTGCTCCTCCCAAAGTATGACTGATCACTCTGAACAAACCCTTCTTTCTTCTTCTTCTACTCTCATCCCCTTTCCCTCCGTATCTTCTCTATCTCCTCCTTTTCCCTTCTTCAACCTCCTTCTCTTCTACCTCCTTTTCGCTCCTTCTTTCCCTTCCTCTATCTCCTCATCTCTCTCCTCCTTTTCTCTCTTCTCTCTCCTCCTTTTCCCCTCCTACCTTATTTTTCCCCTGCTCTATACTTTCCAGTTTCACCTCCTCGTCTATTACCTTTCTCTCCCCTTCTCGTCCTCTATCTCCTCTCCTCTTTCCCCCTTCTACATCCTGTTCTCCTTTTCCTTCTCTCTTCTACCTCCTCTTCTGTCCCTTCTCTTTTCACCTCATCCATCCTCTCTTCTTTCTCATCCTTTCCCCTCTTCTACTCCCTCTTCTCTCTCCATACCCCTCTTTGCTTTCCTCTCTCCGCCTTTCTCATCCTCTAGCTCCTTCTACCTCCTTTTCTCTCCCCTCTCCTCCTTCCCCTCTTCTACCTGCTTTTCTCTCCTCTCTCTTCCTTTCTCCCATTCTACATCCTCTCTCTCCTTTCCCGTCTTGTATCTCTTTTTCTCTCTTTCCCCTACTTTTCCCCTCTCCCTCCTTCTTCGTCCTCTTCTCTCTCTCTTCCCTTTTCCTTCTTCTTCCTCCTCTTCTCTCTTCTCCGTTCACCTCTTATATCTCTTTTCCTCTCTTTCCCCTCTCCCTCCTTCTTCGTCCTCTTCTCTCTCTCTTCCCTTTTCCTTCTTCTTCCTCCTCCTCTCTCTTCTCCGTTCACCTCTTATATCTCTTTTCCTCTCTTTCCCCTACCTTTCCCCTCTCTCTCGTTCTTTCTCCTCTTCACTATCTCTTCCCTTTTCCTCCTCTTGCCTCTTACCTCCCATATGCTTTCCCCTCCTCTGCCTCCTCCTCTTCTCTGTCCACTCTTTCCTCCCTCTCCGCCCTCTTCGATCACACCCTCGCTCCCCCTCCTCCTCCTCCCTTCTCTCCTCCGGACTACATCCGTCCATTCCTGCCCCATCACTCATCCCCACACCACAGCCAGCTCCACCTGCCCCATCACGCTCCATAGCTCAGGCCTGTCTTCTCCTTAAACACTCCCCCGCCTCCTTCACCTCCTGTGTGCTCCCCCCACACCTGATCGTGTCACCAGCCCAGGGAGGAAGGAGCGAGGGCCCGGGCCCCTGAGCAGATCCAGGACCAGAGGCCTGAGGACAAATGACTGTGATGTGGAGTCCAGTGCGGCGCTGTTATTGGCCACATAAACCAGAGCTGTCACTGTGTCATTACGGCACTTTCAACACTTTTTTTTTCCATTTATTCCTTTTGTGTTTAGCTATTTTTCAGAACAAGTTGGATGTTGTTAATCAAAGTATTTTTTTTTTTTTTTTTTAAACACTGTATGATAATTCTTAACATTTTAATAGCCTTAAAAAAGTCAAAATAGTTTATTAAGATCAGTTCTCTGCAACAATTACTAACACAATTATAATCAGCTTTTTAATATCCTTATTTAAGGCTATTTAAGATGCAGTTATTAAGTAGTGGTACTGATTTGTTTTTTGTCTATATAGATTGGAAAGAAAGAATCTGTACTAAAATCAATAAATCTTGGAATGATATACAGTACGTCACAAATTGCTTTGAAACGTTTAACATGCATTTATGGCAGAGCCTTTTAATTGGGCTTGGGACATTAATCTTTGTTCTGTGCAAAATGACGCAATGAACAGTTATTGAGGTAAATAATTAGCTGTTAAAACGGCTGCCTATGATCATTTGGAACAATTCAGCAGGTTTGAACACCCCTGAACGGTACCACTTTATAATAATTACACCTTAATTATCCTTAAAACTATTTGTTCATTATGGATTAAGTTTCTGTTCATGCTTTTTTAAGGCTATTAAAAGTGTAATTATGACAAAGTGTTACTGTAACTCCAAACTACTCAGACCAATAACTAGGACCTATGAAATACAAGGGACAATATTCACTTTATTTTCTTGTTTTTTCTTAATAATTTCTTTATTATAATTTTTTTTTTATGAAAATGCAGTGCTGGTTTAGCATTTAGCATTTTTATTTTATATTTATCAAATTCAGCTTTTTGATAAACTGCTCTTCTTTACTATTATCAACTGAATAATTGTAATAATTTATGTTGTCCTTAAATGAGTGCTAAAATTCAGCTTTATTCCAATTTGTTTTAGCAATTTTAAGCAATTTATAAGATTTTTTTTTTTATTTAGGAAAGACACAAGTCAGATAATGACCTCTATTACACATACTGGCCAAGAAATCCAGATACTTGCACTTGTATTTTCATTACATTTTCTATACATACATATACATACATATATATTTTTTTTGTGATATTAAAAACTAAACAAGATATGTAAAAATACTCTATAACTAAGCTCCTTGTGACTACATTGTTTGCCCTCTGCTGCTTTATCACCGCTTCCACTTCTGTTTGCCTTTCTTTGTCACTTTGCTTTGTTTTTGGATCTGCCTGGGAATAAAAACGCACTCCTTTTGACACATTAGCATAGCGTACATGTTAATTAAGCTGCTGCTAGCGTGCCGTGTTGACAGCTAGTGAACAACAGCTTTTCATAGGCCCAAAACGGATCAACTGAATCCTCCAAGAATTACATCACTTGTGGAAAACTTTGCTTTTAGATGCGTTTTATCCCCCCGTAAATCCACTTTTATAAGCTTTCTGTCAACACGTATAAGGTTAATAGATTCCCCTCCGTAACGGCAGACAATGTCACGGCAAATAAGCGTTTTTTATTGTTTACTTAGATTCATTGTCATTAAAACTGAACAAAATCCACACCGCGCGTCCTTTGTGGATGTGTGTCATTTTAAACTGATTGAAACGTCCCGCTGAAGATGAAAGTCAATTTATTCTTTGACATTCGTTTGCCGATTTTAGTCAGTTTTAATTGAAGACTATTTGATCAGGTTGTTTTTGAGTCATAGCACTAAATATATTACAGGAAAGTATTTTGAATGTTTGCTTTTAATGTGTGTGTGTTTAAGGAAAGCGTTTGGAAGTTAAAAGTATAAAAGACAAAAAACTAGCTAGGAAACACACTCTCTGGAGGCTCCAGCTCACAGACAGGGGGCGCTCTGGCTGAGAGCAGGGGCGGAGCACAGGGGGCACCGTCAGGAGCACTGTCACCACAAAAGCCCCCAAATATGTTGTTGTAGCAAGATATTTACTGGATCTCTTTCTAAATCTTTAAACAATGATAAATACGTGTGTGTAGTGTAAGTGAAGTGGTTTATGGGGTCGTACTTCTGTAGATGGTTTCATTTCCTGGCCTTAACCGTTTGCTGAATGCTTCTACCTTTTCTCTCCCCATTATTGTTACAGCTGTCCTGTCTAATGAAACCTTTGAGCCAGAAAATCTTATGTCGTTGTTCGGGGCCATTCGAATCCCCTCAAAATCCTCTGGTTATGGACGCTTAGGCCAAATAAAAGAAATAGTGTGTTTCCGGTAACATTGAAAAAGAAATTCAAGTAGGTCGGATTTAATTTTTTATATATATTTTAAAATCCTTGCACAGGTTTTGCTGACCTTTCTTCTTTTCTCAGGTATGAGCGCTTCGTTTCGCTTGTTGCCCTGCGCGCATGTTCAATGAGCTGTAGATTCACTCGTCCCAAAAAGTTTTCCAAAGCACCATTGCTTGTAAGTGCCCAGTCGTACTTTGGAGTCTTGTTGACCAAATGGATCACTTTCTAACAGGCATTTCCAGCAGTAGTTAGAACTTTGAAAGTGGCGAATGAACCCATGACAGGCTTTGCAGTGCCGGCGTCGCACTATTTTTCTTATTGTCACTACATGAAGTGAGCACTTTTCGACCATGGCAGCCAATGGGTTGCCACTAGATCATACACTCCTTACTGATTCTGACTTCCGTGAATTAGGAGTGTATGATCTAGTGCCGACCCAGCCGGTCTGTACGCTGATCAAATAAGAGCAAAAAACAAAACCTATCAAAAGTGCGGCGATGTTCATATCTTACGATCCCCACAGATGATTTTGTCCCGCAGCTTTTGGATTCTCTCTCACAATTTGACATCCTCGAAACGTACGGCCACTAAATATGCGATAAAATGTTTAAGGTCGGGTTTTGAAATTCGCATCGGTCAGGTTAACGGCCTTGGCCCCCATATGCCACTCTCACCCCAAATGTATTTGCTGGATTCAAATCTTTCTGTATATCTAATACATTTCCTATCGTCACAAGAAAACATAATGTCTGTGAAGTTTTTTTCTTTCCCCAAGGTTTGTAGTCCTGGTGTAGTTTGATGAGTTGTGTGTGTGAGAAATTAGCCAACGATAAGCAAATAATGAATGAACAACCTCCTGGTTATTGGACAAACGCTCAACACACTATTAATGCTATGTTCATGTCTTATCAGCGCTGACATAACTCATCGTGTGTATTTACCGTCACCATTGTAAACATAGCTCCTCCCCTCCTGGTGGTTTACGGGGCCCGGGTCAGGCTCCGGCAGACACACAGATAAATAGAGCGCTGTACAGTGTTTCCTCCTGGTCCACATTGATCTATAGGCAGCCGGTTCACTCTCTCGTAAACATCTTCTCTATCTCCTCTCTGTCAAACGGCCTGACAGCGCAGACGCTCGGCCGCTCTGGATGTCTGAGCCGCGCTCGCACTCTGTCCAAGTATGAAGCGTGCGCACGAGGTGGTGTCATGAAGAACGACTCTATTGTTAGCTTTCAGACGTCGTCCAAACATATAGGCATATTACACTCGATGGAGACTATGGAAAGCATTTTGAAAGGTTTTTTATTATTATGTTTGATAGCTTCTACTACACGACAATAACAGTGCAGTTCAGGGGATTTGCTCAAGAGAGAGATGGAGAGATGGATTGATTTATTGATATGACTTTTGAAAACACATTTATAAAGAGTAAATTGTTAGACTTTTTGCAGTTGCAGTCATTGAAACGTATAGTCGATGAATGAATTAAGTAATAAATACGCTTTAAGCCTAAAGGAGACATCCAGTACCAAGGCAAGAGGGTGTTGTTTACCCCAGACTTCGGGATTTGGAGGAGGGATTTGTCAACGATGAGCAACGTTTGTAAGGAACTACAGCGTGGTTCTGCCCTCCCGTCTACTCTTAACTTGCCTGTTCCCACCCTCAGGAGTAGAGGAGGGCCAGGGATCATGGAAGTCTTGACTAGCTTCCTCCACAGCTTGATCTCTCTGGTCTTGTTTTCTTTCTTCTCTGTATTGTTCTTGTTTTGATATTTGTACCGTAATCATTTGAACTATTGCTTGTTCTTGTCTTTTGCAATACATTCGTTATTCTGTCGCTCTTGTGTGAAGCAAAACTTAAAAACTTGTCCTGGCCTTGAGATCTTTCAGTATGGCAGACGCGGTACGAAATGGTTGTGGAGAACTAGTCGTTTTAATTTGAACTGCAACAAAACCGAAGCACGCTTTGACCACACACTGAGACAGCTCCCGTACCCTGAGGAGTCATGTCAATCATCCCCTTCCCCCCCTGACCAGGTCACCCTCAGCGGCCATCTCTGTGCTCCAGGGTGTCAAGAGCCTTCATTACAGGCCAAAGGCTAAACCAAGGAAGTGACTGAAACTTTACTCTTTACTTTCTCTTGCCCTCGTCCCTGCTGCTGGTAAAAGCTCCTGTCCACCTCTCGGCCCCAGGCATTTGTGTGAGCCGACTCTCTGACTAGCAACATGGAGCTGCAGTGGGTGATACGGATTTAAAAAAAGAATAGTGTCTTCATGTGCTTTTGGACTGGATCTTGATGACCATATTTAGACAATGTATGGACAATGCATTGTAAATGTGCTAAGATGTCCTTGTAAATATAAGTTATTGTATCACAGAAAACGGGAATGGACTGAAAAACTGTTTTGATATTTTTATCTGACCTTTTTATACATTTAGCTATTGACTAAATATTAGAAACTCAATATTCTAATTTAGCAAATCTACAAAACAAAAATTACAATATTTCTTAAACTTAATCTCAAACACTTGTTGCCACCTTTTGTTGTGTTGTGTTATGTGTTATATGACTACATTTCACTAAAATGTAGTGAACATAATTATATTTCTGATTTGACTAAACATTCTGCCTATTTGTCCCCAATTGACAATTTTGGGTAAAGTTTATGATGTTACTTACTGGTTGAACATGGGCAGCAAATGTGACATAGGTAGAGTTAATTCCTGTTCCCCAGCAACCATACTGTAAACACGAGCCAAAAAACATATAAATTACACAACAGTTATGATTTGACAGGGAATATGACCGATAACACCTTTATTTTGTTGAACGATTGTTGAAACTGTCAGTCACGTGCAAATTGTCTTTATGTTTTCAACGGCACGTCGCATATTGATGACATCACAAAAGGATTCAGCTTTAGAACTCAGCTCTACTTACTGTAAGGTTTATTTTTCAAAATGTATTTACAAACCACAAATTCACGTATGAAAAACTATGATAAATATTTACCACAGGTTCTATCCTTTATTCAATTCTGTTCTCAATATATTCAATTCTAAATGGGTTGATGTAAAAAGGACTATGACATATTAACGTATAAAGACACATTTAGTACAGCATCTGTTATTTCAATTGACAATTTAAAGTTAACCTGAAAAATTAAATGTATATCTATATCTGAGCTGAACTTGTGGTAGAACATTCCAGGTTGGCATGTCACGATAACATTTTACCGTTACAGATATTGTGAGAAGAATCATCACAATTGAACGATTATTCACGATTTTTGGAACATTACAAAATAAAAGCAAAATATTTAACTTAATTTCATTCTAACACATCACTATTCCATTAATACTTTATGAAATCAAACTTTCTGAATGCAAAAGTAAAGTTATTGTGATATAAACTGTCACATAAAACTCACTATACATTTGGGTGTACTTTTTCCAGTCCAGATTGAATAGAAATAACTTAATTATGCTTCTAAAATAGTCACGATTATTCATTTCTTACGATTACATTGTGACCTGAGCAAACAATACTCAATAGAGTCCGTCCACCATAAAAGTGTATTACCCAGTGCACCTTTTATTATTAAGAGTAGGAATATGTAGTGTACAAACTGAAAACTTTAAAAACACCTCGCAGCAGTCTCCTCCGCTTGTTACAGCAGAAGCTTTCAATCGCGCTCGATAACTTAAACTCTTATTGTGATTGTGTTATCGGCGAGCCCGCAGCGGTCAGGTGGAGTCGCACGTCGCTGAATCATATCTCTCGGATTATTCATTTGCGAATCAATTAAGTGTCAGTGCGCCTTCTGCCTGATGAATGGCTCGTCATTAGGCCCTGGGTGTCACATGCTGTTCCACTTTCCCCTCGTACGGCGCGTAAGAATTCAAATATACACTCACAATTGATTATGTTCTTAGCTGGCAAATGTGAGTATGCCTAAAGTTAAATGTACCGATTGCTTGCATTTTTGGTGATTTTGTTGTTGTTGCTTGTTTCTTTTATAAAAGGGCTTTCAAGGATACTTTTTTATGTATTTATGTATTTATTTGACAGGTACAGATAAGTAGCTTCAACGTAATAGCTACATTTGGCCAAAACGTCTAAAATCAACGCTTTTCAAAGACCATGCACATGTTCTGCTGCTTTTTCCCATGCAGATGTTAGATGCTTTAGATGCCTAGAATGTTCCGCAGTGTGGCATTAAACTTCTGTATTTCCACGCAAGCAGGTGACGCCTCAGGGCCAAGTTGCGCACAGTAAAAATATGTTTTCTCCAGGTATTTTGGAGCAATAAAATCAACAGTAATTGGGTAGATGCAAGATAGGTAATGCCATACTGTGGAACATTCTAGGTAAAGCAATAACGAACGTCCAGGCTGTATGGAGACAAATCCTCACCGTGGAAAAATAAATATATACAAATAATCTCTCATGTTTTGGCCAAGAGTAGCTACTATGTTGAAGCTACTTACCCTGTCCTGTCAATTAAATAAATACTTAAAAATAAGTACCCCTGAAAGCCCTTTTTTAAAACAAACAGGCAAAAAAAATCACACAAAATGCAAACAATCGGCACATTTAACTTTAGGCATACACACATTTGCCAGCTAAGAATCCTTGAAAACTAAAAGAACGTTTAAAAACCCATCATAGAAAATCCAACATGGCTGACGTTCTTGTTGCTCAGAAACATTGGACGTCATCGTCTCACTGGAGTTTGGAACTATGTATTTGGGCTTCAGGACTCCGGCCATGGACACAGTCAATGGATACTTTTGGAACACACTCCTGGCGGCAGGAAAAAAGGCCCTCAGAAAAAAAAAGATGACAAAAAATTGAGCCGACAATCAAGGACTGGACATTATCATGGACACGGTATTAAAAAAAAGATATTGCTAGAAAAATAATTGCTATGTTTTCTGTAATCTTGATCCTTTTATGTGTTTTAACATTTTGAAAAATAAATAGATAATAATATAAAAATACATTAAATAAATTCCAACATGGCTCTGTGTTTGTTGAAAGTTAAAATAGTTAAAGGTGCCATAACATGCTTTTTTTCACGTTTCGTAGTCTATCCTAAGTGTATAATTGATAATAATAAGGGTTGTGCAACACCCTTAACATAATAGTTAAGAAATATCACCCAGACCTTGGACCCCCTCACCAACCCGGAAATGCAGACGGCTTGGTTTGATATTCGCCCCCACCCTTGCGAAGAGCGATCTGGCTCCCCCGCCCAACCTGTGACGTAGTCTCAGAGCGCGTGTGTGCCCCGCCCACCTGTGACGTAGTCTCAGAGCGCGTGTGTGCCCCGCCCAACCTGTGACGTAGTCTCAGAGCGCGTGTGTGCCCCGCCCACCCGTGACGTAGTGTGTCCCCCACAGCTGTCTGCTCCGCGATGCGCAGCTCCGCGATGCGCAGCTCCGCGCAAGTGAGTGAGAAACGATAGAACTTCAGATCAACACTACTTTGAGACTAAATAAATCTGGTGTTTATTCTACACGTGCGCAGGGGGGATGATGACGCGTGCTTGCCTTTATGACGCGGTCTTGCAGCCACCGCCCGTCAGTTTGGAGATTGGAGGAAAGGAGATAGTCTGTAATATAGCTAAACACTGCGGGAATCAATCAAAAAAACACTCTGGGTACATATATGAAGCACAAATAGCAATGTAAGAAGGTTAAAAGCTCTGAAAAGTCGATTTTGCATGTTATGGGACCTTTAAAATATAAGTTATGTTTCCCTTTAGTTTCATCAATTTGCTGTCTGTAAACCTGCCCCTGCACAGTTATAAATGTGTTGTTACGCTAAAGTTGCTACACGGACAACAAAAGCAAAAAACTCCCTCTCAAACAACACATAATAAAACCGTAAACGCAACAACAATGTTCGGTTTGTACATTTAGAAACTGCAATAATGTACTGCATGTTGTTTTTTTCCAACCGGAACATGAAACTCTGAGAAGAACTGGACGCAGCATTGGAATACAGCTATATATGGTCCACAAAGAAACCATGAGAAGGACATGATTATGTGTGGACCTTGACGGCAGCAGTTGCTAACACAAACGCGTTCTTATCTGGGTGAATCATGCTCGGATTGGCTGCTGTACGTGTTGTCCTTGGTGCTGCCTTGGTTAGCTTACACAACATGTTCGCTTGACCTGCCAGCGGTGTCAGGTTTCTATGGAGAACAGAGAAAACCGCTACATACAATTATAACTGGTATTACATGGAAGTGTTTGGTTCAGGTCTTATATTATGTGGGCTTTTAAAACGTCTGTACACCTGAGTATTCATGCCATTGTTTAGTCTTTTTACTCTGCTTAGGTAGATTTTTGAGACTTTTAAAATGTTAGTGTGTCTGTATGTATTTAATTTGGATGTTATGATTTTGAGAAGATTTTCAAATTCAAGTGAGATTTGAGAAGTTCTAAATTTAACTGACTGTTCCATTCATTTCAATGTTTTAAATAGAACAGTTTTCTATTGCCAAAGAAACAAACATTATTTTATAGATTTTTTTAACAGATTTTTTAAATTGATTTTTTTACTTGATTTTTTTACTTGATTTTTTTGGCCCGTAGGCTTTATAGACAGGAAAGATTAGTGTGAAATGGGGATGAGAGAGAAGAGAGGACACCACTACTTCCCTCAGAATTCCATTGGTTTGAATGGGAGTCCTAGTGTTAATATTACAATAATGATATTCCAATAACATGTACTTTTATGAGTTCAGTGACAATATTCCTTACTATGAACTTACTCAAAGTGTATTTCTATTCATTAATGCATGTTTGTGTAATCGTGTATAGTTCAATATTTGAGATTTAAGTGCCATCTCCAACAACTTTTCTGTCCTTAGGTACCATGTCAAAAGTCAAATGTCTGGATGATTCAACAATAAAAACATTTACGTAAATCTGCTCCTTTGTTTCCAAGGAGCACTATATATGGCTCCATTGAGATGTTTATGCTTTGACAGAATGGCTTTACACGTGTATTGAGTTACAGGTGTTTTGCCCCTTGAAAAACGTGGTACAGTGCGTTGCTGGTGGCGCAGTGGTTGGACGCGTTGCCCATGTGTTGTGGGTTTGATGTTTGCAGACTTCCTGTGCCCCCTCTCCCCCCTTTTGTCTGTCATGTTAAGTGAAGCCTTTGGGTCTAGAACATTCTTGAGAAAAACATTTATACATTGAATTTATCAGCAGAGGGCGCAAGGACAGAAATTGAAACTAAAGCTAAAAGCAACGGTTAGTGCTTAAGTTTAGTGAAGGTAAATGGAGAACTAAAATGATCCATATTATTTAAGGTTAATGTGTAGTGCAGTGACGAGTACTTTTAACTGCAAATTAGAATACATTTTATAGATGAATAAACAACTTTGGAGATTTGTATAATGTATAACTTTTTAATGTAATGTTTTATGGCATAAAAACCCTAACGGTAACCGCATGTCATTTTAACAGTGACAGTGTCCTTGCTTCACTTGTTACGTCCAACATAAGCGTGTCCAAATGTTTCTTTTGGCTTCGACAGATCTAACCGCTAATGTCACGAGTGTGAAGAAGTCAAAACATGTCGAGCAGGGTAATTGCAGTCGCCCGCAGACCCCACCGTCTGTCCGTCAACGGGCCCTTAATCCTGAGTTGGTGGTGGTTCACTTTCATTGTCTTGTCTAAAGCTCCAGCGAGGTGTTTTTAGTGACAGAAAACTTCAGCCAATCTCTAATCCCTGGTTAGGCCTGCAAAAACAAAGCCACAAGCCCCTGACTTCTCCAGTGCTATCGCTAACACATGCTGCAGAGGCCTTGTCTGTCAGGCCGTCTCCCGGGTGATCTCCTCTCTCAGCACCAGGGAAGCAGGGATTAGTGACCTTTACCAACATGGCCCACTCACATTTGGTTTTGCTGTTGTTTATTTTTTGTCACTTCAAACAAATATTTCAATATATATGTTTTTTTTAATACTCAATTGAATTTATTTTTTGCTTATTTTTTCAATTACGTGATATATTTAGTTTTACAATATTTAAATATATATAGAATGATAAGAAAATCACGTTATTATAAACACAACACACAGATAGCACTTTGTATGTTAATATAAATAAAAATCTGCATAATAATACACACAAAGAGAAATACTACAATAATAAATAATACTACACTAAATAGATCATGTCAATTCATTACGTTATGCTACATTATGTAGAAAAGAAAGAAAGACACAGTCACAGCAGCGTGCAGTGTGAAAGAACATGTCCAGTCTGCACTAGGGCTGGGTATTGCCAAGACCCTTGCGATGCGATACATATCCCGATATTTATATATTCCGATACAATTCCCTCATTACAATACGTATCCCGATAGATTTTTGAAAAAAGGGTCTTAAGAATTTACCAAATGGGTCATGTTTTTACTCTGGATAAGCAAATGTATGACATTTCATGTTTATCCACAAAGCATTTATTTATAAATCCATTCTGCTCTAATAACTTCATACATCCAGCCAACTGATCCAAATAGAAATATATGGAACACATTCTAGTAAAGTATTACATGTTTGTTTGGCCTGGTCTGAACCTGCTGCAGCAGCATCTTCTGCACAGATCAGCTTCTGATCAGGTCCACAGCTCCTTCTCACCTCGACCCAGAGAAGCGGAGCACAAACAGCATATTAAGAGGACTATTCCACCTCGTTTAAAGCCTACGGGCCACAAAAATCTACAAAAAAATGTATTGATACGCGTATCGATATGGAGTCCATGACGATATATCGCCCTATCGATATTTTGAACACAGCCCTAGTCTGCACCAAGGTGTTTTATTTAGTCCGCTTGCATCCAGAGATTTATATGAGACATTTTAACTTCAAAGGTTGTTTAGAAAAAGAAAAAATCTCCCACAGAGACGTAAAGATCAGACCTTAGAAACTTTAGGTGGATTTGTTGTGGTGAAGTTTTCACTCCAACAAATGAGGCAGAATTAGACTTTTTTTTCATTTAAATCTACTTAAACCTGACATTCATTATTTTTATCAGATGTATATGTCCCAAATATGTCATAGTAAATTCTACACAAAAAATGCCTTACTTTTTCATGAAAACATTAAACAGTTTTATAATAAAGTCCTGCTATTTATGCTAAAAAGAAAAAAAAAATCGTATACAATCATTAACATGAACTTATCCCAACCTTAACTTATCAAACATGTATTATGATTAGTTAATATTTATAAACGCTTGTAACTATACAAGCGTATTTTTTCCAATTCACTAGCAATATCTCACCTTGATTTAGTTTTATTTATGTCATCCTTCACATTCTGTCACTATTACATATTTTACCCAGCATTTCATATATATCATATCATGCATTTTGTATATCATATTCATAGACAATGCTAGTTTCCATGGGCCCCGTCTGTCCCATCGTCTCCGTGGTTATCAGCTCTCTCAGCACCTAGCTAGCAAAACAGGGATTAGCGCCCTTCCCAAAATGTCCGCCTCTCCCTTTGCGCTCCGTCTCTGTGTGGCTGAGTGAGTCTTATCTGTTACACGCCTGGTTTTTTTAGCTCTACGGAGGCGGCCGGGTGTTGGTGAGGGGGCCCCGGGTGAAACCACTTGACATTCTCTCGCACACGGGGGCCAAAGTGAGGGCCGAACACGCACCCTGGCCCCTGTGCCTGTGATGGTGCCAAGAGAGCCACACTTATCCACTACAAGATTAGGCTGTTGAGAGACGGGAGCGGTGCGGCGGGCCAGGGCAGGCTACACAAACACAAGTGTGATCCTAGCCATGCACAGGGGGGCCGCTGGTGGTCTCATCGTGTCACCTTTGATCAATATTATGTCCCTTTTCTACATTTGTGTTTTTACTTTGCCTAGAAGGACTTTCAAAGGACACATATTATGCTAAATTGACTTTTTTGAGCTTTTACATATTCCTTTCCTTTATAAAATCATTGTTCCTTCATCAAACACTTAAATGGAGTTGTAGCTTTATTCACACTCATTTCATGAATCCTGTTTACGAGGTCCTCTTCCTCTGAACCTATTTCACAGTTGTGTGACGTCAAAGGCTGTTTTTAAATCATCACCAGACTCGTTGACTCATTTCTGCCTCAAATTATGTTCATTATAGTGCATACTGTGCTTACATTAATTAGCAAGTCGGGGGTAAGCTAGCTTTTGTGTATTTCCCCATGGTTACATTCCCTCTGATGCCAGTAGATGGAGCGCGAAGAGCAAAAAAGGGAACGCCGGCCTGACTGTTGGAAAGTCATGTGTGGTTTTCACGACACATATTAAAATGCAAAAACATGAAATTAATAATAGTTTTTGTTTATAGCTTTTTCTTTCAAGGACAGTGCAGGTTATAATAAAATGGTGTTTTTCATCGGTGGCCTCAAGCGGCCTGCATGTATCTCACTTACGCCTTCCTAAAATCCTAAATATTCAATGTGATGAGCACTTTTCACAACTCTCTGAGCCCATTGCGTCACGGGAAAGCTGACAAGCTTTAGCATGCTAATGGGGCGTCTCCTGCTTTTTCAAGAATAAAATGCCCTATAATGAAAATATATGTACTAATAATAATAATATTGATCATTATTAGTATTATCGTTGTTATTTTACACAGGGATTTACTCATATCCATTTGCCTGATGTATTGATTATTCAGTTGTATGTTGTTAGCTCAAATCCTCAATTTTCCTAATCGTTGCATTAATCAACATATTAATCTAATTTCCTATTTACCTAGAGCATCTCGCCTTAAGAAGGTCATTTCACTTTTCCACAAAGTTCGCCCTGGCAGATCCCATTGTGGCTTTTCCGTTTCAAACCTGAGGGAAAAAGAAAATAGCTCGAAACAGAAAAGTTGACGTAGAAGAACTCATCATTCTACCTTTGTAAAAAAGAGGGAGGATCGTCTTGCCTGAAAAAGACCAAAGGCTTGCGTGAGCGCTTTTCATCCGATTACACACAAACCTGACCCAGATCCGTGCGTCAGTCTTGTGCTGTCTTACCTGCAACACTTTCACTTTGGGGAGGAAAAGTTGGAACGCCTCTCTTTGTTGCACCAAGTTGCTCAAGTCTGTGTGTTTTACTGGAAAATTCTTATGTTTATGTAACTTATTTCTAGTCAAGAAATGGAAATTTTAGCTACTATTTTAGCAAAAATGTCATAATAAGTACATGGAAGGAATATTCAGGAATACGGAACGGTTTAGCCTCCGAAGTATCTTTAACTTTTTGAAGTCTATGGGAAAAACGACTGGAAAATGTACTTTTGTAACCATAGCTGAACTCCACAGGAACATTAACCGCATTTGTAGAGTTGGATCCAAAAATGACCTGTTTTTCCTGATTATACAGAACTTGTTGCTATGCTAAAGTTATCATGGTACAACCGCTAACCCAACATGCACCTCTTAGCTCCATTTTGTAACCATTTTGTCCTGCCATTGTTCCCCTGATAAAACCGGAGCCACAATATGGAACCATTTGAGAAAACCTTTTTTGGAGGGACCGTTGAATGAAAAACTGCTCTCCAAAGGTAAAACCCAGGTTAAACACACAAAACATACCACCATATAACAAGATGGCGAGATTATTTTGAATTCACGAGAGAACCATTTCTTCAGCGGAGGGAGAGTTAGGGAGGGGACAACGCCATAAAACACTGTGCACCGCCAGATAAGAAATGTCAAAAAAAGTTAGCTGTTGCCTGACACCGAATTTACCGTCGGACCAGGCGCTTTTCGCTTCCATTTCTCAACTTGGGACATAAACTAGACAAGGAGATAGAAAACAGAACAGCGCGGGTTAAATCAGCGGTAATGATAGGTGACGAGAACAGTTTGAAATCTAGTTATTGCACATGTCAAGAGTCAAATTATGGCTTGTCTTAATTGTCCCAAGTGGAAAACGTTTTTGAGGTAGAAACATATTTGAGTGGAAAATGATGTGTTCAAATGTAAGTGCTGTGATTTGTTTTCTTGAGAAATATTTCCTTTTCATTACACATTACACATTTTTACAGAGCGAGAAAAATACATGTATCACTTTTATTTTATTTTTATCACTTTTTATTATTATGTAACAGATTTTTATTTAAAAAAAAAAATCATCCCTTAATAAAATAAATACAATTAAATTTAAAAATTAAAAAAACAAAACTGATTTGCACTGACTCCATATGTCTGTCAATAATTCAATAACCAAGTGAAGGGTGAAGTTACATGTTTTATTTTTCTTCCTACTCCTTTTTATGTAACATGTTACATCACTTTTTATGTAACATCTCTTTTGTTTTTCATTCTGCATATGTTTTTTTCCACTATATATTTTTTGTTCTTTTGGGAAAAAACATTTTGCCATGTCTCTTTGGATGATTACTTCGAAATCTATCAATCAATTCAAAGGATGGAATTTTAACATTTCAACAACAAAACAAATATTGCTGATGAGGAAACATCATTCAAATAACGGTTATCGGCCACAGCAGCGAGCCAAATGTCAGATATCGATCGAGATATCGGCGCAAAAGAATCCACATCGGGCCATTCTTAATTCAACAGTTGTTTAGCACATCAGAACAGACCTTCAATGTATCTAAAGCAGAAAGATGTATCTGGTAACACTATATACTACACTTTTAATAGTCTTACCCTGAATCATTCTTCATAAACTGTTCATTATGATTTAAAGAGCCCATCTTTAGCGAAATTCAAAATATATTTATATTTACTGCGTTTCAGTTGAATGAGTCGTCCAATCTGTCAGAGGCACTTTAAGTCTTTGTTCATGCTTTATTAAGGCTAATTACCCTAACGTTATCATAAAGTAGTTCCACAAGTTCTGTTCAGGCAGTTTTTTTGATTATCACATGCACAAACAGCAGTGACTTTCATCTACAAAAAGGGACAATATATTATTTTAACAAGTTTCAGCTTTTGGGAAAACTGTTTGTATAAAAGTTCACCACAAAAACCCCAAAACCCAGTGTGTGCCTGGAGCTCACCAAACATCTGACTAGTCTTGACATGCAAAAACATCCGGTAGTATCTGATCACCAGATTCCATCATCAAGGCCTGGCTTTGTTATGGAGAAGACTTCAGGCTGGAAAATATTACGTTTTCTTCTTCTTTTTTGGGGTAGTGGTGGTGAATGGTATCCCCAGGCCAATCTTATGAGAGAGGTTCGTGTACAATGCCAGGCTTGTCTGACCACTGTGGGAATACAAATATAAAGTATGAAGCCAAGAGAGTGTGCCTGTCCCGAGGATCATTCCAGTCTCCAGAAACAAATGAACCTGAACAGTTGTGGGAATGGTACTGCACTGGAGCTGTCTTATTGATGAGCTTATGAGAGGGAATCCCATAATGAGGAGGGATGGCAAACATGCTGATGCAAACATGTGACGGATGTTAGCGGTATGGGTTTCTGAAGCAGGAGGGGAAAGTAGAAACGAAAAAAAGCCTTGTCTGCCAAATGGATTATACTCCACGCTAAAAAATATGAAGAAAATAAGAGGGGCGAAAAGTATCGGAAGAAAATACTACCAGTCCCAGTGACCCCGAAATGGAACAAGCGGTAGAAAATGAATGAAAGAATGAATGAATACTACCAAACAAATAACTGGTTGGGTTTAAATTTACTATCAAGTATTAGAGCTGGGTTTCGATTCAAATTTCAAGAATTGATTCGATTCCAATTTTTACGTTTCAAAATTGATTATTTCCGATTTCTCAGATCCCATCCGATTCGCTCCGATTTCGATCTGATTTCCGATTCGATCCGATTTCGATTCGATCCGGGGGTTAATGTTATTAAAAATGAAAAATATATTTGAACCGTTTCCTTCACTTCATGACTGTGTAGAGAAGCAACATATTAAAACTAGTATTATATCAATATTAAACAGAGTATTGGTAGTTACTGATGGAAGACTGATGAAAAGGTTAAGGGTCAATCTACCTTCAAGAAAGATGATCTAGGAGTCCTGAATTATCTTTCTTGAAGGTAGATTGAAGTTCACTGAGGGAAATGTAGAAAAGAATTTTAATTAAAAAAATAAATAATTTAAATTTAAAATAAAAAAAAATAAAAAAATAAATCGATCTTTGGACGTACGAATCGATAATCGGTCATTAATATGCGAATCGATTAAAAATGGGAAAATCGATTATTTAAACCCAGCTCTATCAAGTATTGTTTTACAAAGGAAGTATTGTGTATTTTCTTGTCCATATAAGTTTTCACCAGGTAATATGGAGCACTTAAAGGACACATATTCTGCTCACATTATGCTAAATTTACTTTGTTGTGCTTTTAACCATGTAATAACATTGGTCCCTTGTCAAAAACATACCTTGAGCTGTATTTAGCCTCATTTGTGCTTGTTTGTTGAATCCTGTTTACAAGGTCCTCTCCCTCTCAGCCTCATAAAACACTCCCATTCACTTTGACAAAGGTAGCGCTCCGAAATCTCCTGTGCAGAGTTAAAACTTAGAACTCTTCATATGTAAATATTAAGAGTATGTTCATCTGGGAGTAAATTCTGATTACATTTAGTGTCATTTTTATACACATATAATAAGAAAATGCTGTTTCGTAGAACCCTTCAGTCAGTATATCAGTGAATTATAGTCCCAGATGAGGTAGTATCTCATTCTGTTCCCAACACAAGTCATTTTTTGTTACTCACATTTGGTAGTGGTAAATCATCTCTGAAGCAACAGATGCCCTGGGGTAGGCAGACCTGAAAAGTGGCTGCCAATCAGTGATTTCGGTCCTTCCAATAATGCCGGAAATTTAGGTGAAGTGTCTTGCCTAAAAGTTGGGATCAATCCACCAACCTTATACAGTATTTGAGGGTTGTACTTGAATTTAGTTGATATTAAAACAATTATATTACTATTTTGTCAATATGTATTCAGCAGCAATATGAGGAGCACGTTCTATCCCAATAATAGGATACAATCACAAATCGTATGAACTGAATTATGGATTATCTTTACAGTATTCACAACCCAATTATTAAACCTACATCTCAGTCTCCTTTCACCTTGATTTTATACGATTTTCTATCAAGCATTTCCGTGTAATCCATTATTCCAACTTCCTCCACTTCACACTATAGCACTATAATTGGCATATTGACTGTGTGCTGCTCTTCTATAGCTTATATTCTCGTGTGTTTCCCCGACTTACTCATTACCCACTCAAGGACATGCCCGTCATTAATACACATTTGGAATCCGACTTGTTTCTTGAACCATTTTTTGCTACGCCGGCACTCTGCGGCTTAGCTTTTTGATCTTGGGTGACGAGCGAAGATCTTTTTCTTTTCCTTTTCAGACATAAGATGGAGCACGCCTTCGAGACAGGTGGCTTTGATAGTTGAAATTAATGAGGATGGATATGTTTGGCTGGTGCGCTCGTTATTCCTGACATGTCGACCCCTCGGTGGCCTGCAGGGGCTAGATTTTGGTCCATAGATGTTTTTCCTTTTTTTCCCGACCAACGTGTCTCCGGATTTAGTCACTCTTTTGTTGCAGCTCTCCTTTGCTGCTGCTGTTTTGTCGTTTCTCCGCCCCCGAATGTTGCCGTGGTGCATGGAAAAAGAGGAGATAATATAATCAGTGGAGCGTGGTGAGAACAATGCGAGTGCGGTGAGGAGCAGACACCTCTTCAAATGCACCGAGACGTTCCACTTGAGCTGGAGAGCAGAGGGAGGAGCGCAAAGCTAAATCTGTAAATCTGTATGTGCTATGCAGGCAATGTCGGCCGTAATATTGAATACAGATGGAGCTCGTTTATCTATGCTACTAAAAACTACACTTATTGATCAGTCATTTCACTTACATCAAATACAATGATGTGCTTTTCCGTTAGGCTTGATATATAAAAAATGTCATTTTAACTACTTGTATTTTCTTACTATTAAGTATTTTCAAGATATTGGTTGTAAAATTAAATTGTTTGAATTGAGTCTATTTACACAAAACTTGTTTTGAAGGAAAAGGATGGTAGAGTCTACTTTACTTTACTTTAGTTTACTTTTACTTCAATGATGCAGATGAATTCACTGAAAAATAAAGAAAAGACTGACTCTACCTGACTGACATTATAGACGTTCATTGAAACATTTGACTTAAAACATTTAAGTTTACCAGGACATTTAACCTATAGATTTGATGCATGGTCTTGAACATAGGGCAATCTAGTATGTCAGATAACAACTAACTGTAATATACCCACAATTATTGGCAACAAATTAACAAAAATACAACAGAATACAGGAATTCATGCTTTTTTTTTTACAAATATCTCCTGAGAGAAAACACACAATCCTCATTTCCCCCATTTATCATCAACATCATTCTTTCCTAATAAATTGACAGTTACATATTTCCTTTAAACACTGTTCACCATGATTCCTCGTATTATTTAAGTAGGATTGCCCGCAGGGAAAGCCCCCAGCCTGCTCATATGTAACATTGGTGCAGGGCAGTGTGTTGAGGTCGCTGTAGAGATAAGACGAACATCTGTTAGCGACTCTTTATCTCCGGCCAAGCTCCTGGCACCGTTTCGTAAGGCGCCCCAGCTAATCAGAGCAGACACACAGTTTGGAACACACACACACACACACACACACACACTCACCAGAGATTGGACTCAGCCGCCAACTTGGTCCATTTTTGGCAGCGTGGTTTGTTTATGTTTCTTGTCTTTAGTTATTGGGGAAAGTCGGTGTAAAACATCCGTCACTCGCCCAGCTGGACCCACCTGTTCTGCTCGTGTATATTCACAACAGCCCTCAATACTGTACTTACTAATGACACAGTTATATAAAGGAGTTTAGCTTAAGGGGATTCAAGATGGCCACCGTACAAAAGAGAGAGGAGATGTGTAACTGCAGTCATGTTTTGCCCTTGTTAAAAATGAACCTGAAGCTTCTTTGACTGGTCACGCCTGGTACTGGCTGCCCTTTGTTTCCCCCCAAAACCTTCTATCAAGTTTGAAAGACAAAAAAGCCAACCTACACTGAACTACAAAAGATTGCCGAAGCCAGGATGCCAAACCAGAACTAATCTACTGTCATTTTTTGGGCTATACAGTGCTCCTGAATAATTCGCGCTAAGAAATTGTATATACACGGGCTGCACTTGTCAATAAGCCGTAGGTGCCCACGATATAACATGAGCTATTTACACATAAATATAGTACCCTGTAGTGACACGGCGTTGTCTTTTGAACCGTGGGTGCACTGCGGGTCTAATTAGACTAATTTCTCAGTTGGATTGTAATAAAACACACAGCATTTTGAAGTTTAAAATATAGAGAATACGACGTGTCCCCAGACGTCTTCTTCTACAGTGTGTCAAACGCTTGCGCTTCCTGCTAGAGGCCCCCCGGTGGCCGTTAGCCAATACAAATCTATAAATTAGACGCACCGTTGTATCGGCCGCAGGGTTCAAAACATGGTGGAAAAGTGGCAGCTTAAAGTCCAAAAAGTTATGATAGACCATGAGGGTTGTCCAAATAGTGTGAGTATCCAAACACTTCCAAATACTAAAAATAGTATCAAAACTAGATTCTCATTTGAAGAAGAATACTGAAATAAATTGTAGAAAAAGCTTCAGTTGTAGTCAGCTTTTTTCTACTATGGAACACGCCTGGACGAATGAGGGATTACACCGACACTGAAATAAATTGCATATATATAACATAATTTGACCTTTTCCGAGTAGTTTTAGAATTGTCCTGATCTATAGTATATTTGAACTAGTATAAGAAAGGTAGGTACATTTAAATAACTACACCTTAATTTGCTTTAACAAAGCATGACTTAATTCATAATGAACATGGAGTTTATTAAGCATGATTCAGACTTAGTAACTACTGAATTAATGGTCAGGGTTAGAGTATTAGTTAAATAATTACTGAGCCGGAATCATTCTTAATAAACTATTTGCTCACTGTGTATTAATCTTTGTTCATGCTTTACTAAAGCAGGAATAAACCATGTCACAGTGGCTTTGATTGTGGCCAGCCTAAGGCACACATTATCTTGATCGCCTGTGAGGTGGGATGGCAAAGGAGACGTGTTCACTAACACATGTAAACAGATTTAGTTGAAAGAAATGTGTCTTATCCACAGGGAGAAATGTCTTTTCATTTCTCCCTGTGGCCCTCAGAGGCGACTGTTGTTGTGATTTTGGGCCTTACAAAAATAAATTGATTTGATTATATTATGTATATTGAACACGTTTCATATATTTGAGTTCAGCTCATGGACAATGGCAGTAAGTTCAGGTTTTCTACTGTATCTTTAGTGTGATTTGGTTTGAAAAACAATGGATTTTAGATCGTATGAACAGAAAATGTTGCTGCAAAGCTTGAAAATGTCTGATTCTTCTAGGTCTGCCTTGTTTGTAGAGATATAGCTCCACATTCATGCTTTGTAGAATTGGGAGCAATACAAAAATGTTCCAAATCCCATCTCAGTATTTTCTGATTCTCTTCAAAACCACAGTAAAAGTCGATGATAGAACTTTGTAATCCGGTTTGATTGTTTCCCAGCGTGGGTGCGTGCCCCCGTGTGACTCCACTCCTTAGCCTTATCCCGCGAGGAGGATGGTGCTGGCGGGAGGGCGAGTGGGCGGGAGGATGGCAGGTCTCCACAGCTGCATAAACCTGTCCACCATCATGACCGCTGGGGCAGAGCTGTGACAGGGCCCACCGAAAATCTTTAGCCCACCCGCCGACTGGCTGCATCCAACCCCCGCTGCCCGGTGTCACTGACGCTTAGCCTGACACGCGCTAACACACCGCTAACCATGCTAACACACATGCTAGCACACACAACAGCAAGGAACAGCGAGATGGCCCCCCCGCGTGAAGAGGACTTAAATCGATGAAGAGACGTAGTGAGACCGCCACAAAAGTCAATACCAAGTGATCCGTATCAGCGCCGCGACTTGTATTGTGTTTGATTTCTCCGAGTCGGTCGCGCTTGACATTGTCAGGAGTGGTAAAAGTTGATGGGAAAATGGGGAAAAGAGAGAAGACATGAAACGGTAAGAAAGGTGCGAAGCAAGGTTAAGTTTAGGAACGTGCGACTAGGACTATGGAAGGAAGGGGCAGTCTTTATTAAAACACTAATTATATGGAGACTGTACATTTTCTATTGTTTAAAATCCTGCACGACTAATTTAACAAAAATAAATCAAGGCTATATTTATTTATTTATTTGCAGTAGCTGGGATTGAATCATCAAAGAGGGTGTATCATAATTGCAAGATAGGGCCGATGCCTTGATATATGTAAAATAAATGGATTTATTTCAGTGTTTCATCCTTTTACTCCACTTTTCACGCTCAAACTAGCTGTTGTTTTTACTGTTTTAGAGATATTTGGATACTTTTGGTTCCCTTTGTTTCACACATTCAGTTATTAAAGGATTTACAAATTTGCAACACATATTCACCGTTGGCTCCATGTTTTTTGATTGTTGCAAAAATATAGTAGATCTTTTTATTTTTCAAGCTTTTTTGTGTGTGTTTCTGTTAATCCAGTCTAGCTTTGACCAACAATGCTACATAAAAAAATACAAAATAAAAATGCTAGTGGTTCACACACAAAAATCGCCCATTGCACAAACAAACATAATTGCAGACTATATTAGTAAAGTTGGTCTTGGAAAAATACCAAGCGTGCATATGTGCTTTCCACTCAACCACGAGCGGCACAGATTTGAACGTTTTAATAATCGTATAAAAATGTGTTGGCTCTGTTATCCTCCACTTAATTCCACTATTGCTCTGTAATGAATGATTCTATACCTTTCTGTCTGCTACGCTAAACTATTATTGAGTGAACTTACATCATTTGTTTTCATCTTTTGCATTGTGGGTCAGATAAACGGTCAGATGATGCTCTTCTATGTGCAATACTGAATCAACCATGTGCAATACCTGTAAATAATCAAATCAAATCAAATCAATTTATTTTTGTAAGGCCCAAAATCACAACAACAGTCGCCTCTGAGGGCCACAATAAGAGTGTTCTATTTTGTTTTTTTTATACGGTTTACTTACCTGCTAATAGTATTACCTAGTCTCATGCTAGCTATTTTTACTTTATTTTATTTTATTTTTTATTTTATTCTATTATCATTATTTTATTATTATTATTATTATTATCTGATTTTATCTTTATTTTTTATTTTTATTATCTATTTTATTTTATTTCCCCCCTCCATTCCCTATTAAGATAGGAGAGGAGTTTTGTTAATAAGAGTTTTTTTGGTTTTTGTTCATAAGAGTTCTATTAAGAGTGTGTTTTTTAAACTTCCTATAATCTGTCCTTTCCTCCTGTTCTACTGCAGTGTAACAACAAAATTTCCCCTTGTGTGGATATTAAAGGTTTATCTTATCTTATCTTAACTTATCTTATCTTATCTTCTAACACTACGTCACACTCCCTTCAGTGGACGTGTCTTTAGGTGTCCAGAGGAATCCTTGGTCGATTTAAGATACTTTTTTCGCATTTATGGTCCAAACAATGAAAATGCAATGCAAATCTAAGCAGTTAATCTTTATTCACGGCAGTTTTCAAGTTGAAGTCCATTCCCTTGTCTCATTGGTTCACATCTGCAATGCTTTTCTTTGCTCTATTATCGTTTCTGACTGCGACTTCTGTAAGACAATCGCTCTCAGACTTAGCCTCCAATAGTTGTTTTGTATTCCGAAACACTGCAGCATTCATTTTCATATTAATAACTCCGCGGTAGGAAAGAAAAAAGCCACATGGATAAATAAACATTGGCAGTCGGCGATAGCATCTTTCATTTACTATAACTGAGAGTCAAAGATGATTATTTTGCCTCTCATCTCGCTAGGTTAATGGAAATGTATTCTAACTAGAGGCGCTTGTATTTAGGGGAATTAGCTCGTGTGCGGCAGCGACAGGAACACAAGGAGACATTTAAATTACAAAGCCCTGCCGCATCCGATGAATCAAATGTCAGCGTTTGTTATTGCGATGCACAGAGGGGGAGTCGCGGCTCCGACGGGGGAAACAGGTTCATTCAGATGCACAATGAGAGGGAGGAGGCTTTTGGTATTAGATTATATTTGTGTGTTTTTTTACGTTCTCTAGCCTGATCTGTTTCTGGATAAATTTAGCAAAGACCTGATCGTTTGGCTGTAATGTTCCACAGTATGGCATAAAACTCCATGGAAATATGCAGGTAACTTTGCATAAGTTACATACTTTTATTTTATTTTATTCTGATTCACTCTTTGTGCTTGTCCTGTTTATTTTAGTTTATTTTTTTATAATGAAACATAAATATGTAAAATAATAATGTCAAGTATCCAGTGAAAATATTAAATGTAATACACCCATGTAAATAAAATAAATAAAATAAATAAAATAAATAAAATAAATAAAATAAATAAAATAAATAAAATAAATAAAATAAATAAAATAAATAAAATAAATAAAATAAATAAAATACATTTAAATTCATAAATGAAATTTGAAAAAAAAAAAAATTGTAGTCATTGTAAATTGTTATTTTTATTTCTCAGTAATAGGGGGAAAAAAGCCTTTTGTTAGCTTGTTTGACCAAATAAAAATTTGATTATAAGATGCTAAATACTAAATCTAACATTTATTCAAAAGTAGTCAGACTTTTTGGATTGTTCCGCAGCTATTTTTATGTGTTTACCTTTTAGATTGTTTTTGCGAATGCATCTCCACGGACGTTTTGCAAAGTAGGTTTTTGACATTTGACCCCAAGTATATATTTAGGCCTGGCCCTCGAGGCGTCATAAGAGTTTCTTCTTTCTTTCATGTCCTCAAACTCCCAAATGTTTGCTCTGCGGAGGCTACAGGCTGTCACGTAAACCCCGCTTTAACTGACATGTACGTAAACAAGGACACTTCTGCGTTAACTCCAACTCCAGGTCCGACCCCGTAATTCCTCCTGACACGCCAGACTTTCAAAATGGAGCTTTATCCAAACAGGGGCTGGATACAGGGCAGAGAACACATGTTAGCAGTCCCAGCACCAACGACAACACGCTCCCCCTCTGTGTGAACTGACATGGGAAGGATTACGGGCAAAATTGCATTAATTAAGTCATTACGGGGGGCGGCCTGCTGACTTTTGACTCCAGATCTGTGGGTACATGTGATGTTCAACAGGTGGCAGCCATTCTGTGTTCAGGCTGGTTTAGTCGTGTCCTCAGATCAGCGGGTGATGTTCCAGGGCAAGAAGAGACACTAAAATATGCATCTGTTTTCTTTCTCATTGACTTTGCAAATGTCAGATCGAAGGGTTTATAATATTTATAATATAAACGTTGATTAAATTGATTCTGACTAGGTTTACTTCGTACAATTCATGTGTGGAATTTAGGTTTTTTAAAGAGATTTTGCGACTGCAAAGTACAACAAAAAAAAAGAATTCCTTTCAGACTTGTGAAAAATACAAAAAATAATTCCCTTCAGAGTTATGAAAAATACAGAAAAATAATTTCCATCAGAGTTATGAAAATACAAAAGATAATTCCCTTCAGAGTTATGAAAAATACAGAAAAATAATTCCCTTCAGACTTAACAAATACAAATATTCCCTTGACGTTGCTTCGAGAGTCATGGTTTGAATCTTTCGTTTTAAAGCAGAGCGGTGAAAGGGGAAGTATAAGTGGTATAAGTTCAGCTGCTTTAAAGATCCCATATCATGCTATTTTCCCGGTTTCGTCATCTACCCTAAGGCTATATAATAATAAGTGTTGTGCAACACCCATAACTTAATAGTTATAAAATATCACCCATATCTTGGACCCCGCTCACAAACCTGGAAATGCAAACGGCTTAGTTTGAGATTCGCTAATGAACAAAAGAAAGGACTGTCGTGAGCTTATAACAATTGTCCCTCATATTAGCTGGTATTTTGATTATTCATATTTGAGGAATCCTGTATTGAGGCTTGAGTGTTTTCACCTAACCCCTATCCCCGCCCACTTCTCTGAACTGACTTGCGATTATTTAAACAAAGTCAGACTTTATCATGTGAGGTAAAAAAGAATGTCACAGAGCCATCATTTACTATGAAATACATGATCAAAATCGGCTGCTTTTGAGTGTGAAATTAAGTCTATTCATTCTGCAGTTTTAACAGAAATTCAACAGACGTGTTTCTTACTACTGCTGATTTCTTAATCATTATTGTGGTTTACAGCATACAAAATGTAAAATAACGCTCTACATGCGGTATACAGTGGAAAAAGCATGCCAGGCAACAATTCATTAAAGAACCAATTCAAAAACTTCACGACATGTGGAATATTTTTAACTTGATTGCAGTATTTGTGTCTTCTATGTTCAACACACTTTAAATCTCTTTTCTCTCATGACTCGTGGCAGCGTGGAAGTCATTAACTGTCCAAAGTTGCGGTTTATTACACACTTTTCCACAACTTTCTACTTGGTTCTTTTTGCTTTAGATTTACCTTTTGAACGTGCTCTTTATGTCCACCACAAACACAATTTTGACGGACAGGCTAAGTCTAAAGCTGGCTTCAGAACTCTGGCCTCACATCTGGGTTCAGACAGACACTGGGCCTGGGTTTGGCTCGGACCCTTTGGAACCAGAGCGGTGCCTGGACTTTGAGAGTGTCCAAAGCGGGTCTCTGGAGATGGGCCGGCACATGCAGATAAGCCTAAGCTTTTGTAACGTGCTTTAGCGCTCGTCTTTGCTAACCTGCATGAGCGTTTGTCGTCAGACCAAACAAGTGCAGTTTGACTGGCGTAGAGAGAAGAAATCATGGAATTTTGCGTTATTTAAAGTGCGTATGACAGGTTTTTTTTTTACGATTTCTCTAGTTTTGAATTTATTTGGTCTATTAATACATATACATTATAGTTTTACAACAGTTGAGTTGGTATTTGTGGAGAAAATGTGGGGAAATCCGTGAAAATGACAGGAAGTGACATCACACTAGGGACACTCATTCCAGTCAAAGTTTAGGCAGAATTTACACTAAATAAACAACTTTTTTGACTCTCTAAATATTAATTCAACAAAATAAAGTTGCTCTCATATATTTTTATTTGTAAATCAAAACGAATTGTGACATTGAGTCGATGAGCTTTTTCCCAGTGTTTGCTGGGTAATTTCCTAGTGTGATGTTATCAATCACAAACAGGAAGTGAAGTTATGAATCTAAATATGTAGCTATTCTGTGATAACATCTTTATAATATTTAGCAACATTCAAAATACATTTACCGGTGTCTTCACTGCATTTCAGTTCAATGAGTCGTGCGACCTGTCAGGCCCTTTAAAGGTGCTGCACCAAATCTTTACCGTCTTAAAAACTTAAAAAACAGAGATTGTTCATTTTTAAATCTTTGTAGCGTTCCAGATGTGTTGTTCGCTTACCTAATGCATTCGAAGCATCCTAACTATTCACCACAAAGAGTTTATGAGAGCTTGTCACAACTTTCAGGTAAAGCTAACAACAACTAGCATGCTAACGGCACACTTCCTGCTTCGCGGAGAAAAATTAAATGCACAGCAGTCTCAGTTTTACCCTAATAGCTGGTTTTACAACACATCTCTGCTGGAATAATACTGATTTGACTTTAAAACATGAAACAAATTGGATATAGCCTATTTAGATGCCTAGTGACTTTATTTACTGTGTAACTGCAGCGCATTAAAAGAATCAGACAATTAATAATCTGTGAAACAAAGAAATTACACAACAAAAAATATGTGCTACAATTAAAAAAAAATCCCCTGCAATACAGTCCTAATATGGGCTACAAAGCTGATGATTTGTTTTAGTATGGTAAAACAAATTACATCTGCTGCAAGGTCTTTCAGAAACTGGTCTGTTGATGCTTTTATGACACTGGCCTTCCTTATAATCTGAAGTCCCTTTGACAAACTATAATTATTTTTTTGTACAATTTTGAAATTCGATGAAGGATATTTTTGTATTTGAGCAAAATGTTAGGGAAACAGCAGATGAAGACAAAACACACAAAGCTCTCAATGAAGGTCTGATTGAACTGGACTGGGACTGACTGAAAAACAAGTTAGTGTATGCAAAAGATGAATTCATATAAATATAATAGATAAAATAAGGCAACACTAGCTCTACCTATTTAACAGTGAGTGGGTGACGCTCATATGGAAGCAGGTTTTGTTTGTTTTGACCAAGAGAAAAGGAGATGGAAGACTAACTTTTCACATCACAGCAACCCATTAACCCGTCAGACACCAGAAACTGTATTTAAAAAAAAAAGAAAATAATATATATTTAAAAAAAGAAAACATAAGTCCTGGTCAATAGCTTGATTACCAAAACCATAACCAATGGAGAAACAGCAGTTGAATAGATATAACTTGCTGTATGTAAGATGTAATTCCATCTGCCAGCGGTTATGTTTTACAATCTAGGGTTTTCACAATAGTAACATTTCAAAATACTGTATAATGTACTGCATTTTTTCAACACAAAATAACTGTACGTCCTTTATTCCTTTATTACTATTACTACTAGTTCTGATAATGCTCAAGATCAAGAAAACTTCAGAATTAAAAAGGATTGAAAGATGTATTTTTACATTCATTGTACTTTGTTTTTAATGAAATATCCGCTCTAATTATTTGGGTTATCTGATTTTCTAGTTATAAAAGGTAATGGTACGAATACAATACATACAATAACCACATATCAGTGTCAGTTTTAGTTTCTCATAAAGCTCCTTACATGGCCGTGTTTGCTGTCCTCTGCTGAGCACCGGGTGGCACCTCTCACCCTCATATGTCAGGCAGCAGCAGGGTGCTATGGGCGCGGCGGTGGGACGGTTAAGCACTCTCCACAGCGTCATCACCCAAAGGGGCCCCCCGCCTCACTCTAGCCCAGCCATGACACTCCTGGCCCCGGGCAGAGCGGAGGGAGGCTTGGCCTTTGCACCGCTGGAGGCCCCAGAGTGTGAACAGGGCACGGCAGCATGGGAGCCTGGCATGGGAGCCTGGCATGGGAGCCTGGCATTAGGAGCCTGGCATTAGGAGAAGAGTGGCAAGAGTCAAGGGGGATTGTGGGAGCCGAGAGACACTTCTGGGTTTCAACATTCTGACATGAGTTTCAATGGAATTTATAACACTGAATGATTAAGAATTCAGTTAATTTGTAAAAAAAAAAGCCTCTCTCAGGCTGGGCGATATTGACATAAATTAATATCTTGATACGTTTATTAAGTATTAGTATTTAGTGTTTGTTAGTATAAAGGCAATATCATGTTAATCCAACAGAAATGTGTTAAAACACGGCTTTAAACATATTCGTTGGGGTTTCATTATCGGACAAATGTGAAATGTCTGTAAATGAATCACAAAAGTGGAGAAAAATCACCTGTCCCCATGTTTGTCTATACTACATAATAATCAAACCTATTATAAATTCACGGGGCCATAGAGTAATATATATAGAGTCAAATAAATATATATAAAACAATGTATTCAATAAGATTTCAATATAACAATGTATGCGACAGTAATCTAATGGTTCCGAGTACAAGAGTAGCAGGAGAGTAAAAATATACAATCAGAAATAAAGAAAAATAACTATTACAAATTTAACTAAACTCTTAAAATTGGGGGAAAGGGCTTTTCCACCAGGGGCCTTATGTAGAGGGATAGACAAAGCAGAGGGCCAGTTGAGGGCCATAGACTTGTGGTCAGTCGGGTTGGACCGAGACACAACATCCTTACTCATGTTTGGAACTTTTATTTAAAGTCAAATGAAGGTTATTTTTGTGCTTGAGGGAAAGGTTAGGGAACCAGCAGTTTCAGGAAGAACACAAAAAGCTCTCAATGAAGGTCTGATAGAACCAAGAGAAGAGTGGAACTGACCGAAAAAGAATGTAGTTCATGCAAAAGGTAAATTCTCATAAATAACAGACACAATTCTAACCTTGATGTGTCGTTCTGTCACGACAGTTCAGGGACAGTGAGTTGCAAACATGTTTTATTTTGTATCAAGAGACAGAAAAGAGGAGATGGAAGATTCACTTTTCACACCTCTGCAGCTCGTTAAACCATCACACAGTCAGAGTTTATCTTGAATAAAAAATATTAATGTTACATTTTCATCAAGGTCGGTAACAAGTCTATTTCACAAGAAAATGTTATACTTTAAAGTTATGATGGTAAAGACTTTATGACATGGTAGAAAACATGAAAAAAACATTCATTTGTATTCAAACATTCTTACTCAAGTGGTTATTTTCTTCCCATGTTTTCATACTATTGGCACCAATTGCCAACAAAATAACACCTCATTTCTCTAAAGCCATCTGTTATTTTCCTTATCCGTACAATCCCTACCTCATCATTTCCCTTCCAAACACATTCTATACATGGTCCCCTCTCTTCTGCTTGGTAAACAGTCCTGGTGGGCCTCTGACCTCTGTACATGAGAGGTACACACATATATATACGGGTTGAATACAATTTGCACTTCAGACGTTGTACATCTCCATGCAATTTGTATGGACACGCTTCCTCCAAACGCCAGCCAGGCTGTGATAAACAACAGGCAGGGAAGGGATTTGACATGCTGAGGAACGACGTGTCAGTCCTGGTTTAGTCCTGGTTTAGTCCTGGTTTAGTCCTGGTTTGGTCCTGGCTTAGTCCTGGTTTGGTCCTGGCTTAGTCCTGGCTTGGTCCTGGTTTAGTCCTCGTTTGGTCCTGGCTTAGTCCTGGTTTGGTCCTTGTTTGGTCCTGGTTTGGTCCTGGTTTGGTCCTGGTTTAGTCCTGGTTTGGTCCTGGTTTGGTCCTGGTTTAGTCCTGGTTTGGTCCTGGCTTAGTCCTGGTTTGGTCCTGGCTTAGTCCTGGCTTAGTCCTGGTTTGGTCCTTGTTTGGTCCTGGTTTGGTCCTGGTTTGGTCCTGGTTTAGTCCTGGTTTGGTCCTGGTTTGGTCCTGGTTTGGTCCTGGTTTGGTACTGGCTTAGTCCTGGTTTAGTCCTGGTTTGGTCCTGGTTTGGTCCTGGTTTGGTACTGGCTTAGTCCTGGTTTAGTCCTGATTCAGATTTGTACCTGGTTTAGCTCTGCTTAAGTCTTTGTCCTGGTTAAGTCCTGGTTTGATACCGGATTAGTCCTGATGTAAACTTGATATTGTATTGAGACTAGGATCAAGTTTAAATGTCTCGGTTTAATTCTGGAGTCCATATTTGGAATTGGTAATATTTTAGATTTAGACCTGGTTTATTCCTTGATCCTGTGGTGTAGGTCTATGGCTCCTTTTTATTTAGTCTGACTTGTTTCTGCTTTAACACTGTTTAGTTCACGCTTGGAACTTTTTACTTGTAATATTTCCATTCTCTGTTTATCCAAGTTTAGCGCTGGTTTAGCTCCAATCTATGTCTTGGTCAAACTTGAATAAGTCCTGTATTAGTAGCTTTGTTCTTCCTGTTTTAGAGATATTTTAGGCCCTGTTTACATGGCAACGATACTCAGGAAAGCACAAATCATTCATGCCTGATTAGATCTGCGTTTAGGTGTAAATGACGAGACATTTGGAGAGAACCATGTGCATCTGGCATTGTTGGCACGCTCTAAAGTAACAAATAAGATAAAAAACGTACCAGTGTTTCCTTTATGTATAAATATTTGAGGCTTAAATGTGTATTGTTTGTTTTGCGATCGTGGGTCAGCTGCAATCTACACACTGACAGCCAATCATTGCACAAATCAGGTCTTTACGTTGGTCCTTTCCCATTATTTATCTCAGAATAGCCTCTTGTCCCCATAGAAACGTCCTCTTCCAGCGTTTTCCAACTAGACTCGGATCGATGCACGTGCAGCTCAATCCGATACCAAAAGATTGCGTATTCGTGAAGTAATTGCCGCGTGAGCAGCCCATTTGTATGAGTTGTGTTCTACAGTACGTTTAATCCTAGTCCAGATTGCTGTTCAGTTCTAGCTTAGTCCTTCGTCTTATCCTGGTTTAGTCCTTTCCTTCACTTTTAACCAAAAAAACGCCTCCGCTCACACCGGACCTTCACCGCCTATGATTTAACATCCATTTTGGCGGCTACAGTTTCCCCTCTCCTCACCTCTCCTTCTGCCCACTGCTCATATCCCCAGCTCCGGGGCCCGTCCTCGCTCCCCGTGGGACCACAACGCTTGAATCATGGCCACAATTTAAGCTATGAAAACATAATGGCGGGATGAGATTGCCTGGCGGAGGAGCGGGAGACGACAGGTAAACGCATCCAAGCAGGTTTGTGTTCCACGGCGCCGCGGGCCTGGCTAAATGCGGTTAGCTGCAGCGCAATTGTTCGGCGCCGGTCTAACTGCGAACGCGCCGGTGTTTATTTATGGCGTGGCTGTTTTTGATTTCATTTGAAGCCGGGGTAATTAGCTTCCAGCCGGTTTTAGAGAGAAGGAAATCGAGAGAGAAATTCCATTAATGTATTTTGTAGCCGCAAAAAAGTTGATTGTTTCATGTGCCTGCAAGTGTTTTTATCCAAGTTAAAGGTCGAGAAAAGGTGAGCGCACTACTTTGGGCTGTGCGGAGTGGTTAGTAAAGTCCTTAAAATCCTTCATCCTTTAATGTCACTTGGATAAACCTGTCAAGAGCAACAGGCGGACAAATCTGTAGCTGAATTGATGCCAGGGACGTCCCAAGTGGGATCAAATACAAGCTGCGTCATGCGTGTTGAAGAGTGGGGTGAAGAATGAGCAAATCGCACAGGCTGCCATTTCTGAAGTATCTTTATTTCCTCCACAAACATGTAGAATCTAATCTAATAGCAATACTGGTTAGAAAAATCCCAATTAGTTATTTCCCCAAATTGTGCAGCCATGGGTCAAATGCAGATCATTTCGATATAGTATTAGTATAACATTACTGTTCGGAAAACACTTTATTTATCCCTCATGAGCGAAATTCACTCTGCATTTGTGAATGAAGCTGAGGCAAACTGTCAGATCTTTTCACATCTCTAGATCTTGAGCTTGGCTTGGTCAGGTCTGCAATAGATGGAGGATTTTACCCATGGTGCATGTTTTAGGTTGATATTCGGCCAGTATTGGAACTTTTAGTTTGACATTTAGCTCTATTTGAATATTTTAGCACAAATAAGGCACTACACAAAAGCTCTCTTATGGGTTTGCAGTAAAATATGGGAAACGATAAGTCAAATCATATAATTTGGGTAAAATATTGCCCAAAAAATATTGGTAGAGCCTTTGCCACTGGTCGCACTGGATTCTAAACAGATGAGAAATCAACCATCAAAAGAAATAAAAGTAAATTAAACTGTCCAAATTCTTGGATTAGGTGAATTGTGTTTATGCCACAGTTAATAATGAGGTGATGTATGAGCTGTAAAATCCTCTTTGTAAAGCACAATATTCAGTTCACTTGTACTAACTGCACATGGACATGTAAATATGTCGTGACGGGACTGAGCCACTGCTGCTGACAGGTTTACCATTGGCCTTGAAGGATGGGTCAAATGCAGAGGATGAATTACCTTCTACAGACATGAAAACTTTACTGAACATTTACATTATCTTAATCTAACAGAAATGCCCTGATTGGCTCCCTCTGCACACAGCTCCTAAGCACCACCATTACTCGTGTGTGACACTGATGTTTCACCGTCAAATGGATGAGCCACATTCCGAGGCAGGTGCTCGCTCGGGGTCGGATTCACAGTGAGCACACACACACACACACACACAATAGCACACACACACACACACACACACACACACACACACACAATAGCACACACACACACACACACAATAGCACACAGACACACAATAGCACACACACACACACACAATAGCACACACACACACAATAGCACACACACACACAATAGCACACACACACACACACACAATTGCACACACACACACACAATAGCACACACACACACACACACACAGTAGCGCGCACACACACACAATAGCACACACACACACACACACACACAATAGCACACACACACACACACACACACACACACAGTAGCGCGCACACACACACACACACAATAGCACACACACACACACACAGTAGCGCGCACACACACACACACACACAAACAGTAGCGCACACACACACACACACACACACACAATAGCACACACACACACACACACACAAACAGTAGCACACACACACACACACACAATAGCACACACACACACACACACACAAACAGTAGCACACACACACACACACACAATAGCACACACACACACACACACACACAAACAGTAGCACACACACACACACACACACACAAACAGTAGCACACACACACACACACACACACACACACACACGTCGGAAGGCTGAGGAGTCAGGAGATTAGCGAGTGCGGATCAGGCTAAAGGAGGATTCTCATATGAACTTGGAAATGTCGTGTTTGGAGTTGGGCGGCTTAAGAATGCAATTTTCGACCTGAGTGCTGCGGTTTTCCAAGGTGAGCTTGAAGAAGACTTTTCTTCATGAAGTTTTTTCTTCAAATAAGCAACAAGACAAAAGGATGAATCATTTGCGTGCCACAATTATTGGCCACTTGGAAAAGGTGTGTTATAATAGTAATTGCATTGCATTAGTCTTGTGCTTATGCCATTCTTCCACTGTTGTGCACTTTTAGCACGTGTGTGTGGATGGATTGAATTAACGTTGACCCATGTTAAAGGACACACTTTGATGAATCCTGTTTAGAAAGTAATTTCCCTCTGAGCGTCAAAAACACTCCACGAGAGACACGAGAACAGATGTTAAATAACACAAAAAATGTGAACTGAACCACACAGTTTTAAGGCAAGGCAAGGCAAGTTTATTTGTAGAGCACATTTCATACACAAGGCAATTCAAAGCTCATCTGGTCTTATTCTCACAGTGTTGGAAAGATAATTGATGACTTTGAAATGGGATATGAGTAGGTGAGATTTTGATATCATTCAAAATAAAAAATCTAAATTTTAAATGATTTAATTATACATTTCACAACTCACAAACCAAAAAAGTCACAATATTTTTTCTCATTTGTGAAAAATGTTCTGAGCTCTCGTCCAATCCTTATTGCCTGGCATCAATTATATCATCAGTTATGTCATTAAATTATTGGTAGGGCACATTTTCTCTTTGACAATAGGCCCCAGTCTAAACCCTCTGAGAGTGAATGTGGTGAAGCCCTGTGTTCTGTCACACACTGCAGCAGGAGCACATAGTAATACATGGAAATAAATCATGTGTTAAAACGATATTCTGGTGTGGGGCCTTGGGGCGTATTGATCGGTGATTATTTGTACTAACAGGAGCGAAGGGGGAGCGTCGCATGCTGAGAGAAAACAGGCCCACGATCGATGCATACATGGTGCAATAGACACTGTGGCATGGATTATCGATTCATTATGATATTAATGAATTGGATATAGATTTTAAACCAACTAGATTAGTTTTGGTATTCTGTCAAATTATTTTGTTTCAACTAGCGGATTTGTAGATTGACAAATTTCATTTCGATGTAAAAACGGTTAGGCATAATAATGTTAAGACCAAATCAACAAGCGCCACATCACATGAGAAAACAGGCCTGCGATCAGTGTTAACATGGAGGAGCAGACACTGTGTGAGGGCTCTATTCTGATCCGAAGGTTGGCGGTTTGAATCCCATTTGAATCTCGACATAAAGAACCGTGGTAGAGCGGTTCACAGGTTGGCAGTGCAGATTAAGAGGATGTAAATGTTGGCGGCAGTGGATGCGAGGAGCAGGCAGTACTACTAAACAGGAGACAAGGGTACACACAAAACTAACTAAACCATGACAAGTATTGATATATTATGTATATGTATTACATTTGAACAGACAAATTAACAGCAACACCTTAAACCTAACCCTAACATCAACCTGAGTGTGATGCATGTGCCGGAAAGGGCAAGAAAATAAAAATGTATCCTAAATAAATGATATGTAATGATAATGATGATTGCCTTGTGAGCTTGACAGGCTTGTCGAAGCCTCTCAAAGCACTACACTGTTGCCATTATTCTTTTACTCCTCACTGGGTCGGGGTAAGCCGCTTCTGCAGCCACTTCTGCAGCCACTTCTGCAGCCACAGTCCTTTGGTAGACGAACAGAAGGCTGCCAATCTGTGCCATCGGCTCCTCCCACCACCAATCTTTCTGACACACGCCACATTCATACTTAACAGAACTACAGACCTTGGTCCAGGCGTGACTCAAACCCAAACATGCTCAATGGGAGACATGTCTGTGAGCACTGGCCATGTAAGAACTGTGATGTTTCCATGTTGCAGGAAGTGCACACAGATCTTGTCACATGGGGCCGTGCATTATCTCGCTGCATCAGGAGCATTAGATCCAATACTTTGCTCTTTCCCAAAGCGATTGCTCTTCCCTCTCCGTTCACACACGTGACCTCCTGCTCTCCACGGCCGTGTAATAACAGTGTCTGTTCACACGCAAGCACCAATGCTCTTTTCTCATTTTCTCCCCCTTTTTCCTTTCTTCTTCCTCTATATCCTGCCATTGTGGACACATAAGAAAGGTGTCCACAAAAGATGACCGGACCTCATTGGAAAAGCACTGACTGTTTTGATTGCTGGAGTCATTTTGGTTGATTTTTTTATTTAAGATGATGCTTTATACAAATACTGGAGTTAAGGCTCAGCAGAGAGCGTGTGGTTCTGCATAACAATGTCATCTTCCTGGTATTCAAAGTAAAGCAGAGCCAAATATGATACGTACATGTATTTTTTTCACTTAAACGTCACACATTTTTGTGAATTTCTACCTTGTTTTTCAGCTAGTGCGGAGAAGTTAGAATATGTACGTGTTAAATGAGTCAAAGGCACCCTAAAAGCTGAATATCCATTAAAAAGCAATTTTGTGTAATCCTTTTGAGACATCTCGACTTCTATCCGGACGCCATTTCACATCTAAAGGTACGGGTGATTAGATGTCAACATTTCAACCCTTTACTTCCATTACAAAATAATCTGCAAATCCTTCTATTTAATTCTATACAAAGAATTACGTATTTTTAATAGATATTTGTAATTCAATATTCTTAAGTGTCGTCTTGCGTATCCAGTGGACATTTTAGCATCCTTAAATTGTAATTTGTCCAAACTGCAGACATTACTTTAACAGATCCATAATATTCTGGCATTGGGCCTCATTTACCACCTCGCACAGGACCCTCAACAAAAGCTAGACGTCCCTCTTGGTCGGAACTGACGCCTCTCGCTCTTCAAAAACTCTCAAGATCCGAAACGTTCTTATCTGTGCCCTCACTTTGATTTTGGCCATCAAAACAAACAGCGCCAGCAGATACAGCAGGGGGCAGCGTTTTGAAGTGCTTCGTGAGGTAACACCGACGCAGCACACGGAGAATTCCCTGCAGAGAGGGTGGGCATGTTGTTTTTCTTTGTCCAGCATTTAATATCGCAATAAATTTAGAGTTTCATGACATGATTATTCTACATATGAAGACTTCCCGATCTATTGAATGTAAAAATATCTTTAAGTGTGACTCCCCCATGATGCAACAGCCTTCATTAGCCTGGAGAAAGTGCAAAAGCCCATTGGGGGAGAGACGGGGGTCCGCTCTTAATTAGGGCGATCGCAGCGAGAGGTTAGCGCTAATGGAAAGGTGACAGGGATCACAGCTGTGGACCAGTGTCACCTTGAAGGAAATCCTACCTGGACTGGATTGTAGAAATAGGACGTGCCAAGAGGGAGGGAATGGTTGAGAGGGAAGGAGACAAAGAGGAGGGGAAGAGAGAAAGAAGCTTGTTGATATATATAGTATGTGCAAGTACAAAATTGTATTCGAAAGTGGGTTCTATAAATTGGCTACTATTTTATTCAGTTTATTCAGTCAAGTAAATGATAATATTTCCCCAAGGGGCCCATTAAGCACTTAAAATAATAATAATGGAAAAGCTCAAACTATGGTCATAGAGGAATCGTCCTGTTGGGTCAGGGCGGTTTGTGGTGAGTAACAACTCTCAGGCCAAAAGTTTCCCTACTCTTCTCTGTATTTCCTTTTCTGCTGCGTTTAAGGAATAAAAAGTCTGCATCAGTGTAAAAAGTTGAGTATTGATTGCACGGTTTGCATGGATACAGGAAAAAACAAATAGTTCAAATCACACAATTCAACGCTCTTTAACTTTTGTATCTTAAACCACACAAGAGGCCCTTCTAGTTGGTTAAAATCCCAAATAATTATGATGTTGAAAAATTCTCTTAAGCATTTTTACAACTACTGAGTGTGAAATAGTTTTCAAGTTTTGAAGAAAATGGGACAAATTTGAGCTCTAACATTAAAATAATGAGTCTGGTGAAGGGCCACGGACGTTAAAAACATAGAGGAACACTTCTAATGACATCCATGAGTAACTGTAACTCGCGAACATTATTTGATGTATGTGCGTTGGAGGTTCTGGGGTTGGGTCCGGGCTCTGGAGCTCTTTGTTGCCGTGCCAGGACTCTGATGTGCTCCCAGTGCAGAAGGAGCTGGAGCCAGACCAGGACCTTTTCTTTTCTTTTTTCTAATACAGCCATTCTTCTGCTGGATGTGTGCTAATATTTCATGTCTGCAGCGGCATGGGTTCCATTAAAACTCAAGCTTTGATGACAGAGGAATGAGAACAATGAATGGCATACATAAAAGTGAAACATACATTTGAAAATTCTTTGAAGGTCATTTGCACTTTTTTCCTTTGACACAATAACAACATTTGGGACGGTTGCAGGTAGAAATAAGCAACAATGGCTCAATAGCTTAAGAATATGAATGAAATTTTGACAGATTATTCCTGGTCTTTCTATGTTTTTTTGTTTTCTCATGTTCTCAAAAAGTCTAGTTGTGTTTCCTTGATCAAGCTATAACGTGCCTTAAATGCTAAAGGTGAGTCCAAGTCTTTGTTTTTTAAGTCTTAAGTAAATATCAAGTCTTCTGCCTCAAGTAAGTCCCAACTCAAAGGCAAACAAGTCCAATTCAAGTTCGAAGACAGCGACCCAACAGTCAAATTCTACTCCCAAGTCCTGTGCTTTTAGTTTCAACCAATTACAGCCCATATTTTTGCAATCTAGATGCAGTCTAGCTTTACAAAGTCCTGGTCACAAAGAGAGAAATGGAAAGGCACATATTAAAGTTTGTTCCTGTAGAAGAAACACTGAAAGTACCTTTACAACCATGGACTGTAAAGATAAAACCGTTTTATAAAACACAGGCATTTTTTGAGGAGAAACACCAAGTCGTTTCAAGTCCAAGTTGAATTCCATGTCAGTTGTATTCTAGTCCAAGTTGACTCCCAATTCTTGGTCCATTTTGTCAAGTCAAGTCAGTGAAACAGTGACTCAAGTCTGACTCAAGTCCAAGTCCAAACCTCTGCTAATGCTCTATAGTTAGGTCTTTTAACTTCGGGGGAGGAAAAGTAAAATAGTTGGATATTGCACCTTTGAGACGCTGTCTGGTGGCCCACTCTTCATGACACGTAGCCCGAGCAGCATTGAGGGTTCGATGCAAGAACAAATTGCACCCAAAAAGATGAAATGTTGACCCTATTTAACTACTACTGTCTCCTTTCCCCATTAGATTATTTTATGGTGAGCCAAAATGAATAATTCAGGTACATAGAAATAAGCAGGTAATAGCAATAGAAACAGGGCCATTCAAGTACTGTTCAAAACGTCAGAATGGATAAGCCCCGCCTCTTTATAATGACATTTCCCCTTCATATGTATGTGATACATCGAAATACAACTCAAAGTAAGCGAATGATGCAGGGAAACTGTTGTAAAATGGTCAGACGTTCTTAAAAGTTGATGTTGCATACGTTCCCCATAAAATCTTAAAATGGAAAAATGTGACACATTCAAATTTGGTATTTTTTGAGCGTATATCTTTTATAGAGACGATACCACAAGTCTGGCAAATGATTTCAAAATGAATCCATCAAATGTTCACATAAAAATCCCTTCTTAACATTCCAACAGCCAGCGGCCTAGTGTTTTCAAACCCAGCTCAGTTGCTTTTCCTCTTGTGTTCTTTCAGGTCAGTCTCACATGTTTCTGACGCCGTGTGCAATTTTCTGCGGCTTGCTCCCCCAAAATTGCTTCATGCAACACCCGCAGCTCCACAGCACAAACCCCTAGTTTGTTCCGAATGCAGCACAACGTCCCGTAATCGATAAAAACATGATATTCCTGAGCCTGTGTCGTAATCTCCCGGCTTTCTTCTTCCAATCGCGGCATTTACGGCCATTATTTATCCATCCTCTAGAAACCACACTCGGATCCCAGGTTGATAAGGCTTTTCTCTGACATAGATTTGATGTTTTGCGTCCCCCAACCCCAGTGGCGTACAATAAAAACTGTTTTCCGAAAGCCCCCAAGCTGTTGTGACATTCAAGCTGGATAAAAATCTTCTTAGAGGGAAAGAAACCAGCGGTATCCAAGACACACGGGAAGTAATAAGAGGAGAGATGAGATGATGGTGTTGGGGAAAGTGTTTGTGGCACTAATGGTGCTCTACTGTTTATATCGGGGGATGTTATTGCATTGGCGGGGAAGTTACGGAGGTGTACTGTATTTACGGCGGCGGCAGTCTCCCAGCGAGGCCGTATTTTCACCAGGTTTACGGAATTGCGCCGTGAAGTGATTCGTTCACAGCTTGTAGGCAGCGTCATGTGTTTCTCTACAGTCGTGAAATGTGGCACGAGTTTATTTGATGGTGTTACAATAGATATATGTGTGTGTACATTATCTTAGCACTTTTGGAAAATGTTTTGTTATTTTTATGTGGTACAACAAGAGTCTTATAGGCTTTGTATTTTTTGCGGCTCATGTTTTTTAATGTTATCTATTGTATATTGTGACACTTCAAAATGTGTTATCGTGACAGGCCTAGTGTTACCCGTTTAAGAGCCAAGAGTGGAGAATTTGTGTGTCCAACCGTTAGTTCCGCCCAGTTAGTCCCTTGTCTCTGCTCTGATGTTGAACCATGACGGACCAACAACTGTCTGAGGTAGTTTCCACATGGTTTTCATCAAACTCCACCCACTTAGTCCCTTCTCACACAAAAGTAAAGAAAAGCAGCATTCAGAAAGTATGATTGAATACTTTTGTTTTCCCCATGGCAAATGGATTACGGTCCATGTCGTTTCTTGCTTGTTTTACTTACTTGTCAACTGCATCAAAGCAATGTATTCACAAACCTTAAGTCGTGATGGGCGATACCAGTGATTTGGTCCAATACCAGGTGATATGAGGGCAAGTATTGCAATAGCCATCCAACACCAATGAGTTTACTATTAAAATGCATTGAAATTCTGCATTGTAGAGTTGTATCTTATGTTCTATTTAACTATGCATGAACTGATATGAAAATGGATTTAAAAAAAATCTTTTTGTTATTAGAAAAATGTGTTTGAATTTGTATTGTGTCTTACCTCTGTCCGTATGAATATATCATTATTTAGTATAGATCCACCCAACTCTACAAATAACTTTCACACAATACACAGGCTTACATAACTAAAATCCTTCAAGTCACAGCAGTAATTTTATTATTCATTTTATTCATTTTATTCATTTTATTCATTTTATTCATTTTATTCATTTTATTCATTTTATTCATTTATTTCATTTATTTTTTTATTTTATTTATGTTTACTTTATTTTATTTATTTTATCTATTCCATGTATTTATATGTATTTATTTATTTTATTTATTTTATTTGTTTTATTTATTTTATTTTTTTATTTATTTTATTTATTTTATTTATTTTATTTATTTTATTTTGGGGGATAAAAAAATCAAAATGATAAATAAATGGACATAGTGCCCTCGTCATAAGCAAGTTATTAAGTGGTAAGATATATTCACCTATCACAGACAAGTACATATTACATTCCCTTTCATCCATCTCTATCTGGAATCATAAATAATGCTCCAGTTATATAGTGCGTGATCAGGTTACCTTTTATGTGCCTCTTACCTACATGTTTTATCCCATTGACTGCATTATTAATTATGTCATTGTCTGAACCCAGCCCATAGACATTCCTGAACCCATCTGTTTCTCATGGAATCCTCCTCTTCACTCGATTACTGTGCCATATTTTAGCACTTTTTCCGCTCCTTGTTTAGTCTCGGGGAACTCCTTCGGGACGTACGCTGACTTTTTCAACTTCCCCTTAAATGCATCTCTTAAAAAAAAGCGTAAAAACGCGTCTAAATCAACCAATTGCTGGGTTGTCTCCCTTCCTTTAAAATTTGTGCCGGTTTGCCCATCCGTCTTGTCAAGTACACATGCGGCGAACATCTGTGCTACTTTTAGCATCAACAGAACATCCAAAATGAGAGGATTTAAACAAAGTGAGGCGGTGAGAGACAGAGGTTTTAAAACATCTTACCATATGTTGTTTCACCATTATCTTAGATCAGCGTAGTGTTTATTGTTGCAGGATCGCTTGTAAAAATCGCATTTAAAGCATAAGAAATCATGTTTTTAACTGTTGGGGAACGTTAAAATGAGTTCAAAGCGATTGCTGTTTGTGTCTGGTGTGAATGGAATGCCGCTTGATGTGGCCTTTGAGACATTTCGCACAAAGGCTTTTTATTTTTTTGTAGAGCGCATAATCCCTCGCTCGGCCAACTCCTTCACAATCTCCTCAAAAACCGCCCGATTACGGTACAAACGCTCTATTTTTGCCTGAATGATTCGTCACCCCGGATACAGTATACTGATTAATTCACAAACTTCTTCCTTCTTCCCCTGACAGTTTTGGGCTCTTTTGTCTGCCATTTCTCTCCACTTTCTCTGTTGTTTTCTAGCGCAGAATTGTGACGTTTATCCCGTTTATTTCGCCTATTTCGTTTAGGTCGGATGAACAGGACCTGAGCGTTCAGACTGAAGCTGCATTCTAAAAGTACAGATGCATATGAAAGTGGCCTTTGTGCTGTTCATACTGTCTTAAAAAAAATCTGCTACAGGTCACATATGGGCCAAACAGTGGATTTGACCCGCAGTGTGACCGTATTATGTGCGAACACTAGGAACTAGGACTCTTCAAGCCCATCCAAATCTCCTGAAGTTGCTTAAGCCCATGTCAATCCAGTCTCAGTGTCTATATTTGTTCTTTTGCAGGACAGGGGTGGGAGGGGTCGTCCTGTGCCGCACCGCTGGGTCTCTCTTTGTCTACTGCCATATGGAGACCAGGACAACGCAGAGTTAAGCTGCTCCTCCACGCTGTTCTCTGACCTTCTCAGGCACCCAGCTGGCACTCAATGCTCAAATAATGATCGTCCCAATTACCCAGGCCAAGTACATGTCTTTGTGAAGGGGCTGAGGCGAGGGGGAGAGGCGAGGGGGAGAGGGAGATGGTGGGCAGGTAGCAGGCACAAAGGGAGCGTGGAGAGGGAGATGGAGACTGCGTGCACTGTACAGTTCACACAAGGCCACTTGCTAATGTGGATGATTCAATGTGAAAAGTGGTTATTCAGCAATTGTGTGTAATCATAGAAAAGTGCACTATGTAACTTTTTGGGTGGTTAGTCTGCTTCCTGCTTGTCTCCATGGAGATGTTATACAAGATATTATTCATTTTGCCTTGTATGCCACTAAACATATCTGTCTTGTGTTAATCCAGTTTGGCTACATGTGTTTTTATTGCAAAGAAATGCATATGATGTATGTGATATACACAGCATCCAAAGGCCACATGTTGAGCTTGAAAGTTGAGCTTTCTTAAAAACAATTAGATCTGTGCACAATGGGCTGGCTAGCTCACTATGTCTCAAAGCTAATGCTAACATTTGTTAAAATGTGTAATCATAATAATCACCATTATTTAAATGGGATCACAATTAATTGCACAGCATGCTTTTTAAGTATTTATGCTCATTTTTGTACTAAAATTAAATAATGTAATCATTTCACAAATATATGGAAATTATTTAAAAGCCCAATTAACCACAATATAATGGATGTGACTGGTGAGTGCTTCAGGGGGTGGATCGAGTGTAAGGTCAGGTGCACTTCAGGATTACAGTGAGGGGAGCACTGGAAAATCAGCAAAAGAATAAAATCGGAGGCACTCTGACAGCATTAAAAATCCTCTATTAAAAAGAAATAAAAGCCTGTCCGGCATCGGGGGGCCTTCTTCAGGGCATGTGAAGTGTAGACATTGTTCAATAATTGTGGTCACATGTTTCTGGTAAATGTACATGATATAAGCTAAAAGCTTCTTCCCACAAGCTGTCACTAGCTTGAGCAACGCTCTTTAAAGGTTGAATGGAAGATTTTTTTGGCACAAATCTAAGTCTTATTTCCTTGTGGCGTGGACTGCCGATTAGTCCTGCCACGTATCAATCATAAAACGCACCTACCGCTCACCTGCAGCCGCGTGCGGCTCGTCCCCACGTTTCCGCGTGCCTAAGCGCATGGATCTATCATAATATAGTTCCCTCAGTGTACGGGGCAAAATGAAGACGGAGAAAGACAGTTCGAGCTGACGCAGAAGTGGACAGAAATCTACAGGAGACGAGAGATGCGATGTGATTCGTTGCGCTAATAAACAAACGCACGTGTGTGTTGTATCAGTCCGCACGGGAGAGTGCGCATGTGCACTTCCACCTGAGTTCTCAAATCGCCGAAAAATCGTCCATTGCGCCTTTAACTATTGAGCTCTAGCACTTTACTCGATGTTATTATTAGCTGTCTTAAAAATCATACTAACATTTTTCACGTCTTTCCAATGTGGTTTTTGACTGCAAACTGTCCTACCTTTACGAACATAGAAGTGTCCTATCTTTACGAGCACAGAAGTGTCGTACCTTTACGAACATAGAAGTGTCCTACCTTTACGAACACAGAAGTGTCCTACCTTTACGAACACAGAAGTGTCCTACCTTTACAAACACAGAAGTGTCCTATCTTTACGAACACAGAAGTGTCCTACCTTTACAAACACGCAAGTGTCCTACCTTTACGAACACAGAAGTGTCCTACCTTTACGAACACAGAAGTGTCCTACAGAAGTGTCCTCCTTCACAGTAATTGCACATGAATTGCACATGAATTCCAACAGCAATTGCACATATGACAGAATTGCACATGGTTAGGTCAGTATTGCGAGCGTTCAGGACTAACAGTTTTTGTTATAAAGTCTGACAGCAGCAGGAAGGAAAGACCTACGGAACCTTTCCTTCACACATCGAGGGTGGATCAGTCTCTCACTGAAGCTGCTCTCCAGAGCGGAGAGAGTGTCCTGCAGGGGGTGACACTCATGGTCCAGCATAGATGTGAATCTAGCCAGGACCCTCCTGTCCCCCACCTCCTGCACCGAGTCCAGAGCACAGCCCAGGACGGAGCTGGACTTCTTGATGACTCTGTCCAGCTTCCTCCTCTCCCTCTCTGTGATGCTGCTGCTCCAGCAGGCCACACCGTACAGGAGGGCTGATGCCACCACAGAGTCGTAGAAGGTCTTCAGGAGTGGCCCTGTCACTCCAAAAGACCTGAGTCTCCTCAGGAGGTAGAGCCGACTCTGGCTCTTCCTGTACAGTGCGTCTGTGTTATGAGTCCAGTCCAGTTTGTGGTTCAGATGAACACCCAGGTACTTGTATGAGTCCACTCTCTCAATGTCCCGTCCCTGGACGTTCACTGGCGAGGGGGCAGTGGGGTGGCGTCTGCGGAAATCCACCACCATCTCCTTGGTCTTCCCCGCGTTGATGAGGAGGTGTTTCCGCTGACACCAGTTCACAAAGTCCTGCGCCAGTCCTCTGTACTCCGCGTCATCGTCGTCCGTGATGAGTCCGATGACGGCAGAGTCGTCAGAGAACTTCTGCAGGACACAGCTGTCCGTGTCATGTCTGAAGTCTGCAGTGTAAAGGGTGAAGAGAAAGGGCGTGAGGACAGTGCCCTGGGGCGCCCCCACACTGCAGGTCCGAGTGTCAGACACACAGTTCCGGGCTCTCACAAACTGGGGTCGGTCTGTGAGGTAGTCCAGGATCCACTCTGCAGGTCGTACTCCACACCAGCCGTCTCCAGCTTGTTCCTCAGGAGCAGCGGCTGGATGGTGTTGAAGGCGCTGGAAAGATCGAAGAACAGAATCCTCACAGAGCTGCCAGGCTTTTCCAGGTGAGAGAGAGAGCGGTGCAGCAGGGAGATGACGGCGTCCTCCATTCCGATGCCAGGCCGATATGCAAACTGCAGCGGGTCCATGGCTGAGCTCACGGTGGAGCGGAGGTGGTCCAGGACCAGCCGCTCCAGTGTCTTCATCAGGTGGGACGTGAGAGCCACTGGCCTGAAGCTGTTGAAGTCTTTGGGGCGCGGTGTCTTAGGCACAGGTACCAGACAGGAGGTCTTCCAGACCTGTGGTACCACCCTCAGCTTCAGGCTCATGTTGAAGACATGCTCCATAACTCCACACAGTTCATCTGCGCAGGACTTAAGGAGCCTGGGGCTGATGCCATCAGGTCCTGCTGCCTTCCTCACTTTAATCCTCTTCAGCTCACTCCTCACCTGTGCTGCTGTGACAGTCAGTGGTTGGCAGGGGGACCGTGTGCTGGGGGGATGGGTGAGTCCAGGCGAAGTGGGGAGCTGATGGTCCGGGGCAGATAAGCGAAGAGGAACAGATGCAGGGCATTGTCCAGCTGTGGAAGAGGGAGCATGCAGCTGTCCAGGGGGAGGGGCGGGTGACCGATCAAACCTCAAGAAGTGAGCATTTAAATCATTCACCCACTGTAGATCCCCCTCTGTCTGGGCAGGGGGGATTTTGAAGCCTGAAATGTCTGCAGACCTCGCTGAGCACAAAGGCAGAAGTAATTTATGAAGACCACTTTGACCCTTCTGTTGTAACTCCAGCACTCTGTGTCCAAACTTGGGCCCCTCCATTCTTCTATAGACATTTATCACTCTGTATTGAGTGTGTAAAAAGTGTGTCGCTGCTTTGACCTCTGTGGAATATTGTTATTGAAAACAGCTTAATAGAAAAGCAATCCATGTATTAAAAGATTTATTAGGAAAAGTATTAGTTATAGTCTTAAGAAGAAGGTGTTGATAATGAAAAGACAATCTCCAACCTTTGTACTTGCTATGTCCATATAAGTCCAAATAATAAATAATACTACACAACAAGTAAAACACATTTTTACTTCATTTTATTTAATTTTTTGTCTCTTTCCACATAAAATATTTCACATAAATAAAAGTAGTTGACTCAAATACTATATACGCTATCCAAAATTGTATTGTTGTATCTAATATGTCCAGAAAATGATGCAATATTTTAAACCTAGCTTTTATTTTTTCAGATTTAGATGTACAATAATTTATGTATTAATCATGCGTGTAAAGTATAATAAAAATAAATAAAGTCTTAATTTAAAGCTGCATTATGTAACTTTCCTCTGGTGGTGGTCACAACATCCCAGCCAACAGAACATCAACAATTCCCTTGAAAAGTTTGAGTTATTTTTTGGTTATTCTTTTTACAAGCCATTACTCCATTCCTTTTATAACCTTTCATGTTCTTACAAAAGCGTGAACATTTCTTAACTGACCAAGATTGTTCTTTAAATTCAATTGCAATTTCAAAACCATCTTTAAACCCGATCCAGGGTGCCAAAATCCCACTCAAACCCCAAATAAACGTCTCCCGGAACACAAAGACGGAGGTAATTTATGAAGACGACTTTGACCCTTCTATGGTCACTCCAGCTCTCTGTGTCGCCTCAGTCAAAGCTTCGGCCCCAGTGAAAAGACGTGAACACTTTGGAGGTTAAAAGCCCTTTCTTCCCTCCTCCATTCTACCACTCCCCATGACCCCTCCGTTCTCCGGGTTACCATGGCACCCTCGCCCACTTGGCAACCCTGCCTGAGCTCCATAAATCAGGTTTTTACTGTGTACAAGTCCTTTTAATCTCCACGGACTGACAGGTTTATTTGATACGGAGTCTATGGAAGGCTTTCAGCCGGCAGTTCTCGGAGAAAATAATGCACTTTTGTTTGATTGTGCGGCGTGAGAACCGGGAATCAAAAAGTTCCGTTGTGCTCAGATTCTTTGAACTGTCTGACGCATTTTGGGGAGAGGAGATACAAACTTTGCTTCAGTCTCGAAAGGAATGGAAACTTGTCCTATTTCCCATGATTTGAAATTGTAAAGTTGCCAAGCTGGAGTTAAACTTGTTGTGTGCTATTATTCATATGATAACGTTTGTTAAATATCTTGTAGGGTTGTGTTTTTCTTGGTTCAAGCACCTAAAACAAACCTAAAACATGTAAAACGGGCGAATCTCCCGACTCGCCACTCGAATAGGTTGCGCTCACGTGGCATCACAACATTCAAGAAGGGTCGAAGGTCAGGGAAGAATTCTCCTATGTTTTCACAATAGCCTTAGAAAGCGGTGCCGTTATTCAATGCCAAAAACGTGAATGTCGTCAGTTGAAAGGACTTTGAGCAATAAGTTTAGGTTTGTGGCGCCAACCCAAACAAGTAATAATTCAATGTTTTAATTCCTGCTTAACTGGGAATGCAAATCATGACAAAAGTAAGGTCAGTAGCACTCAGAAGTAAAGATGTGCTGGACGGAATACAGTAGATATCTGAGAAAGGTCTGAGAAAGGTCTGAGAAAGGTCTGAGAAAGGTCTGAGAAAGGTCTGAGAAAGGTCTGAGAAAGCCACTGTAAGCTGTACTAAAACCTCTGTACTATACTTCCAATATTTGCAGAAACATTTTGCATTTCGTACCAGTCTTTTGGCAGCAGAGACATTGAGTGAACTTGCAGGCCAAAATGCACAAGCTCTTCATTATTGCACGTCAAAGATACCCAACATCGCCGTTCCATCTTTAGTTTCATCATCATTTCATCACGGCTACCACACCCTTTTTCTGATAAAACCTTTCTCTGAGCTGACGCCAACTGGCAACACTACTTTACAAGACCCAGCTGCTATTTCTTATACCAGTAACAGCCTTTTTTTTTAACACATCAATCCACTTTTGCTCCTTTCTCATTAATCTTTACAGCTTCTGAGAGTACGACATCGGTTAAACGCTGCCGTGTTAAGATGACTTTGAGGCCCATGAAAGCTGTTTTGGGAGGATTGCGTTGGTTTTGATCAGGACACGTGACAAAAGATACGAGACGTTGAGCTAATTTCATTCCTGCTTTGCTTATGAAGTCTTGTGATGGTGACGGATTGGCGCGGAGCCCGAGGTCTCGAGGGAGAAAACGCTGTGTTGAGTTTCAATTCCATCTTGTTCTTTCAAGTTATTGCTCTGCTTTCGATCATAATCCGAAATGCCTTCTCTTGTCTCGCGTTCTTAGATACTTTGTAGAATTCACTGTGTAACTGTCAGATGTCAGATTCTTTGACCTGGTTTATGGTTCATAAAGCTGTATTTACTAAACCTATCCACATGAAACAAAAACTGACACAAAGTTGTAACCACTCTGCCACCATGCAAACAACGTGGCCCTTGCCCACCATTTGAGATAGTGACATCATCAATTTTACACTGTGATAAATGAAAGATAGAGCCGTTTAATGCCATACTGTGGATATTTCCAGTTAAAGCAATTACATCTCCATAGTTTATTTAACTTAAATTGTTATGTGATTCTACAAGTGATTCTTAACCATACTCGAGACTTAACCATACTGTGAATTACTATTTGTGTCATTTATTCATTTCACTGAGGGAGCCTAATTAAATATCCACTAGCCACTACTTGCTTTAAACTGACTAATTATCACCTGATTAATCTAAAATATAGGGTTAATTCAGATATGTATTAAACCTCCATTGTTTCCCTTACTGTTGAGACCTCTCCAGACAATAGCCTATAATTAAAGGGCTCACTCAGACTTAATGCTTTTTTGGCTCCCCCCCCAGGCTAATGCTAAGGCTAAGACTAATGCTAAGGGTTAGGGATAATGAGCAGTATGTTTGCACACAGTTCATTGATGCATCCATAGACCACACTGCTGTGCCACATGTGGGCCAGCGCCGGGCCAACACAGGCTAATCCTCTGTCCCCGGTGGAGATGCTAAGAAGGACAGTGATGGGACGAAGGATGGACACTGTGGAAGAGAGCATGAAGGACAAGTAATGTGGATTGGTAATGGAGATTTTTTTTAAAGTTCTAGTTTTGACAAGCATATGACCGGAAGTTAGTACTTAAGTAAATTTATTGTAAATAATTGAATTATATTTTTATTAGTTTATTTTTTAATTTATTTTAGAACATTTATGTTTTTGTTGAGTAAAAGAAATTCCGTTTTTTATGCGAAAAGTTATATTTTTTAATGAGTAAAAGACCTACACCCATCTAAATAAAGAAGAGCCTGTGTGTGCTTTGTTTATGGCTTCTATGTCCATTATGATGTCCATCCTGACTTTTCTCCCAACAACTGAAACGTGCTTCATAAAAACCAAAACTATTCTCAAATTCTTCAAACAAAATCTTTTTTTTTAAATAAGAATACAATATAGGAGCTGCTGAACATTTCTCTCATCAAACCTTTAAAAACATACAGTATATTGACACTGCACCTACAATAAATGGTCATTTACAGTACTTGCAGGTGAAATCACGCTTATGTTTCTATGTTTACTGCATATGAATCAAAAATAGAGATTTTCCTTACGTGTCACCTGCTCCATATCGCAGATGACAGCTTTCGTTCCTCTCCGTAGACCTAACCCCACAGTGGCTTGGCTTATCCAGGCCTGAGTAATTCTACCGGACACTACACGAGAGACGAGGGGCGGCTGAGTGCTTTGCTGTGTCACTTTTTAAATGCATCTCCATAAAGGTCCTTTCACTGTCCACGTGGCTGGAGCCTTGCTAGCTGAGAGGCTACGGCATGCTAACTCCTCACAGCATCTGAATTTATATATATATGGTGTATTCATATGTATAGTCATATGTTTAGGTGTGAGAATACTTTTCAAGCTCACAATTCATTCAAACAACCAAACTGCCAAACCATTTTGTTTTAGCTTTTATCCATGTTTTAATGCTGTTTTCTCATCAATGGTTTGGTTGGTTCTGTTCTAGCTTTGCAAGTTTTAAGCACATAATGGGCTGGACAGTGGCACAGTGGTTAGGGATCTCGCCTCAGTGCTGGAAAGTCCTGGGTTTGACTCCTTGGAGGAATGGGGCCTTTCTTTGTAGAGTTTGCATGTTCTTCCCATGTCAGCATAGGTTTCCTCCGGGGGTCTACTTGTTTCAATAATAATGTTTGCAAGGTTGTCTTCTCTGCGGAGAGAAGTTTGCGCAGTTTTCTTTTGTGTGTTAAATGAAGCTAAAATTTCTGTTATCACACTTTCGTTGATTGTTTTGTCCCTCACATGTCCCCCCGCTTAGTCAAGATTACACTGCGATTTGGTTCAGGATAACAACTCTTTTTTTGGCCCCGGACTCCAACAGCCACCTGCCGAGAAGGACACAAACGACAGACCTCTTCCTTGTGTGAAACCGTAATGTTTTGGCTGAACAGTAGAACGTAATCCCAATGTGAACCGCGGAGGGGCTTTATCAGATCTGGGCTTGCTCACTAAGGCCACAGTAAGGGTCTTGGGTTACGCTGGTCGGGTTCTCAGGGACCAGCAGGAGGACTTCCGAGGCCATGTTAGCTCTAAGAGGCCGAGAGAGAAGGAGGTGGATTGGGAAGGCTGCCATCATTGCTGTCTCCTGGGTCTGAAGCTTATCTGTGAGGCACTTCCAATGACAGTTTATACTCCAGAGATTCTCATTTCAAGAGCTACAGGGATATTTTTTGTACTATAATTGTCTTATTTGACGTAAAAAATAAAATAAGTGTGCCCCAAAAAGATTGTCCAAACATTAATCAGCGACGGAAAAAATCCAAATTAATTTAGAATGTATTTGCCCAATCGCTGTTGAATGAGAATTTTGCCCATTGTTTTTTTTCAAATGCTTAAAATGTCAATATGTAAAACATATATATATATATAAAAAAAAAAGACAAAACATTGTAATATTCTTTTTTAAATGATATTTCCCCTCTAAATTCGATAGAACACATGTTTTATTCTTTGTTTTTGTCAGGCTGATGAGCAAAAACAGCACATGTTTCAAATAAAAGTGAAATACACACACATTTTTACAAACTACCACAACATTTTTCGGGCCATCCATTTTCACGAAAGCTAATATTACGACTGCCTTCCTGTTTACGCTGTTTGTTGACTTTGGTCAGGGGTCCGGCCCTTTCATTTACACCAATTAACTTTGAAAGATATAATTACAGCTGACCAGATCTCACCCTCTGGCCCCTCCATGGCACGATAAACAGTTATCCGGGCCCCTGATTAGCATGTCGGTCACATGGGAGCCTTCGCACCACCTGATAATTAAGATCCTAATCACAGTAAGAGTACATGTGTGTTGCCTTCAAATGTGTGGGAATTAGGGAGATGGACAGCAGTCAATCTTGGGTTTATGATTGATTGATGCCTGATATAATATGATGGATAGGTCTGCGCATTAATCCCACTTTCACATGCACGTAGGACAGTTTTTTGAATGGAATTATTTTGTTATTTGTTCTGGAATACTTTTGGTAAAATGCTGAGAACACTTAAAAACTAACATTTTGACCTGAAGGGTTAAGGTTTGCACAGTCCATCTCATTTGTTGTGAACTCTCTTTTGACTTCTCCCAATCCAACACCACAACTCAGATTGTTCGTGCCCGAGAGCTGAGTCTAGAGTCAATACCAAAATATGATCTGTGTACGAGAACAGTTTGTTAGCTCTACCTCCTCCGTACACACTCTTGGTTCTAAAACCTTTTCTGATTTGAACGGTCAAAGCTGCATCTCCGTCCAGTTGAATTTTGTAACTATTATTTATATTTGTATTTGTTTGTAGTGTGATTTGAATGCATCTTGTCCTGTTTCGTTCATGCTGCTTCAGAATTCCCGATTCTCAAACAACTTGGTGAGAAGATGATGTGCAACTGCTGTAAGGAAAGGTGGATGTATGAGAGCAGCATAAGGCCAAGTGATGTTGGAAATGTTTTGAGTTTTAAGGTTGAAGGATTTTCTCTTATTACTGTTTGGATGAACACAGCATTGTTGGTTGGAAGTGTTTGTCTTCCAACTGAAAGGGAGTCTACAGAAAACAGGCCAATGCAGAGGTTACAAGTATCAATGTCTACTTTGGCGCCACTTTGAACATTTAAAAAGTTGCCTAAATTACATTTCTGAGGCATTTTTTTGATTGTACAGTATCCTTTTTTTTTACAAATGTTTATTCCTTTAAATACATTTTATACGCCGAACCTTTAGAATGATCCTCAATAGCCTCTAGCAGTTTAAATAGACTGTATGAGCTATACACCCTTGACTCTAAGATTTTCTCTGATTCGAATGGCCAGAAATTCCAAAATGAAACGTGAACAACAGTGGTAACAAGTCACACCCCTGTCTAGTTGAATTCTAAAATGATTAATTATGTTTTTATTTGTTTGTACTGTGATTTTTTAGGCATATCTTCCTGTTCCATATCACTCACACTATACAAATAAATTGCTTTGCCTTATATACATTTTCTTGTCAAGCTATTCATTGTTGTCACTTTTGAAGTTGAAGAGAAGCAAATGCATGATTATGATAAATCACACAAGTTGGTTTGGAAAGGCCATATTATGAAAATTGCTCCCACGTCCTGTCTCACCCATTACCAAATTAACTGATGGAACCTCCGCTGAGAAAACATAAGGATGACACCACAGCGGGGGGAAGGGTAAGGGGTCACGACCTTGTATAATGGCCACCGTGATGATGCATCGTTTCAATTACGCCCATCAATGTAGTGTAATAATCAATGATAGGGTCGGGAGGTGAGAGCGACGTGACAGATGGAGCAGGAGAAGAAAGGGAAAAATGACGGATCAGACCGGCACAAAAGCTCTGTCATTTGTATCAATGCGTTTTAATAGTGAAGTGAAATGACATCAGTGCAACCATGGCAACGCAATCAAATACACTTCTCGCATTTCTCAAGTGATGGAAGGAAATATTGAGCATGTAAGAGGGGAAATAGTCAATAGTAATAAGATAAAAGTACCAATGTTGTCAAATATCAATAATCTGGGGATGTTGTTTTGAAGATATGCAATGTTTGCAATAAATAAATGAAAAAGCTGATTAAAAATTAACAAATGTAAAAATGTCATGTTGTGAACTTCACTTCGTCTAATATGCGAGCCTAAATTTAAGACATGCTTCAGCACATTTTTGTTGGATTCAGAAACTGAATGAAATTTTCATCAGGATACTAATACAATTATTGATATGATACATATTTATTTTGCTCAATAATTATTTCCACATTATTTACATCAGAGAATAAAGTTATATATATGCAAATTGTGAAATTGTTCTTTTAATGGTACGTTATTTCTTCCACCTCGATTTGTCACGATGGAGATGTCATTGCTTTACCAAGAAAGTTCCACAGAATGGCGTTAAACATCTCGATCTCCATGGAGAATAGTGGAAACATCATGTATTAAATAAATGCTGGATCAATATGTTTAATTACGTAGGGAAATGCCATCAGAAAAGTTACACAGTGCATCCCTAAGATCACTAGTGCATAGTGGATTTGTTTTTACTGTGGCCCTCAGAGGCAACTGTTGTTGTGATTGTGGGCGTTACAAAAATAAATTGAATTGAATAGTTTGGAAATGTATTTACTAATACGCTTCACGCTGGCTTATAATATAATTAGTTGTACATTTTTTTACTTATTATTATGTAAACATACAGCACTTAAGTCTAATTGTATTTCTGTTGTTTTTTTGTTTTTTTAATTGAATATACAAAAAAAATGAAATTCTCTCTGGCGTCCTGTAGAAAGACTTAAATATTTAGGTGTGGTACTCTATAGATACCAATCAACAATTTTAGAGAAACACTACATTCTTCTTTTCTCTACTTAAAAAAAATCTCAAAAAACAGACTCTGATCTCATACCGAAGTCTAAGTCAAAGGTTTGAAACTATAAAAATGACTCTTGAAACTATAAATTAGACCTGATTTCCATCCCCAACCGGCTGTTGGAGGAGTGGAAAAAAACAATCGCAAGATTTGTCTGGCAAGGCAGGTAACCTCTAATCTGATTTAAAACTCTGCAACTATCAAAAGAAAAAGGAGGCTGGGGTTTGCCTTGAAAAATGACTTTCTTTCAGCTCAAATCGAAGTGTTGCTGTGCGGGTGTGACCCAGAATATGAAGCTCAATGGAAAAATATTGAGAGTAATGTTGTGCCGGGGGTTCCTGTACAGGCTTTACTGGCAGGTGGCAAATGGTTTGGAGGAAGTTAAGAATCCGTGCGTAAAATGAAACTTACAACATGGAAGGAGCTGATCAAAACATACAAAATAAACAAAGATGTTAAAATCTTAAACTGGTTGGCTTATGACCAAGGTTTTATACCAAACAGAACTGACCTTCAAGGTCTGGATTACAAAAGGTATAACAATTTTTCACCAGATTGTAAAAGATAATCACATGAAAAGCTTTGAAAAGTTGAAAGAACACTTTGACTTGGAGAAACAGGACTTTTTTGGGGAAAAATGTTTGTCAATGCTTTTAAATCAGAGCTTTCAAGGGGAATAATATCTAAATTATATCAATGCATTACTAATATGAACTGCTACTCCACTAAATATATTAAAAACAAATGGGAAAGAGAAGGTAAACTTGTTGTGACAGACGAAGAGTGGGAAAGTATATGTACATCTCATTTGTAATTGTATTTGTAATTTTGTTCTGTGTTTTATGTTTTATGCTGAGACATGGTGATATTTCACCTCAATTGTCCTCAACAAAGCATGAACTTGGCTTAGTAACTACTTAATTAACAAGTCAAGGAAAGGTGTCTTATTAAGTGTTACCCAAACATAACCCAATGTCAATATTAAGACTGTGGATGTTAGCATGACAGGCTAGTCCAATGCTAGAACTGTATCTTATTGTACGGGTGGGAAAGCTGCTCGGTGCATTATTTATCCGGGCGCGTGGCTCTCCTGCTGGGCACAGCCGCTGACATTTGCAGACGTGGAGATTGTGTGTGCGCGGCGCCAGCTGTGATACCGCAGCACTCGGGTAAATGAGACACTTTACAGGTGCGGGCCCTCCTGAACGAACCGGGGAGCACAGTGGGATGTCGGCCGGCCTTGTTAGCTGCGGCAGAACACATGCTCGGTGCTGCACTCATAGAATATACATGCTTTTGAATAAATATAGAAATGCAACTGGAAAGAGGTTATGACACATCCAACTGTTCTGTTTCTTGCATTGAAATAGAGCCTTTTAAAGTCTGTGAACAAATACATGCGAAAGTGAAGTGATTTTTATGGAGATAATGGGATTAAACATAGAAAAGATAGATAGAACACAAAATATGGAATATGAAGATGATTTAGGCAAATACAAATTACTCTTGATTTTAAAGGAATTGTAGAATCATAAAAAGGTTTATTGCCATTTTCAGTTAACAAAAAATCTAACTTGGTAAGATCCAATGGGAAACAATAATTGTAGCAAAATGTAAAAAATAGGGCATGAATAAAAAATAAGATTTACTTGTATTTATTTAAAGGCTGATACTAATTTTCTTATAGTATTTATTTATTTTTTGTAAGATATAACACATAACAAGTACAAGGCACAAACCAAACTATTTTGGTGTAATTTATGGTTAATATCTCTCTATAATTACTGGACCTATCCACATGAAACAGCTAATTTCACCTGGTTAGATCAAATCTAATCCAAGGAAAGAAGTATAAGAATATATTTATTCCTATTTTTTACTTTTTTAACACTAATTTACTCTGAATTAACTTAAGACACAGCACAAGAGCAGCGCACGCAACACGTGTGAGAGCTTTTAGCACATACAAATTAATAAAGTGCCAGTGGTTATTTTTAATAGTCGTTCTTCTTGTTATTAAAAAGTGCCAGTTTTTTGCACGGATCCCAAAAATCCAACTTCAAATACTTGTGAAAAATCTGAAAGTACCATTGCTAGAAAAATGAGTAAAAAGCATTCCAGTCAGGACATAATGCTGCAGTATTATAAAAAAAAGAAGAAAGTCATTAGGTAAGTGAGCAATACATGTGGACCTCTGCAAATATTTTAAAATTAATCCGTTTTGTTTTTGACATTTTTAAGAAAGTAAAAATCCAGTACAGCGCCTTTGATTGTGCCAATAAAAGTAGGCAGCACGACCCACTGTGAGGCGAGCTGCTGGACATCGGCTGAAAGTGCAAGAGAACTCATGTAATATTAACCTGTGGACTGCCTTGAAAGCTAACGTTAGCCTGTGGTTAGCCAGACCCTGTGCATGTGTGAGAGCCACGGCAACACGCAGGAATACCAAGTGAGTCTGCGAGAGGAGAGGTGAGGATGGACAGGATTCATCTGCTGTTACAGACCACCAGAGGGATTTGATTTCTCACATTTTCAGACACATCTTTCTTTATAAGGAATTATATATTTGAGGGGTGAACGTGTCTCTATTCATGAGTTGCATATTTCTGTTTGAAGGCGACATTTTGAGGATTTTTGACCATTCTGACCCTGACCGTTCTGATCCCGCTCGTGCGTTTGAAAAATCGCAACACACCCTTTTATGATAATGTTATTTTCTAGCAAATATGATCAACTAGAAACATGCTAACAGGCCTAAACTGGCATAGACCAGATTGAAGTTGTTCTACTCTCATGGTCAAAGCGCTGTCCTGTTATAATGGGCCTACATCCACCTGACGCAGAGCTCTCCTCCTCTCGTCTCCACCTGCTCTGTCCTGTGTTGAAGCGAGAGGACGTGCACTCCCACTGCTCTGCATCACCACTCGGCAGCACTCGAGTCTACGCAGGCCGCTACTGTTTTGGTTCATTTGGGCACTTCACCTTTGGCCTTAGTCCAAACCACAGATTGTATAAGTGGACAGGGCTTTGCAGCTAGCCGCCGCCCTCCAAATAGGAAGTGACCGCCAATCAATCTGGCTTCCATTCCCTCTCTATTGAAACATTGGCACCCATTAACTCAAGTTCATCATTTTGGACTTATCTCTACTTCTCTCTCTACTTTTATTTTGGGATTGTCTTTAGAAATCAAGAACAATAACAAGTGACCGCTGCAACTTGCGCTGACAGCAGGTTTGATTGAATTTGATTTGATAACACAGTTCGTTGCTAAGCGCCTGCTTTATGGAAGGAGTGTGTGCGCTCTACAACCTTGCTCCTGAGTGGGTCTCTGGTTGATATGTACACTCCAATTTCTAAAAATGGAATTGGCTCCACATTAGCCGCTGTAACAGGCTCCAGACAAATAGGACTACCAAAAAGTTCTGCATTTCATCCCAAAAGAAAATACAATCAAGTTCCCATTGACTGTCCCAGATCAATTTCCTGGTGGAAACTTCTCATCGAAATAAGATCTCGCCAGAGCTCCAAAACTACATGGAAGTGACTGAAATCTCTCTCGTTTTGAGGTCAATACTTGCAAAAATACTCCCACCAACTCCGCATTTCACGGCTCAAACCTGGACTTCATTTGAATGTTGCAGTGTGAAAGTGCAGTAAAAGCCTGTCCAGCTTTTCCACAAGTTAAAACAATTAAGTTCTAATACCTAATGCGTTTTTAGGTTGGTATTTATATGTATTTTTACTTTGTTTGTTTACAGATTTTTTTTTTAAATGTACGGTAGTCTATATTTGTTGTTCATTTTACTTTTACAGTAATATGCATAAATAAATCTACTTTTTAGTTTGATAGAATGTGTTGATGCATGTAAATCACAGGAAGCTTTACTGACCCAAACCTTTTAGTTTAGTTTGTAGGAGGCGTCTTGCTTGTTACTTCTCTGGCGTCGGTGTTTGGAATGCAATACGTCTTTCTCATTACGAGTGTCCACCGGTTGCATATGTTAGCATGTACTCAGTGAATATTTTAGCTTTATTATTAGCGCCTGCCTGATCCGTCTCTCTGTACTTCTTTCCCTTTCTGTGCATGTGCAGTAGTCTTTGAATCAATGGGTTCGGATTACTGGCTTTTACTTCAAAGATGAGCCCTTTTCTTCGCCTTCAGCCTGGCTGTCCGTCGCACTTCACTTTGCAAGAAAAAAGTTGGAAACATTTCAGGTCAAATGAGTTGAACGTCAGTCAGAGATTTGCGGTTGTTAATGTTTCGCATTAGATTAAATTAAACCATAAAACAAAGTCAAATCAGTTGCATTGACATAATTATGATACATTTGATTCTAAGCCACGCGGCTGTCAATCTAAGACATAAAATACTAACTTGTCATCATATCCTCTCAGTTATGGTGGTCCTGTGATGACATTATTTAGCTTTCAGTATTTTTTTTATGGTCTTTAGCAAGATTGACTGTTGTGAGCTTTTAAGGCAAGACAAGACAAGTTTATTTGTTGAGCACAATTCTTACACAATTCAAAGTGCTCCACACAACAGGAAAAAATGCATTCAAATCACAAAGAAATGACAGAAATCACAAAACAGTTTAAGACATAATAGAGAAGAGGGCAAATCAAATCATTTCAGTCTTATGCACAGCTAACACGGGACAAACTACAGGGACATGATATCCTCCATACAAACGCACACATTGAGATCTATCTACAGCTAACTTGAGAAAATGTGATTTCAAATAACAATAATGCAAAGTATAAGACCTCTAACTTCGACTCTTTAAAGGCTTGAGAATAAGAGGTGACCACTCCAGCTCCACCACCATCAACACACGCTCAGAAGTCTGCTCGGACCCTTCAGACTGACAGCCGCCATGACCTTCTCCCCATGTCCTCCTGCCTTAGAAGGTCCACATCTCCTGAATAATTGATGCGTCTCCACTCTCTACACCATTATTTACTCCTGCCTGCTGTCCGTCAAACCTGCACTTCCCCAGCACAGCCTGAAGCCATGCTAACCCAGAGCTGAGACCTCTCCAAAACTCCCCAAAACTAGCAGTGTTTTCTGAAAAGAACATGTTGTGTTATTGTGGCTTTTTGAAATAGTTTGGGGGAAATTTGGGACATTTTTGCATTTTGATTGAGCCTCATAACACAACTGCCTAGTCATTTTTGGGCCAAATTGAGGTTGTGGCTTTTTTTTGTGTGTGTCTCATTCGACTCTCCAGACCCCGCTGCACCTGTAGGTGTTGTTTGGCTTTGTTCCTGGCCAATCCGATTTTTACAGCCAAAAAACACAAACTCAAAGTCATCTTCTTAACTTGTAAAATGCCTGTAAAAAGCCTGTCTCAACGTGAAATATCAGTCTATATGTCTATTTCATATCAGTTTATTTGTTTTATAACTTGAATCAGTCTTTTAATTGAATTACTGTATAACTTAAACTGTTAAAAATGTTTCATCAAATATTCAACTTTAAGTATAAGGAACCGATCCAACCTCAAGGGATGTCATCAGTTTTGACTACCACAGTAAATTGTCTTTAAAGATGCCCCTTATGTAGTATTGTATAATTATCTATAATATATAAACTTCAACAAAAAAATACTTTGAGTTCAAATTTCAGATCAAAAAGGTCATGGTGTAATAATAGTGACAATTAAAAAAAAAAAAATCACAATGTTTCTCTTTGAAATATTTAAAAACTGAGATTTGATTGGCGGACATGGGCTTCTACTGATTTAATGTGGTGTAAACAATTTCATAACAGTCCGTAACAGCTCTTTACCAGCGAGAAAAAACTACTTTAAATTATGTATTTTTATGTTTTGAAATGTGAACAAACGTTTTATTTCACTATTTGGTTGAACAGGGGGAATAAAGACAACGTACTGTACATGCTGAAATATCGCACTTTACATCCCATTTGCATGCAGAGGAGGAAGTCGAACATATCAATTAAACATGCACAATTAAACGTATCACCACAACACAACAACATGAGGGAAAGCTTACAGTAACATGTGCCTCGTAATGCTCCGTGTGTGCTTCTTCTGTGGATGAGGTCCCACCTGTTTCTCAGTGACCACAGTAAAAAGCCCACGCCGCACGCCTGCCATTGTCTTTGATCAGTTCCAGTGCCTTTTCCATGGGGCCAAAAGCATAAAAATGTACGGTCAAAGCGACAGAAAGCATCAGCCGCGTGGAGACAGCTGCAGACTTTTACACTTGCACCTGTAGCTTGGCAAACCCCTCAAACAAAGAAAGCAAAGAGTAACATGCAGAAGGAGAACAAAGTGTGAAACAAGAGGCCTGTGTAAGGAGTTTGTGATCATAAGGTTGAATTCAGGGACAACTTGGTTTAAACTCTTCTAAGATTTGCATAAACACCTGCATTCTAAAGGCTGGTACGTTTCCCTAAGCTAGCACAATCTATGAAAAACCAGGGGCCTCATTTTAACACTTTACGTGGAATTCTTACTAAAAATGTACGTACAAAATATTTTCTTATTTAATTTAGCCCGGATCACCTTCTGCCTCATTCCTGAAACCCTCGACAGTTTTTGTACTTACGCATGCTTTATAAATGAGACCTCTGAGCTGTTTTGGCGACCGACAACAACTCGCCCACACAAGAGTCACACCGCAGTCTCATTAGTAAATATCACTAGCAAAGAGTAACATGCAGTACGAGAATTTATAAAACTTTATGTGGAATTCTTACTAAAAATGTACGTACAAAGTAACTTCTCATTTCATTCAGCTCAGATCTCATTCTGCCTCATTCCTGAAACCCTCAAAGGACATATCAGAGTTTTTGGACCATTTTTGGCTCATTTCCATGTCAAATTTTCTTTTTATAGATCACAAACTTAATGTAGACACTCACATACGCAACATTTTTGTACGTACTCTTTATAAATGAGACTCCTGTGCTGTTTTGGCCACTGACAATGACTCGACCACACGAGAGTAACACCACAGCCTCATTAGTAAACATTGCCACATATAGCAAAGTTTAGCCTTGTTTTATCGATGTAGCTAATGTTGCAAAGTAAATGCTTCCAAATTATGCAATGAAGCCAGATGAGAGCACCAACTTATCCTTTGGTTATAAAACGTGATTTGCTTCTACAGCTATTACCCCAAGCTCCACAAATTAGAAAACTTGAAAAAATAGACCTGGAAGTTATATATTGACTCCTAATACTTACAGCAGGTTATGAAAAGTATAGTCATTTTACAAGCACAAGGACTTCCTGATGATTTCATTTTGACGCTTTGTCGCCGCTGCCCTGTCAACATGAGGCACACTTTCTCTGGCACATGCCCGTAAATAGACACTGATTTGGTTTGTATCGGGTTTCTCGCCGCCCCCCCCCTCCACGTCTCCATGGCCGCTGAGCTGCAGAGGCGCCTGGGTCGGGGCATCAGTCGCTGGGGAACACGGCCAAGTGAGAGCCGGACAAATCCTGGGAATTATAAGCCTTTGTGCCCCCCTGCAGCTGTCTCCCACCAGGCGCAGGGCTGGAGGAAGAGCGCTGGAGGGGAGGATGAGAAGAGCATTGTCCCGTTCATTTTGATGAGGAATTCAAATTACGGTCCAATATCATGCATTATTCAGACTCTCTGCATTCTCAGCATGTTAGCATTGGTATTTCATTGGTTTTGATCTTAAAACGATGTATATATATGGAAAATCAAGAAAAGTTCAGTTTTGATCGATCAGACATAGCCGGAGTTGTGTTTTGCTTGAGTTACGCTTGTTTATTATTAATCCTGTTCACGAGGTTGTCTTCTCTGGACTTCACAAAGCACTTAGTTTGAATTTTCCCTGGATTGCACAGTTTTGAAGTCCATAAACCATCACCGGTCTCACTTGTGCTCACAACAAACGCATGGCTCTATTAGCATTAGCTTATTAGCAGTCACGTTTGCCTAAGGGCTTCATTTACCTTTATTGTTTATTGTCCAATGACTAATAATCAAACAGAGGTGTATTTTTTTATGTGGTTCTACATTTTAAGCATTATTTTCAATGTAACAATATGAAATACTGTTTAAAATATGATTAAAGCTACAAAAATGCTCAAAAAAAGAAAAGAAGAGGCACCCAACTTCATTAATTCACGCCATGTCTGTGTTTAATAAGTATTTAAGTATTATAATATAAGTATTTTAGCAGTCTCAAACCCAGAAAGTGTTGCTATTGACTGGGCTTTGGTGATCCAACTGAAAAAAACTGTTTTAATTAAAGTTGCGCACACCAAAAGATTTCATGTGAATACTAACAATGTGTCAAAGGGTCTGTGATAGTTTGGAACAGCCTTGTTACGTACCTGTTTCCTCCTTTTACGGTGGCAATGCAGCTTTAAATATGAAAACAAAACTCCAAACGTGCTGAATTTGTATTGTTTGTATTTGATTTATTTGTAAAGGAACAACACATTAATGAACATTATGCAAAGAAAAAGTACCTTCAGGAGAAAACAACAGTAATAGTCACACAAGTACTGTATTTTCCGGAGTATAAGTCGCACCGGAGTATAAGTCGCACCAGTCAAAAAATGCATAATAAAGAAGAAAAAAACAATAAATTGCACTGGAGTATGAAATGCGGTTGCAAATGTAAAAATAACAAATAATATCACATAGAAGTCGCTTGATCCGAAGTACAAGTATAAGTATTTAAGTATAAGTATGTAAGTATAAGTATAAATCGCACCCTATGCAAAACTATGAAAAAAGGTGCGACTTATAGTTCAGGAAATACGGTAGTTGTCTGTCTGTTTGTAAGTTAAGTCAAACTACTATTATTAATTAATTTCAACCAGATTAATTTTGTGCTTTTTTGTGATTTACTGCAGTGATTCCTGACCTTTTTCATCTCAAGTACCAACTATGTTTTATTCCAAAAAAAAATGTCTGCATTAATGATATTGATGAACAAAATCCTATAAATCATTGATATATTTACTAGGAAAACACTCGATTCCCGATACCAATTTCGACACCACAATGAGAAAGTAAATATGCTCTTATTTCAGTCAATGTTTAAAACAATAGACCAACATTTCCAACAACTGCTAAACCTCAAGATTTTTCTGAAACTGTTCTGAGATCACACTGTGTTCTGTCTGTATTGTTCAAATGAGTTTGTACTTTCGATACTAGTTTTAATATAAATTAGCGTCAGATTTTTGACATTTTTGACAACCCTACCGTCTATTGAAACCTGAATTCTTTCCAAATACCTCATACGTGCTCGCGTTTCATCATTTGTCCCTGTACCCCTGGTTGGGAAATACTGGCTTAGTGGACAAAGCCTACACAAGATTCCTTTACCATACGCATTCAGATCTACACGCATTGCAATACACAGAATATTTTTTAATAACAGAACAGAAAAAAGAAGACAAAAGAACATGACCAACAGAAAAAGAAGACACAAATAAAGTAGTAAGATAACACCCTTGTACAATAAAAAAAATAAAAAAAAATAACAGATTGTCATTAATATCCATTTTGTCCACAGCCTGTTAAATTTGACCATTTTCAAATTGAGTCCGAATGTAAATTTTCTCAATTTTTCTTTGGTCCATTATTATGTCAATCCAGTTTTTAATCATCAGTTCAATTTGTGTCATCCATTTTTTTCGTAATGATTTTTTTGCTGCAGAATAACACGTTCTACTTTCAACCGGGTGATTCAATCTAACATTATTTTTGATTGTATATAGTTTGACATGAGAGTCACATATGAAGCTGCATGTTCAAACGCAGTCACAGTGAAATGCTAGCAGATTGGCCCACGTTGGTTCATTTGAAAACAGAAAAGATTGGAACTGTTTTATCTTTGCCATTCTCGCCTCCAGAAATGACCGGCGGTAATGCAGATCTAATCTCTCTCTATCGCGGTGGTCGCTCCCAAAGGCTGTCCATCTCTCACACACACATAAAAAAAAAAAGAAAAAAAAAAAGAAAAAACAGCCATCTTTCTGTCTTTGAAATAAATGAAAGTCCACAGGGCCATGGAATATAGATGAGCTAAGCCTTTGACTGGATGCAAAGATTACCTAAGGGTCCAACTTAAGAAGCGCCGTCTGCCTCGCCGAGATACTGGGGCCGCCGCGAAAAAAGCTGATAATCTGATAGAATTTCAATCAGCCGCCATCAGATAAGCAATAACACGCGGAGATTTTAAAGTCACCATACTTTCTACTTTTACTTTAGCAGGGGGATAAAATGTACCCGGCCTGTGTTGAAATGCAAACGTGCGATCGGGGAGTGTCCTGTCGAAAAGTGCAACGTAATGTGGAATTAGCCGTCTTTTTTACTCAAGGCTGTTGCTTCAATGTTTTTTTAAGGCTAATTAAAGTGCAGTTGTTTTTTGAAATAGTATATGATAAAAAAAAAAAAAAGTAGCAGCAACTAAATTAATAGCACAATTGAGCTACTTTATTTTATCATGCACTATTTCAAAAAAACAACTGCACTTTAATTAGCCTTAATAAAACATTTACAAAAACTTGATTCATAGTTTATTAAGCATGTAGTTTCATATTTTACCTAGCATTGGAACACTAACCCTTTAATTAAATAATTTCTAAGCCTGGATCATTCTTAATCAATAAGTCTTTGTTTATACTTCAAATTGTAGTTATTATAAAGTGACACTTGACACAAGTGACAAAGTGAGTTATAATATTGAAACTTTATCTGATAAAAATTGCAATGCTACGTTTTTTTATTATTATTATTATTATTATTATTATTATTATTATTAACGATAAAAAAAGCTTCTTATGATTTTTTCAATCTGTATTTTTTTTACAAATAATAAAAATAACCTTGCTATTGTCTTGTTGATTACTTGTTAGTACTTATTTATAATATTTATTTTACTGTTTCAATCTTATTTATGATTAATTTCTACTTGGGGATGAATAAAAGAAATCAAACTTTTTGTTGTCCTTCCTCCATTTCCGGCCGTGGTGGCAGACTCCGCTGACGAGCTAACGTCCCGGACCCCTGACCTGTTCCCCTCGTGCCGCTCGGGGTGATCGGATTACTGCTTTATTGGCCAGTGGCAGTGTTTACAGGACTGAGCCACTTTGATCCACCAACAGCAGTATATAAGGGGCGCTGGCATGGTTTGCATCCCCACCCTAAGCCTGGTGCGCGGGGGGGACACCTGCCTGACTGGCCTCCCTCTCCCTCTCCTGGATGAAAAGGATGACTATTACGCAGAATAGTGTCCACATTCTCTAAACCAGGGCTTAGGAGAGTCCTGACCCCGAGTCGCCTTTCAAAACACAGGTGGATACAACCGGTTTGCGATCCATGATGCAGAAGCTACTTTGTGACCTGGAAAAACATACAAAGGAGATGGATTTCCCACCATCAAGGGGAAAATCAACCTTAATTAAAGCGGGGATATTACACTTTTATGGGGTATTCATTGTTAACACATAGCATATATACATGTTAGTTGGTTTAAAAATGCTATGTTCGCTGAAAACAATGTATTTAATGTTCGGTTCAGGTTTTTGACTTATTCACTCCCCTTCACAGCGTCAGCACAACACAAGCACGTTTATGAAGGTATAATAACAGTACGAAACACAAACAGAGCATTTTAAGTAATTATTTGCATGCTGTAGCTTACCACTGGCGAAAGGAAGCACAACCAAATATTTATTAAGTTGCAAACCCTGTTGGGAGGAAATCCTTCTTTAGAGTCTGTGATTTAGTTAGTCCATTATCCAACAGGCTTTTGTTGAATAAGCGATTGTCTTCGGTAAAATGGTGTAAACAAGCAAAGCTCACTTGCTCACTTCGTCCCAGGAGAACCTGAAAATAACAGGCCTTCTGCTCGTCCAACTGCACTTTCTTTCTGGCCACATTTTCAGTAAAAAGCCTAAAAGAAAATGTTAAAAATGAAGTTGTAGCTGTAACGCTCACGCTATGTACCGCGCTGTTCTTTGAGGGGCAGAATACCTGAAGGGAGGGGCCACTGGGAGACATGGAGGGAATGTGCCGTTTGGCCTGTGTCCGTAAAGTTCTTTGTTGTGGCTGTACAGTTCACACGTGTCCTGTTTTTGGAGGCTTTTCTGGTTCTTTGGTGTATTTGGATAAAGACTTTTGTATATACTTTTACTTCTTTGTGTTAATCATTGACTTTATCACTAGTAATATCACATTTGTAGATATTGAACTATAAGTACTCTTACTCTGGTTATTATTTCCGATGTAGTCAGATAAGTCATCAAGCATTTTCTGGTGCTGAATTTCAGATTTTGCCCTGTTTGGAGTTTAAATTTGAACAAAATAAAGCCCATGGTGTGAATTATCGACTATGGACGACGGATCCATTTAACAAAAGCATAACCGCCTTTCCAAGCAATAGACAAATGGCTTTAGCGGCACAACCCTAATGTTTGTGTACAATTAGCTAACTTTGGTGGCTCCCATTTCCATTACGCAGCCATCTGCCAAACGCAACAAGCACTAAATGCGGCATAAGGTATCGCTCTATTGGAACGGCTCTGGGAACTGTCTCCATGTGTAAAGAAGACGGATCCTCTCTGAAGTGGCCACGTCGATGCGTAATTAGTCAGCGTGATCGTTACAGATGCAATAGGTGTCGGTGCTTATAAATAAATCCCCCAGTGAATAGATCAGTGTCAGGAAAAGGCCACTAAAATGAGAGCAGAGGGCCCTGGGAACTATGGGAACTCATTTAGAGAATGGTGTCACACTGGGTTATAGAGACACAGGCCAGTGTGACGGTTAATCGCTGAAACAGACTGCACGCGGAGCTAGTGCAGAGGGGCTGCGGAGGGGCTGCGGAGGTGATGTGGAGGAGCTGTGGAGGGGCTGCGGAGGTGATGTGGAGGAGCTGTGGAGGGACTGCAGAGGGGCGGCGGAGAGGCTGCAGGAGGGGCGGCGGAGGTGATGTGGAGGAGCTGTGGAGGGGCTGCAGAGGTGATGTGGAGGAGCTGTGGAGGGGCTGCGGAGGTGATGTGGAGGAGCTGTGGAGGGACTGCAGAGGGGCGGCGGAGAGGCTGCAGGAGGGGCGGCGGAGGTGATGTGGAGGAGCTGTGGAGGGGCTGCAGAGGTGATGTGGATGAGCTGTGGAGGGGCTGCAGAGGTGATGTGGAGGAGCTGTGGAGGGGCTGCAGAGGTGATGTGGATGAGCTGTGGAGGGGCTGCAGAGGTGATGTGGAGGAGCTGTGGAGGGGCTGCAGAGGTGATGTGGATGAGCTGTGGAGGGGCTGCAGAGGTGATGTGGATGAGCTGTGGAGGGGCTGCAGAGGTGATGTGGATGAGCTGTGGAGGGGCTGCAGAGGTGATGTGGAGGAGCTGTGGAGGGGCTGCAGAGGTGATGTGGATGAGCTGTGGAGGGGCTGCAGAGGTGATGTGGAGGAGCTGTGGAGGGGCTGCAGAGGTGATGTGGAGGAGCTGTGGAGGGGCTGCAGAGGTGATGTGGAGGAGCTGTGGAGGGGCTGCGGAGGTGATGTGGAGGAGCTGTGGAGGGACTGCAGAGGGGCGGCGGAGAGGCTGCAGGAGGGGCGGCGGAGGTGATGTGGAGGAGCTGTGGAGGGGCTGCAGAGGTGATGTGGATGAGCTGTGGAGGGGCTGCAGAGGTGATGTGGAGGAGCTGTGGAGGGGCTGCAGAGGTGATGTGGATGAGCTGTGGAGGGGCTGCAGAGGTGATGTGGAGGAGCTGTGGAGGGGCTGCAGAGGTGATGTGGATGAGCTGTGGAGGGGCTGCAGAGGTGATGTGGATGAGCTGTGGAGGGGCTGCAGAGGTGATGTGGAGGAGCTGTGGAGGGGCTGCAGAGGTGATGTGGATGAGCTGTGGAGGGGCTGCAGAGGTGATGTGGAGGAGCTGTGGAGGGGCTGCAGAGGTGATGTGGATGAGCTGTGGAGGGGCTGCAGAGGTGATGTGGAGGAGCTGTGGAGGGGCTGCAGAGGTGATGTGGAGGAGCTGTGGAGGGGCTGCAGAGGGGCGGCGGAGAGGCTGCAAGAGGTAGGAGGGGGCTGCGGAGGTGCTGCGGAGGTGCTGCAGGAGGGGCTGCGGAGGTGCTGCAGGAGGGGCTGTGGAGGTGCTGCAGGAGGGGCTGTGGAGGTGCTGCAGGAGGGGCTGCGGAGGTGCTGCAGGAGGGGCTGTGGAGGTGCTGCAGGAGGGGCTGCGGAGGTGCTGCAGGAGGGGCTGTGGAGGTGCTGCAGGAGGGGCTGCGGAGGTGCTGCAGGAGGGGCTGCGGAGGTGCTGCAGGAGGGGCTGTGGAGGGGCTGCGGAGGTGCTGCAGGAGGGGCTGTGGAGGGGCTGCAGGAGGGGCTGTGGAGGTGCTGCAGGAGGGGCTGTGGAGGTGCTGCAGGAGGGGCTGTGGAGGGGCTGCGGAGGGGCTGCGGAGGTGCTGCAGGAGGGGCTGTGGAGGGGCGGCGGAGGTGCTGCAGGAGGGGCTGCGGAGGGGCTGCGGAGGTGCTGCAGGAGGGGCTGTGGAGGGGCGGCGGAGGTGCTGCAGGAGGGGCTGCGGAGGTGCTGCAGGAGGCGCTGTGGAGGGGCTGTGGAGGGGCTGTGGAGGGGCTGTGGAGGGGCTGCGGAGGTGCTGCAGGAGGGGCTGTGGAGGGGCGGCGGAGGTGCTGCAGGAGGGGCTGTGGAGGGGCGGCGGAGGTGCTGCAGGAGGGGCTGCGGAGGTGCTGCAGGAGGCGCTGTGGAGGGGCTGTGGAGGTGCTGCAGGAGGGGCTGCGGAGGGGCTGCGGAGGTGCTGCAGGAGGGGCTGCGGAGGGGCTGCGGAGGTGCTGCAGGAGGGGCTGCGGAGGGGCTGCGGAGGTGCTGCAGGAGGGGCTGTGGAGGGGCGGCGGAGGTGCTGCAGGAGGGGCTGCGGAGGGGCTGCGGAGGTGCTGCAGGAGGGGCTGTGGAGGGGCGGCGGAGGTGCTGCAGGAGGGGCTGCGGAGGTGCTGCAGGAGGCGCTGTGGAGGGGCTGTGGAGGGGCTGCGGAGGTGCTGCAGGAGGGGCTGTGGAGGGGCTGCGGAGGTGCTGCAGGAGGGGCTGTGGAGGGGCTGCAGGAGGGGCTGTGGAGGTGCTGCAGGAGGGGCTGCGGAGGTGCTGCAGGAGGGGCTGTGGAGGGGCTGCGGAGGTGCTGCAGGAGGGGCTGTGGAGGTGCTGCAGGAGGGGCTGTGGAGGGGCTGCGGAGGTGCTGCAGGAGGGGCTGCGGAGGGGCTGCGGAGGTGCTGCAGGAGGGGCTGTGGAGGGGCGGCGGAGGTGCTGCAGGAGGGGCTGCGGAGGGGCTGCGGAGGTGCTGCAGGAGGGGCTGTGGAGGGGCGGCGGAGGTGCTGCAGGAGGGGCTGCGGAGGTGCTGCAGGAGGCGCTGTGGAGGGGCTGTGGAGGGGCTGTGGAGGGGCTGCGGAGGTGCTGCAGGAGGGGCTGTGGAGGGGCGGCGGAGGTGCTGCAGGAGGGGCTGTGGAGGGGCGGCGGAGGTGCTGCAGGAGGGGCTGCGGAGGTGCTGCAGGAGGCGCTGTGGAGGGGCTGTGGAGGTGCTGCAGGAGGGGCTGCGGAGGGGCTGCGGAGGTGCTGCAGGAGGGGCTGCGGAGGGGCTGCGGAGGTGCTGCAGGAGGGGCTGCGGAGGGGCTGCGGAGGTGCTGCAGGAGGGGCTGTGGAGGGGCGGCGGAGGTGCTGCAGGAGGGGCTGCGGAGGGGCTGCGGAGGTGCTGCAGGAGGGGCTGTGGAGGGGCGGCGGAGGTGCTGCAGGAGGGGCTGCGGAGGTGCTGCAGGAGGCGCTGTGGAGGGGCTGTGGAGGGGCTGCGGAGGTGCTGCAGGAGGGGCTGTGGAGGGGCTGCGGAGGTGCTGCAGGAGGGGCTGTGGAGGGGCTGCAGGAGGGGCTGTGGAGGTGCTGCAGGAGGGGCTGCGGAGGTGCTGCAGGAGGGGCTGTGGAGGGGCTGCGGAGGTGCTGCAGGAGGGGCTGTGGAGGTGCTGCAGGAGGGGCTGTGGAGGGGCTGCGGAGGTGCTGCAGGAGGGGCTGCGGAGGGGCTGCGGAGGTGCTGCAGGAGGGGCTGTGGAGGGGCGGCGGAGGTGCTGCAGGAGGGGCTGCGGAGGTGCTGCAGGAGGCGCTGTGGAGGGGCTGTGGAGGGGCTGTGGAGGGGCTGCGGAGGTGCTGCAGGAGGGGCTGTGGAGGGGCGGCGGAGGTGCTGCAGGAGGGGCTGTGGAGGGGCGGCGGAGGTGCTGCAGGAGGGGCTGCGGAGGTGCTGCAGGAGGCGCTGTGGAGGGGCTGTGGAGGGGCTGCGGAGGTGCTGCAGGAGGGGCTGCGGAGGGGCTGCGGAGGTGCTGCAGGAGGGGCTGTGGAGGGGCTGCGGAGGTGCTGCAGGAGGGGCTGTGGAGGGGCTGCGGAGGGGCTGCGGAGGTGCTGCAGGAGGGGCTGCGGAGGTGCTGCAGGAGGGGCTGTGGAGGTGCTGCAGGAGGGGCTGCGGAGGTGCTGCAGGAGGGGCTGCGGAGGTGCTGCAGGAGGGGCTGCGGAGGTGCTGCAGGAGGGGCTGTGGAGGGGCTGCGGAGGTGCTGCAGGAGGGGCTGTGGAGGGGCTGCGGAGGTGCTGCAGGAGGGGCTGTGGAGGGGCGGCGGAGGTGCTGCAGGAGGGGCTGTGGAGGTGCTGCAGGAGGCGCTGTGGAGGGGCTGTGGAGGGGCTGCGGAGGTGCTGCAGGAGGGGCTGCGGAGGGGCTGCGGAGGTGCTGCAGGAGGGGCTGTGGAGGGGCGGCGGAGGTGCTGCAGGAGGGGCTGTGGAGGGGCGGCGGAGGTGCTGCAGGAGGGGCTGTGGAGGTGCTGCAGGAGGCGCTGTGGAGGGGCTGTGGAGGGGCTGCGGAGGTGCTGCAGGAGGGGCTGCGGAGGGGCTGCGGAGGTGCTGCAGGAGGGGCTGTGGAGGGGCTGTGGAGGTGCTGCAGGAGGGGCTGTGGAGGGGCGGCGGAGGTGCTGCAGGAGGGGCTGTGGAGGTGCTGCAGGAGGCGCTGTGGAGGGGCTGTGGAGGGGCTGCGGAGGTGCTGCAGGAGGGGCTGCGGAGGGGCTGCGGAGGTGCTGCAGGAGGGGCTGTGGAGGGGCTGTGGAGGGGCTGCGGAGGGGCTGCGGAGGTGCTGCAGGAGGGGCTGCAGGAGGGGCGGCGGAGGTGCTGCAGGAGGGGCTGCGGAGGGGCCCATCTTCTCGTGATGGGTGATATCACTGACTTTTTATTTGATCCGATACCAAGTAATACTATGGCAAATGTCACAATATCGATCCCGTACCGATACCAATGAGTTTTGTACTAAAATGCATACAAAAAACTTCTCGACTATGAATGATTTGACCTTGGCTATCATTATTTTCTCTCAACCTCTGCTTGAACTAATATGGAAAGTAAATATTTATGTAGATTAAGTTTATTTGGAGGAATAAATATTTTTGCTGCGTCGATACTTTTCGATACCGCCGGCAGTATCGAAATATGTTTCAATATTTGGTATAGATCCATCCATCACTGACTTCTTCATGTTGTCTGCACTTGCTAAAAACAACAAAACAAAATACATACAATGCATTTACAAGCAAAGAAGCTTGTAGTTCAATATAATGTGGAACTTTATCCAATATAATGTGTAAGAACTTTTTCCTCATGTACTTTCTGATTTAGAAGGCCGCGTGACATTCTAGGATTTGTTTTCCTTTTTTACCCTCAGGCATCAGTCTTCACTTGTATCCTTAATAAATATGACGTGAAATGAATTAAATAATAGATTCAATAGCCTATATTTGACAGAAAAGTGACATTTTTTATTTGATATAGAATTTTTTGGATTTTTTTTTTTTCACACCAATGATCGCGGGCCGGCCCTCCGCTACTTGCCTGGATTCGAATATGGCCCTCAGAGGAAAATAATTGCCCACCCCTGGTCTAGCATAATAAATGGCTGGTTTCAGTATCGTAAAGATATGGTCAATCGCAGCTGTGGTATTGAATAGTATTGGATCATTGTTAGTTACGTTTGTGCTATGTATTATAGTTATGCCATGCAAATAAAGGGTTTTTATTTCTATTCAAATCTGTTTTTATTCTTTTGAAATAATGTAGACATCAAGGTTTGTATTTATGTATTTATTTTTCTAAAAAATTCCAAGCTCATGTTTGGTTTCTTGATGTGACCTGGATGTTTGCATCATCACAATATTCATGCACAGTTGAGAACACGGCGCTCCGTCCACATGAATGTTCAATGGGATTCAATGGAAAATAGTGTCCGCGAAGTCATTCAAATACATAGGAGATTATATGTATCTGTGTCCCCGTGTATTTTTACAACATGCGTTTTTATGGCTTATTTATTATTATTTATTGGCTTCTGCATCTGGAGATCTACTGAAAACTCAACCAAAACATAAGCAGCTTTACCTTTGACTGAAATAGAATAGACCTATTCATCTTCTTTTAAGGTGAATTCATTTGCTAGGGTTAGATCTTTATAAATGCAAAAATCTGTGGGTTTTGAAAAAGACTAAAAGAGAAAAAAAAGCAACATTATTAAGCTGAAAAAAATTAACTCAATAGTACACATCACCCTTTAATTACTACTATTTAGAATAATAATTGAGAAATGGACCAGAGTACATTTGAAAAAGTTCAGAGGAGAGCAGCACATTCTGTAACTTTTGACTACGATCCAAAAAACCAACGACAGCTGAACCAGATCTAATCATCCATACATGTATCGAACCTCAAAACTCAACATGACACAGTATAAATACATTAAATATTACTATTTCCCTACACCTTGTCCCAGAATGAAACCAACTACCAACTAAAGTAGTTCTAAAGCTGTCCAGTCGGGCTTCAAAGTTGATTGGCAAAGCTATAACGTCTTCACTTCTTACAGTTATGAGCATGCTGAAAAAAAGTAACAGGGAAATGATTACCAATTCTAACATGTTTACCACGATAATTGGAATACTAAAATATGAAATAGACTATGATATGGCCAAAAGAGTCAAAATAAGAAATAGCATAACTCATCTCTACATTAATTTGAACATTGAGTACCCTCAACGGTCCAATGGCGGGCCCACATCTTCCCCCTCTCCCCTTCTAGGGATAATCTAGATATTGCGCTTGCCTCCTTTGAACTTCCATGACAAATTCAACCCCCTCCAGTTAAGACCCGCCCCCCTCTCGCAGCCCGAGCTTGGACTCAATTTCAACCATTTCCATTTGCTGTACACTTTGAAAGAGATATTAAAGTAGCTCGCCGCGAGTTGTCCAATTTGCCGGAAATCTTGTCTTCTCTGATCTCTTCTTTTCCGCCCGCTCTGGTTGGGCACTCGGCACAGATCTGAAGCCATTTCTTTGTTAAATGAACGCCGGCGGTGCTGAGAGCAGGCCACTGGGTCAGAGAGAGTGGATTGAAGAAGTAGACTTGTTTATGGTTGTGGTTGTGGCCTGGTTTGTCAAATGGTTAGCACAGTTCAAAGTTATAGTTCATTATCTGTGTACTTCTACTACTGCTATTGCTATTGCTACTACTACTACTACAAATACTACTAGAGTGTGTAATTGTTCATATTTGTGCGCTCTTCAACTCTTCTTTATACATTTGACGTGGGAGATACATGTCTCGCTGTTGCTGTTCTTTGTGTATCTCGCTCTTGAAAAGGTGAAAATGGAACGTTTTAGTCTAGACGCTATTTCCAGTGTCTCTTCCGCTCGTTTTCATTGGCTGTTGGGCTGCATGCGTGCGGAAGGGTCAGTAAATAGTCTGCTGCACAATGGCTAAACATCGGGCTAGTCAAGTCTTTTTGCGGTGACTGACTGACGAAAAATGTTACGAAAATCGGGGTAAAATTGGCGTAGTCTGTCCTAAGTTTTAGCTAAAGCAGATCGGGAGCCAAAAGCGAGCCACACTGTTTTGGAAACTACTTTACGGAGTTCTCTTTGGATCGCTTAAACAAACCGGTTTCATTTCAGACTATTGAGGCACAATCTGCTCCAAAACAAACCAGTGGAAACATGGCTTATTACTTTTTCTACCATTACAGGGTCTTACATCTCAGCGTGTGTTACCGTTGATTTAGCCATTAGCCTATTTAGTCAACACGCTACTCATTTATTTATTCAGTACTCCTAATATAGGCACAAAGATAATGCTACCTGTGAGATTGTGTGTCATGCTACTCACTACACATGTGCACTTGTCCCGCCTGTCAAGCTGCTCTGCCACAGAACTGTCACATGGTAATATATTCATAACATGTGATTTATTTCGATTTCCCTGCTCCCCTCGCATTGTGGAAAGTTATTTGAGAGACACGTCGAAAGCTTTGGAATATTTTAACATTAACACTTTGCTTCATTTGTCGTTTCCATGTGGGGCTGAGTCAGCAGATCGGTGGGTACGACTCAATTACGCAGCGTCTAATTCTATTTGCGACTTGTTCTTATCGAAAAAGTTCTGTGTTTTAATAACACTAAGCTGCCGTCAAATCTCCAATGGAATCAAAGTGCTAGCAAGTTGCAATGACTACTTTATTTATTGAATGGATCACATTTGGCGCAGATTTCCGAAAGTAGTTGGGGAAAATATCTTTGATGGCTTTTGGACAATAGATCGAAGTAAAAAGACATAATTTTGCTTCTGAAATGGTTACAATTATGATGTTTTAGTTTGTTCGATTTACGAGGCTTTTGAGGCATTTTGTAAACAAGATCCTCTTTTTCAGAGCCTCAAAAAACACTCAGTTTCATCTTCTCAGTTTTGTGACGTCATTGGAAGCGTCTCCTTTACTGTTTTGAAGTCCATAAATCATCACTATACTTTATTTTGAGCTTTTCTGCCTCAAATCATTTTACATTAAAACTGCGTGCGTACGTTAGCATCAAGCTAGCTTTTGTTGTTCTCCTTCTTCCAACAGCGATCCTGACGAGGGAACGCCTGACTGGTAAAGATAAATCATGCGTGTTAATTTAAGTTCTTAAATATGAGAGTTCAAAGCAAACTTACTCAAGAGCAATTTTAAAGGCCAAAAACCAAACTAATAATTAAGAAAATTAGGCCTTTTATAGCCATTGTCTTCAAAACCACCTCACACAATAAAAGCTCATTTAATTACTGGCTTTATTAAATAAGCGCTGTAATATAATCTCTTACCCATATTAGCATAGAAATCAAATGGAGGAGAACTAATTCCATTGATTTGAACCAGGTGAAGACAACATGGCCTCCGAGTGCTTCCCCTTAAATGTCCTGGCTTTTCTTTTATTCTCTCTCCTTATTATTTATTGTGCTTTTAATGAGGCATGATTGGCAGCGCGCGTCGTGGTGACCATTATCATCAAAAGGACGAGGTAGTTTTAATCTGCAATTATCTGTGTAATTGCAGACCCAGGATCGTTAGGGCATCACACGCTCGTACACACTTTTATCCCACCGGACCATGTGACACCTGTAAGTGCTTCAAGTGTCAAGTGCCATTTTGGAAAAGGCTTAGTCTTTTTTTGGTTTTGTCGTCTGCAGAGCTGCTTGTATCTCGTTTAGGAGAGGTTTGTTCTACCTGGAGACAGTGAAATATCAGGTCATTTATTTGGATTTAAATGAACTTGTTTGGCTTGTGTAGGAAATAAAAGTATAAGCATGGTTAAAAGCAAGGAATGATTTTAAATTTGGTTCTTTTTTTAATTCTTGTGAAGGAGGCAGTTCAAATGTGTACTGATGGTTACTCAAGTTTGCCTGAGTGAAAACAAATCCAGAAACATCAAGGTAAAATCAAATAAGGGATTTTGTTTCTTCACTAATTCTACTATTTTAACTGTAATATTGCAAAAAGATAATAATAATTCTGTCAACTGGCAAAGGAGAAAAGCTGGTGTGAGAGAGGAGTTAAAGAAGTTATATTTGTCAGAAAAGACAATTTATCTCTGAAAAGAAAGAGGTTCACGATACAATCTGTTTATTTTTCAACGCTATCCTCAGGCCTACACAATGGGGCTAATAAGAGTATGTTCGACCATTAGGGACATGAACGATTATGCACTATATGACAGGTGACACCTGAATATAACGTCACATAATCATCTCTTACACCAGTGTTACTTGGGGAAAATGTCTATTCCCCAAAGATTCTGACGAGGGCTTTAGGGGTTTATAGAAAAGAGGTCCAAACTAGACTATTCATTTAATGAAAAGGTTGTATGTTGTTAATTGCATCTGTAAAGTATTAAATAATTATATTTTTCATAGGTAGAAAAAGCATGTTTAGTTTGCCAGGCTATCTACGAGTAAAAAAAGAAAGTTGTGAACCACTGTTTTTTTTATTGTTTTTTTTAATTTTTCAAGTTTCAAGACACTACATTGTTCATACAGAAACAAACAGGCATTAAATAAATACATACATATTGTCTACTAGAACGTTCCTGTATTTTTTTTCAAAATGTTTAAAGTTAATTTCTGTTTTATAGATTCTTTGTTGTATTATTTATTTATAGTTTGGATTTTTTTTTGCAATCGGTGGTCGCAGTGGTGTAGAGGTTCACACATCCACCCAGGAGCGAGGTGGTTGCCAATTTAAATCCAACTCCAGTATCCATCCATGCATCCTTCTATCCTTCCTTCCCATCCGCCCCTTTCTCGTCTCAAACTCTCATTGGCCCATCGTCTGGTCCTAACCCGGGCTTGTGTCGCTAAAGCTGAGGCTGATTGAGCTGAAGGCAGTCTATTGATTCCTATTGACAGCTTCCTCAAAGGCGTTAATGAAGGGGCTCGCAATGAGGCATTTGTTTGTGTCTAATGTAGGAGAAAAGGACCTAACAGCAACAGCCTAAAGAGGGGTCTGCGTCACTTCACACAGAGCAGCAGCAACACTGTGAGACGGGGAGGGAAGGCCGTGTGGGATGGAGGACTGCCTTTTTTTTGGCAACATCTATTGGCGCTTAACACTGGGATCACTTACCGTATGTGGCCAGAAAAAATCAGACAACTAGAATAATCAGATAACAAGGATATAGCAAAAAACAGACGTGCCTCGGATCTGATTTTTGGCGTATGTTTACAGCAGTTGAACATTGTCAGAGTAGAAGCCTGTCTTTCTCTTTTGTCTTTACCACATGACTTTACTTTATTTTTTTTGCATAATTTCCCTTGTCAAAACCTGCAGCGGTGTGAACATTCAGAAAGAAATCAGATTACTCGGCTGAAGACGGCTGAAATGATGCAAAGGTTGAACAAAAGTTTTCGAACGCTCTCCTCTCCTTGTGCGAATGGATGCAGCGCTGGCGTTTAGATAACCGAGCATAACTTAAACGCCTCGTGTCTGTGTGTTGCAGTGTCCAGATGGCGGCCAGTAACCACGAGCGGATACAGCGGCTGAGGCAGGAGTTCCAGCAGGCCAAGCATGAGGACGAGCCCTACAGCCTGGACCAGCCCTGGGTCAGTGAAGCAGCACACGCACCTCCCACCCAACTTTCCCCACAATTATATAGCGATTTTTGTTGTTTTCTATTATGATCAATCTTAATAATTTCTCGAGGCTGTGGGGGGGCGTACCGGAAACAGTTTGAGAAGCACTGGAGCACACCTTACCTTCATTATTCAAGTTAACTGATTCCTTATTTGCGCCACATGCTGTTAAGTCATTGGTCTGTGGTTGACGTTCACGGTCCTATATGGAGTGGAATGGAGTGACAGCCACAAAACAAGCTAATCTGTTTTTGTCTATGGTATTATTTGCAAAGCTTCTTTTAATTCCATAAGCCCCTCACACGTTTGACAACATAATCCTTTCAAATTGCAACAGGAATAGTGAAAAAAAGGCAATTGTTTGTGTTTTCCAAAGCTTGAATAGTAAGTAGATTTTCACATTCATCATGAAGTGTGATGTTTCCCTTTTACTTTTTATTTTCCGTTGTTTGAAATTTAAAACACAGACAAAAAGAGATATCGTACAAGTGTTTAACATAGTCCAAAACATGTTGTACGGCGTTGAATTTGTCCATTTACAAATGTATTTTACGCCATTTTTCTGAATGTCAATCGTAATCAGTCCAGTACTTGATTGTCGTTTGAGTTTGTGTCGTTTGTGATGGCGTTTTCCCCTGCTGCCAGAAGTAAGTTCCAGAGGTATCCAATCACCGTGTCCATGTCAGAAGTTTTAAGGCCCAGATACATAGTTCTGAGGTCCAGTGGGATGCCAGTGCCAGAGATGATTCGTAGCGCTCAGTGCCTAATGCTCATTTTTGAGTCCCAAACTTCATGGTAACTGTGAGCCACGATTTCTCAAGCAACGAGTAATTCTCTGTAAATAGTGAGCACTTTGACATGATGTTATTTAATTACATTCAGCAACATTTCATTCAACGATTCTGATCTTTGTTACTTCTTAGACATCCCTTATATTAAAGGATATGTATCTGAATGGCTTCTGCTTTGGCCTTTTTGAATGGTAAATTATGAAAGGGCAAATTGTTGGATGAGAACCATGAAGAACCAACAGCCAAGGACAGAACATTTTTATTTCATCATGTTCTTGGATGAAAACCTCGTGGAAACTACAGTCAGTGACGAATGCCAGACAGTTGTTTCTCCATCATGGTCCAACATCCACATGATAAAGTAGGCGGGGTTAACAATTCATGATGTCATATCATTTTCTGCACTTGCGGATAAAATCGTATGCAATTCATATTTTGAATTTTAAATGCTCACAAATTTCTCACATTGAATTTTTGTAACCCTAGAGTTAATGTTTGAATTGTTTTATTGTGAAGTTTAGTCTTTTTTTAGTCTACTTTTTTTTTCTTCAGTTTAAAAAAGTTACAAAAAAATAAATAATAATAATAATCACCTTTTATATACCGGTATATTCAATGCATATACTGTATATTCATTATTCTAAATTCAATATGTAAAATTTGTTAAAAAATCTAAATCTGGTAAAACAGAATATCTTCCAACGATCATATGACCATGGGATATTTATTTAGTATTTTCATATCTGTGATGTTTTAATTAAACCTTTTTATACATTCAACAAAGAGAATAACAAAAAAAGCTCTCTAATTGAGAGTCTATTTAAAAAATTCACCTGACTAATTCACTACTTTTTCTTCCTGCCCCGAACCTGAACAGAAACTGGAGGCCTCTGTCTTTGGAAGCTTTGTCATAACAATATTTAAAAATCTCCTAGCTAATTCAACTTCACATTTCATGGTCAGTAGTTGCGGTCTTACCTGAAACTAATCACCCATTCCCTTTGTGGCCTTTGTCCCGGAAACATGACCCACTTATTCTTCAAACCAGCGCAGTAAAGTAAAAGTGTAAAGTAACCGCGAGTGGGTCGACCGTGTTTTAATTTGCATTAGGACGTGATTAAAGGGATTTTGAAATTAAAAACATCACATTTAAATTTGCTGAGCAGGCCCTTGATTGATCTGCGGCTTCAACAATGGGATTTTCCGCTCATAATTGGAAAAATGTAATCAAGTTAATCCTTTTGTTAATTTGAACTTGTCCTGCTGAGTGTGGGAAGGGGAGAGAAGTTGCTCGGTTGCCTCTTCGCTGTTGGAAATATAATGAATTTGAATGATTGTACATCTTCTAAAACTATCCACTTTTTTAAGCTATAGTTACAGTTTAGTTTAGCAGCTATTTTTATCATGATGTTGTTGAAAAAGTGTCTCTGATTGGCTAATCCACCTGTCAATCACGTTCATCTGAACTTGCGGCGGCTGGACAGGCTAATTCAGAATACAGTTTTTCCGGACTATAAGTTTTTTCATAGTTTTGGCCGGGGTGCGACATATACTTATATTTATACTTATATGGTTATACTTTTACACCGGAGCGACTTATATGTGGTATTATTTGTTATTTTCACACTTATTTCATACTCCAGTGCAACTTATATATGCTTTATTCTTCTCTATTATGCACTTTTTGGCTGGTGCGACTTATACTCCAGTGCGACTAATAGTTAGGAAAATATGGTACTTTTCTAAAATCAACACAAGACATCACTGTATTGGATGACACAATTTGGGCTTCAAAATGCACAACATTAGTCACAAAAATTTTAAATGGTGTGTGCAATTTTTCTTTTTTCTGGTTCTTAAAGCAGAACTGCGCAATCCTGGTAATAGAGCTCCCCTGCATCTCCTAATATATTGTCAGAAAAACAATGCAAAACTGTTTTTTTTTCTTTCTTTAACAGAAATAAAACAGTAAAATCACATACAAAAACATTCACATTGCCGAATGAAAAAAAGAGCCAGGGTTTCTCAGGAGAGTTCGTCTTCGGCTCGATGTTGGCAAACGTTGCAAGGCTGGTTTTCTGCCCAAAGACAGGAGGGGGCGACGCTTCAAACGCCACGACATGTTTAACCATCACAAGGGCTTTAAACGTTCAATAAGGTGAACATTATACTTAGTTCTGTTTTGACCTACTATTTCAGTTGACCCCTTAACACAAAAATAGGCTACCCCAAAAATGATAACGTTTGATTTGTATTAATAATTTGGTAGCCCAGCAAATAAGAATGTATATTTACCACTCCATTTGAAGAGTGTTAAGCCTTGTTCATTGCATACAATTAATTCCCTATTTCATCTGAGGCCCGTGTTGGGAACCAATCAGTTACATCCATCCATCCATCCATCTTCTGCCGCTTTATCCGGGGCCGGGTCGCGGGGGCAGCAGTCTGAGCAGGGACTCCCAGACTTCCTTCTCCCCAGACACTTCCTCTAACTCCTCCGGGGGGATCCCGAGGCGTTCCCAGGCCAGCCAAGAGACATAGTCTCTCCAGCGTGTCCTGGGTCTTCCCCGGGGCCTCTTCCCGGTGGGACATGCCTGAAACACCTCCCGAGGGAGGCGCCCAGGAGGCATCCGGAACAGATGCCCGAGCCACCTCAGCTGGCTCCTCTCGACGTGGAGGAGCAGCGGCTCTACTCCGAGCTCCCCCCGTGTGCCGTGCGCCCAGCCACACGGCGGAGGAAACTCATTTCGACCGCTTGTATCCGCGATCTTGTTCTTTCGGTCACTACCCAAAGCTCATGACCATAGGTGAGGGTAGGAACGTAGACCAACCAGTAAATAGAGAGCTTTGCCTTTCGACTCAGCTCCCTCTTCACCACAACAGTCCGATGCAGCGACTGCATCACTGCAGCCGCTGCACCGATCCGCCTGTCGATCTCACGCTCCATCCTTCCCTCACTCGTGAACAAGACCCCGAGATACTTGAACTCCTCCACTTGGGGCAAGGACACCCCACCCACCTGGAGAGGGCAAGCCACCTTTTTCCGGTCGAGAACCATGGCCTCGGATTTGGAGGTGCTGATTCTCATCCCAGCCGCTTCACACTCGGCTGCAAACCGTCCCAGTGCATGTTGCAGGTCCGGGTTTGATGGAGCCATCAGGACAACATCGTCTGCAAACAGCAGAGATGAGATCCTGTGGTCCCCAAACCGGACACCCTCCGACCCCCGACTGCGCCTAGAAATTCTGTCCATAAAAATTATGAACAGAACCGGTGACAAAGGGCAGCCCTGGCGGAGTCCAACATGCACTGGGAACAGGTCTGACTTACTGCCGGCAATGCGAACACAGCTCCTGCTCCGTCATACAGGGACCGGACAGCCCTGAGCAAAGGGCCCCGGACCCCGTACTCCCGAAGCACCCCCCAAAGGACACCCCGAGGGACACGGTCGAAAGCCTTCTCCAGATCCACAAAGCACATGTGGACTGGTTGGGCAAACTCCCATGAACCCTCGAGCACCCGATGGAGGGTATAGAGCTGGTCCAGTGTTCCACGACCGGGACAAAAACCACTCTGCTCCTCCTGAATCCGAGGTTCGACTATCGGTCGGATTCTCCTCTCCAGTACCTTGGAATAGACCTTACCTGGGAGGCTGAGGAGTGTGATCCCTCTGTAGTTGGAACACACCCCCCGGTCTGCCAGTCCAGAGGCACGGTCCCCGAACGCCACGCGATGTTGCAGAGACGTGTCAACCAAGACAGTCCTACAACATCCAGATACTTTAGGTACTCAGGGCGGATCTCATCCACCCCCGGAGCCGTGCCACCGAGGAGTTTGCGAACAACCTCAGTGACTTCAGCTTGGGTGATGGATGAGCCAGCCTCCGAGTCCTCAGTCTCTGCTTCCTCTTCGGAAGACGTGACTGAGGGATTAAGGAGATCCTCAAAGTATTCCTTCCACCGTCCGACGACATCCCCAGTCGAGGTCAGCAGGCCTCCACCCGCACCGTAAACGGTGTTGGTGAGACACTGCTTCCCCTCCTGAGGCGCCGGACGGTTTGCCAGAATTTCTTTGGTGCCGACCGATAGTCCTCCTCCATGGCCTCCCCGAACTCCTCCCAGGCCTGGGTTTTTGCCTCTGCGACAGCACGAGCCGCGGCTCGCTTGGCCTGCCGATACCCCTCGATGACCTCCGGAGACCTACAAGCCAGAGTGGCCTGATAGGCCTCCTTCTTCAGTCTGACGGCATCCCTTACTTCCGGTGTCCACCACCGGGTTCGGGGGTTGCCGCCACGACAGGCACCGGAGACCTTGCGACCACAGCTCCGAGCAGCCGCATCAACAATGGAGGCGGAGAACATGGTCCACTCGGACTCAATGTCCCCAGCCTCCCCCGGGACATGGGAGAAGCTCTCCCGGAGGTGCGAGTTGAATACCCTACTGACAGAGGGCTCCACTAGACGTTCCCAACAGACCCTCACAATGCGCTTGGGTCTGCCAAGTCTGTCCGGCTTCCTCCTCCGCCAGTGGATCCAACTCACCACCAGGTGGTGATCGGTTGACAACTCTGCCCCTCTCTTCACCCGAGTGTCCAAGACACGCGGCCGGAGGTCTGATGACACGACAACAAAGTCGATCATTGACCTCCGGCCTAGGGTGTCCTGGTGCCATGTGCACTGATGGACACCCTTGTGCTTGAACATGGTGTTCGTTATGGACAATCCGTCGCTAGCACAGAAGTCCAATAACTGAACACCGCTCGGGTTCAGATCGGGGAAGCCGTTCTTCCCGATCACCCCTCTCCAGGTGTCACTGTCATTGCCCACGTGGGCGTTGAAGTCCCCCAGTAGAACAACGGAGTCCCCGGTCGGTGCACTGTCCAGTACCCCTCCCAAGGACTCCAAGAAGGCCGAGTACTCTGCACTGCTGTTCGGCCCGTAGGCCGCCACAACAGTGAGAGACCTGTCCCCCACCCGAAGGCGGAGGGACGCGACCCTCTCGTTCACCGGGGTAAACTCCAACACGTGGCGGCTGAGCTGAGGGGCTATCAGAAAGCCCACACCAGCCCGCCGCCTCTCCCCGCGGGCAACACCAGAGAAGTGGAGCGTCCAGCCCCTCTCGAGGAGATGGGTTCCAGAGCCCAAACTGTGCGTGGAGGTGAGGCCGACTATATCTAGTCTGTATCGCTCAACCTCCCGCACAAGCTCAGGCTCTTTCCCCCCCAGCGAGGTGACATTCCATGTCCCCAGAGTTAGTCTCTGTGTCTGGAGATCTGGTCGCCGAGGCCCCTGCCGTCGACTGCCGCCCAGATCTCTCTGCACCGGCCCCTTATGGATCCTCCCGCGGGTGGTGGGCCCACGGGAGGGCGGCCCCACGTCGCTCTTTCGGGCTGTGCCCGGCCGGGCCCCGTGGGGTAAGACCCGGCCACCAGGCGCTCGCCATGGAGCACCCATCCCAGGCCTGGCTCCAGGATGGGGCCCCGGTGACGCCGATCCGGGCGACGTAAACTGCCTTGTTTGTGTTGTCATCATAGGGGGCTTCTGAACCGATCTTTGTCTGACCCGTCACCTAGGACCTGTTTGCCTTGGGAGACCCTACCAGGGGCATGAAGCCCCCGACAACATAGCTCCCGGGATCATTCGGGCACACAAACCCCTCCACCAGGGTTAAGGTGTCGGTTCAAGGAGAGGCCAATCAGTTACATAATAAATGCAAAACAACAATACCACAAGCAAAACTAGTTATATTTAAGCTTATGTTGCATTTTTCACACTATAATGATTCAGAATATCGTAGTCAGTAAATATTTCCCAACATTATGTATAAATAACTTGTTTACTTTTACTTACATAGATATATACGTTGATGTGTTGATAGTTCTGTGTTAAAGGAGCTCTATGTCATGTTTCTGATGTTTCTGCCATAAAACTTCACTCATCCCTGATACATTTCAAGATCTTTCTCTCCGTTGTTGTGCATCCGGTACATTCTATGACTATTGCCCCACCCAGAGTGTTGAAATGCCCCCTAATCCATGTGTAATGTATGTCTATATGGTGAAACAAGCCCGCTTTAGTCCTGTTTGTTTTATCGCACTGTAAAATGTAACGTGATGCCTTGAGAAGCTGGCAGCTGCTCCCGTCCTGGCTCGTAACCATGGCAGGAAACCATGACGACATAACCTTGAGTGAGTGTAATGGAGCGGTCGCTGTCTTTTAGAGCCTTTTTTCGCTTTGAACGTTTACAGAAGAGCCTTTTACAAGCTGTGGACAGAAAGATTTTATGGTGTTTTAAAATAAAGGACAATTAATCGCATTGTGACTTGTCAATTTTTAGTCGGATTTTGATCATCGTAATGGTTCTCTGGACTATACACACAAATACTCAAAAACATTAGTATTATTAAATCAAAATGTCAAAACTGAATAGACATTTTTTGATTTTCATGCAAAAAAACTTTTATTTTTGTAAATATTCTTTCTCTAGAAGCCCATTCCCATATTTCCACTTTTATTTGGTTGATTACTATATGCATTAAAAGTACTAAAATCATTGTTTGACTAGTCGACTAATTGAAAATCACTACTAAACTTGACTACTAAAATAATAATTTGTTGCAGGTTTCACATTATACATGTTTGTAGCTTCATTTCGATATTGCTGTGGAACATTTGACCTCATTAGTGAGTCACTGGCGAGAACATCCTGGGTTAGACTGTGTGTTTTTTTTTAAATATAGCATTATTTTTAGGTTTATAATGTTTGTATAGATCACATCAATCAGGAAATTACCCAGCAAACACTGGGCAAAAACTCATCTAATGTCACCATGTTTTTTATTTGACAAATTAAATGATACAAGAGTGACTTTATTTTGTTGAATTAATGTTTAGAGAGTCAAAAAAGTTGTCTCTTGGACTGGAATGAGTGTCACTTCCTGTCATTTTCTACATGAAGTTTTCAATGTTTTCTCCGCAGATACCAACTCGATTTGTGTAAAACTATAATGTATATGTACACCAGGTATAAATACACCAAATAAAGTCAAAATTGGAAAAACGTAAAAACCTGTCAAGGAGAGAAATGTAATCAGTTCAAATCTGTTATGATCTCAGCACCGTGTCAGTTATAAAAGTGTGCGTAGCTTTCATTGTTCCTATTGTTTATCTGTTTTCTACAACTATTTACTAGATTGTCGATGTATTCAGTCAAATAAATATAAACCAGAGTTGTAGACTTTTATATTTGTTAATACACCGTCGCAGCTGTTTCACATTTTAGACCAGTTTTGAGTTTCTACAGGAGCTACATACTGTATCTAGCCGACCTTTTGTGCGATTATGTGTGAACCGTCCACGAAACATGAATGGAAAAAACCATGAGCACGTTTACGCAGCGGAGAATATAAGAACTCCCTTCAATGTGAGCCGGGTCAGGGCTAAACGCTGGTACATTATGCTATCTGACTCCTCCATTATAAAAACAGCTCTGTCAATTTGCCGCTACACGCCACCAAGTCTGGCTTCGCCCATGTTCCTCTAATCGCTGTGGACAGATATCATACGGCTCGGGCTCTTCTGGCTCCTAACAAGTGCTTTCATTGCGGATCTATGACGGAACATAAAAGATGGGAGAATAAAGCAGAATTCTACGCAGAGGGCCGGGTTTATGTCTTATTAGCGGCTGAAGAATGGAGTGGTGCGGCGCGCAGACATGTCAACAATCGCAGCCAATTAGAGCGGAGGATACAGAGGGGACGGGCTGAGTGGACAGGAACCAAAAGGAGGTGATATCGGAAGAGATGAAAGATGGTGTTACATTTTCCCAGTGGACTGATAAAGAAGCTGTAGAGAAATCATGGGCAGATGTTCAGAGGATGGTGGTATATGTTTGTTTTCATGGGTTTTAAGCTGTGGAAATTGTCCTCGTCGTCATAGCGATTAAGCAAATTCTGAAAGGAGAAAGGTCCTCGCAAAGTGCTTTGAATCAGGAAGGAATGATTTGCCTGAAACACAAAAATAACTTAAAATTGTATTATTTATTTATTCTTAATTTTTTTGGAGGGGGACTGCATTTATTTTGGGTACTTATTTACTTTCATTTTAATGTATTTTGTATTGATTGATTAAAATGTTTCATTCATCGAGTCGAAAGGCAAAGCTCTCGATTCACCGGTCAATCTACGTTCCTGCCCTCACCTATGGTCATGAGCTTTGGGTAATGACCGAGAGGACAAGACTGGGGATATAAGCGGTCGAAAGGAGTTTCCTCCGCCGGGTGGCTGGGCGCTCCCTTGAGGTCCTGTGGAAGACCCAGGACACGCTAGAGGCACTATGTCTCTCGGCTGGCCTGGGAACCCCTCAGGATCTCCCCGGAGGAGTTGGAGGAAGTGTCTGGGGAGGGGAAAGTCTGGGAGTCCTTGCTTAGACAGCTGCCCCCACGACCCGGCCCTGGATAAGCGGAAGAAGATGGATTATATTATTGTTTTAAGTTGTTTGACTAGCAATGTATTTATGTATTAATTTATTTATATTGTGCTAGTTTTTTGTTGCAAATAATGTATAAGTAAGTGAATACTGGATTATGGTAAAAATATGGTAATGATATTTCTACAAAGGGCTGCCAAGAGTTTCTTTTTTCAGGCATTTTTTAAAGTTAATAACAAGATCCATTTGTGTTTCCTTAGAAATGAAGTTGGTATCTTGAACAAAACAAATTGAAGGGATTTTTTTTTTTTGCATTCAGCTGTGTTTTATGACGCTACTGAACTAAGTTTTTACATTCTGTTGTTTTTTTAGTTTAGTTTTTTTTTAAACATTTTTAGCACACTTAACAAAATAGAAACATTCTGCTATGTTTTATGAAGCTATACACATTTTTATATTCTGCTTTTATGCTGCAACTGAACTAAGTTATGTACATTGTTCGTTTTTTTATGCAGATAATTTACTATTTCTTTATGTAGCTACTGTTCTCAGTTTTTACATTTAGCTGTTTTTGTTTTTCCATCACCAGTTGTTACTGCTCTGTCCCTCAGGTAGCCTCATTCTGAGCTCTTTATTCACTTTAAACTCTACAGGGTCAAACTGCTGCCAAAGGTATTTTCCGTCTCTGTTGTCTACATTTCTTCATTGCTTTTGTCAGCTCCTCTCCTCCTCGGGTCATGTGGTGCACACTATATCCACTTGCTTCTCCACGTTTTCCTCTCTGTAATGTTTTTAGGGTGTACTCCACAAACTGTCCATCATTGGGGCAGGTTTGGGGTAGATTTTGGAGGGTCCGGTCCCCCTGGTGCTGAGGTCAATCTCTAATGCCTCTAATGGAACAATGACCGGGACATAAGCTAGCATTTGTGTCTGATCCACAAGATCTATTAGTACAGCAAAACATACTTTACACTGAAGGCTGCCCTTAGGGTTAGGGCGGAGCCAATATAACAATTACCTGACTGTCGCTCCTCACTCTCTCCCCCATTTTATGTGCTGTTCAATCAAATAAACCTACTTATAATATACTATTTTCCTAGTTAACCAAAAAAGACACACAAAAATAGATGCAATACATAAAAAGATTAATAATTTTTGCTTCAAGATTTGTTTTTATACCTGATTTTCATTCATCTGTCTAAATTAGCTTAAAATATCAGCAAAAATAAGAATACTTTATGATAAGTATACCTTTAATAGCATTCATAAAGACTTACGAAACTTCAGTTTATTAAGAATGGGTTAGGGTTAGTAATTACTTAATCAATACACAAATACCTCACCCCTTAATTAAGTATCATGTTCATTATCAATTAGGTCTTTGTTCATGCTTTATTAAGGCTAATTAGGTATATTTATTATAAAGTGGCCAGTAGTATTGCTGGGGAAACAAGACATACAGTTTTACCTCCATACGTTATGATTATGATTATGATTATTATATAGATTACAGGACATTTTTGCAGTGCCCCCCCTCCCCCCCTCACAGTTCTTGGAGAGGGGATTTCCACATGTTTTGTTCCTTCGCCTTTTGCACTAATAAATGCCTTGGGCATTAGCGCTGGTATGTTGGAACTAGCACATCCACGGAAGCTTGTAAAACGCCTTATTTATATGAATTCTTTCCTTTCTATTTGGAAGCTAAGGGTGCTGCCAAGCTACAGCTGACAATAAACAGAAACACAAGTGAAGCCCGGCATTAAATCATTAGAATTCACTGAGGTAGGCAAATGTGGAAAAGGGTATTCAAGCGTGTGATGTTGTGTCCAGAAGTGTAATGAAAGTGTTTTTTTTTTTTTTTACAAAAGCATTGCTGAGTACGTTTGGCAACCTACAATTTTTGTCTCAAACTTATGTGTCTTTTTTTTTTTGCCATGTCAGTTTTAAATATCATAATTATTTTTTATGGATATATTACGGTTAGCCATATCTGTCCCGCATGTCATAGTATCTGTCAAACTAGCCCATGTCTTGTATATGTCCAAAACTAGTTCAGTCCAATGCTTGATAATCGGTGCTGTCATTGTCATAAATGGTTCTTCTTATGGCCTTTTTGCTGCCACCAAAATTCCTTCCACAAGTATCTATTGATCCCCAAGTTTGTTTTTTAAGCAATAATTCATTTGCAAATGTAGCTGATTAAAGTTCATTTGCATATCCCTTTTTCAGATGTAGAATAATGTAAATAAATAAAAACAATATATACATTAACATTGCAAATACAATCTCTTGATATAGTCAGATGTCCCAAGAGTCACATGTCCAAGAAGTAAGAAGAAAAAAAAAGGGCTGGTTTCAAAATAACAATAAAAAAGCATTCAAACTTTGGAGATTTGCTCAGGATTTACTGATAAGGGCTAAAAAATAAGGAAACAAAATCTCATTGGTTGAAAATACAAGTAACTATTAACATTGTGACTTTTTATTAGATTAGATCATTGTATTCTTGTTCTTTATATGTTCTGTGCGACTGGTCCTGTTCTAGGTTCTGGGTTTATTACGTTTAAATTCAAAAGAAAAACAAAAACACACTAAAAGAAAATAGACTCCAGCTACACTGAAACACAAAAGAATATACCGGTAGTATTTTCAGAGTTCTCCCAAATGTAAGCCCCCCTCTCGCTGATATCCCAAGGAGGTCTGGTGATAAGCAGGAGCGTTTAGCCCGGTTTCCTGCCTGGGTCGAGGAACAGACGGGGAGGCAGCAGACCACACCAGTAGAGGGATGTTCACTGCGCCCCAAGCTACTCACAGTAAATGGGCCAGAGCGATTTAATAAACTATAGAATTGGGTCGACACGAGGAGTTTCGCCCACACAGAGGAGAAAATGTCTGCCGTCTGATCACCCGTATGGGACTTTAATTACTCACAGAACGATTGTTTTGCTACTGAACTGTTGGCACCACCCACTTAATTCCTTTGTTCACCCAAATGCTGAACCGTGACGGAGAAACAACTGTCTGTCTCAAAGTTCTCTCCAACAAAATACCTTTTAAAATGTAAAATGCTTTGTCCTCATTTTCTTTCACAAATTGATGCTTTTATAATATTCTGGAGTAAAAAAGTGAATTGCCACGGGCCCTTTACTGAATGTATAAATCATTAAATAAATAAATGATAAATGATTAGAATGATTGTATTATATTTGTTTTACACAAATCACATATTTAATAGAAGTGGTAATATTGTCACATTGTTTGCACAACTAGCATTAGCAATAGTCACATTGTAAGTGTCATTGCCCAATTTGGAACCAGGCTGTTGCTATGGTAACCATAGCTGGGCCAAACAATTTTTTTAGATTCCATCGATCAAATCTCTTGAAATTATAGTAATACATAATAAGTGTTTTACTGATAAAAATGTACTCAAAGTCCGGTAAAATGTTAATTAGCAAGTGAAAAATCAGGTGTTAAACGGCTAACTGTGACAATAATTAGCAAAAACGATCACTTTTGTCTCTCTTTTCAAGGATACATTAAAGTAGTCAAACATATACAACACGTGAGGGACTATACTCATGAAAAAAGGTGTAAAATCAGACAATGACAGAAGTTTAAAGCCTTTTTATAGCAAACCCAGATATTAGGCTAGTTTTGGCTGCGCAAATTAGCGGCCATTTTGTATTTTTGAATTTGTGCTAATTAGATTATCTTAATGTAAAATGAAAACATCTCATCTCAAATTATGAATTACATTTTGATGCAATAGGCCAATGATACAAGAATCACCATCACAAAACATAATTTCAACTAATCTTTGGCTGAATAGCATGAAACACACATGAAAGCTAATGTACAGTTTAGCTAGCACCAACATCTTGCCTCTCACTTTGATATGTTAAAACATTCTCAACTTTCAAACCCTCGTCACATTGTAATCCAAACCACATCTGCTTCCTGCTCTGGATTTCTGATCGCTGTATATAATTGTCATAATTATGTCCCTCCTGGCTCCCCGTATTTTGTTTTAACAGGTGGACAATTCTCTTTCTAAACACTGCACCTACGCCATACAGAGTACATAGGACCCTACAGCGCCAGAGTGACATCATTCTTCACCTTATTGGATCAAAACCACCCTGGATGTCACACAGATTGGATTTTTTTGGACAAATGTCATGCTAAATGTGCTTCCTTGCCTTATGGAATAATCTGATTCTCTTCCTGGATAATACCATTAGATTGACTGATTTCTCTACCCTGCCTACAGATCATGAGTTCCTTTGGCATATAGAAAACCTTTTTTATTCTGCATTTTTAAGGATATAGATATCCTCAGTGGTAATAGAAAAGGCCATCGTGCCTCCAGTAATTCAATTCTGTTTTGTCTAAAAATGTACGATAAATTATACTTTTTGCCTGTTGTCTTTTCTCATTTTTAAAATAATCAAACAGACGAACAGACATTACTCCCATTTACCTCCACTGCATAGGTGTATTATTACATTTGTGTTGATTTCTTATAGAGTTCTAAATGGACAGGCCAATCACAATCACTGATTTGCTGTGCCCCTAAACTGTCCAATCTTCAGGTCAGGACGTCTTGATGGTCCCAACGACCTGCATTAAAACCTGGGAGAACCTGTCCTTTCAGGCGGCTGAGCCCAAATAATGAAACGCCCTCATTAGATCCTTTTGTATATAAAATGTTTGTATTTTTTATTTTTGTATTATCTTTATGTTGCACTATTTTTATCTGTGAAAAGTGCCTTATGAATACAATCTTACTTACTGACTTACTAGAAAGCAACAAGCATCTATTAGTGCCATCGGTGCAATAGCTGTGCTGCTAATTTGTCTTTTTTTTTTTTTTATCATACTTCAATTCCCACTCATATCTATAAATCTAGGCAGGATTTGAAATCAGATCGTTCCCCATGAGCTTGTTACCAATTGTAATCACACTAAATCAGACATCAGAGACCAAAACTACAGAGTCCAGCCAATTGTCTGTTCTCCAACGGGTTCAGAAACCGCTTCAGATTGAATTGTAGCTCATTTTAATCAAACGTTTTAGGAAAAATAGGCCCTGTACATCACTTTACTGTCTTAATAAACCGTCCAAAACAAAAGTAGCTAGTTTTAAAACAGTTTAAAAAGAACTTTCTCCCTCAGCTTTCTGAGACTGTACCATGTAAAGCTAACAACAACAACTAGCATGCTAACAGTGTGCTTCCTGGTTTTTCAAATCAAATCAAATCAATTTATTTTTGTAAGGCCCAAAATCACAACAACAGTTGCCTCTGAGGGCCACAGGGAGAAATGAATCAACAATGTCTGTGGTGGCGATGATGTCAGACAATGTCTGTGGTGGCGAGGGACGATGTCCCAGGGTCCTCTGTCCTTAGACTCTCCTTCTCGGCCAGGAAAAACTACAAAAAAAACCTCTTTGGGAAAAAAGCGTAGAAACCTGGAGGAGTTCCAGTGAAGGAGAGATCCGACTCTCACAGACGGACAGACGGACACGAGGGAAACTGGAGCTGGACCCACTCTTCAGGCAGATGAGGGACCGTCTGAGTCGAGCTGGACCCACTCTTCAGGCAGAAGAGGGACCGTCTGAGTCGAGCTGGACCCACTCTTCAGGCAGATGAGGGACCGTCTGAGTCGAGCTGGACCCACTCTTCAGGCAGATGAGGGACCGTCTGAGTCGAGCTGGACCCACTCTTCAGGCAGAAGAGGGACCGTCGGAGGCGAACTGGACCCACTCTTCAGGCAGAAGAGGGACCGTTTGAGTCGAGCTGGACCCACTCTTCAGGCAGAAGAGGGACCGTCTGAGTCGAGCTGGACCCACTCTTCAGGCAGATGAGGGACCGACTGAGGCGAACTGGAGCCACTCTTCAGGCAGATGAGGGACCGTCCACACAGGGCAGGGACCACTTCACCAGGGGAGGGGCATCTGGGTCCACAGGTCCTCAGGAGTGAGAGAAAGAAAAGAAGGCGGTGAACAGTTTGCAAGTGGAATCAAAAAATAAATATTGTTTGATAGCATAAGTAGTCAGAAGAAGAGGATAGTGCTCAAGCTGCCATACTTCCCCCAGCATAGTTACTCCTAGGGCAGCGTAGCTGAAGCTGTGGGTTTATCTTTCTGTTCCTAAGTTTTTGGCCTCATTTTGACCTTAAGAACTGCTTTTAGAACATACTGTGTCTGTACTGAGGCAAAACAAATCAAATTTCCCTGCACTAAATGGAAAACAAAAATGTACAGCCTCTTTAACTTTTCTAATTTAATTTATTGTGTTAATGCCCATCTATTTTCATCATTATAAAACCCGTAAAATTGTGAAATGCAAAGGCCAAAGTAACACAAATAACTTCAAATTAGCACAATCATGAATGATATAGCCCTTAGAAATCATCCAGCGTGCGTGACTATTTAATTCTTTCACATTTGGCCCAGTTAAATCCATTCCTGCGTTCCCCAACACTTCACTCGATACTGTGGCTTTGCGGATGTTGTTGCAGTGAAAACCTAAAACAGATGAGTCCAATTCTGCGCACCCACGTGTACGACTATTAAGCTTTTAGTCCTGGACGGCTGGAGAGAGACGCGCGGTGAAAACGTAATGGTTGTGTTATTGCAGCTGTCTGGGGGGAAGAAGGAAAGCGGCCATTTTGAAAAACACAGGACATTTTTACAAGTTGACGTTTTAGTAGTTGACAGGCCTTCAATCAAACTCAACACAAGCACAAGGAACACATTTACAATTCCAGCCCGGCCAATTCAGAGTGATTTAGACAGGATTTGATTTCGATTTAGCACGTCGGTGGAAATGTACTAGCAACATGTGGTATCATTGTTCCAGAAAATACGCAGACTTTTGAGGTGAGAATAGACTGTGCCATTTGCTGCGGGATTAAGTCAAGTTTGAGATCATATTTGAGAGAAAAAAAGACTCATTTTAGCAGAAGTGGGACCAAATAAGTTCATGTTATAAGCTTGTATTTTTGAATACTAGGCTACATTTAACTAACAATTGTAGATTTTTTTTTCATTTAATTTTTTAAACAAATATTTCTTTTTGCGCCAAAGCACCAAGTTGTCTCCATTCAAAGCGCTCCAAGTCAGAAGTTTTCAAGTTGAGTCCCAAATGTCTGACTTGACTCCAAGTCACGATTTGCTTGTCCACACCTCTGAATTTCAGTATATTATTAATAAAGGTGCACTATGTAACATTTCAAGTCAAGGGTCCGTTACCAGCTTGTCACCATGGAGATAGTATTGCCTTGTCTGCAGTGTTCCACGTAGGCAACTAAACGTATCGACCAAGCTCTTTTTCATTACTAAGTTTCATCATCACAAAACATATTATACTCATTCATTCTTACTGTGAGCGGGCTTGCCTCTCCACAGATCCGAATTGGAACTTGTCCTCGTGGCGTCACCGGCTTGTCTCCATGGAGATAGATACGCTTCAATGCAAAGCAATAAACAGTATGCAGTGCACCTTTATTTATGTATTTTCCCAAGACAAAACGGGGTAAAATCCGATTTCTATCCATTAGGACATAAGTAACCATTTCTTTCAGGCCAGGTAATTGAACCTGTGACCTTCTGGTTGTAGGGCCCTTATTGTTATATTTGAACATGAAGTACATTTTCCGATTCCAAAAGTACTTCACCAAAATCCCTGAGTCAGAGTCATCTACCTCAGTGATCAGCAGACGCAAATGGTTAGCTCATTAGCATGTTAGCCGTTAGCTTGTTCACAGTTCTGAGCGGTGCCGAGGGAGAGAATGTTTCCATGGCGACAAACACAACAAACCCAGGTGATGCGGCAAATGGTACACTCGACTCTTATGTGAAAAAGCCAATATTAATGTTGTGCGTAATGTTTAAAAATAATAATACTATGTGTTTTTTTGGGTTGCCATAATTCCTGCTCACATTTCTGTCCTTGGGTAAGAACTCCATGCTATCCACTGATTCCCAACTCTTATTATTTCCCCCCCTCAGAATTATGAACATATTTCTGCAAATTTGGGAGTTATTTGCAACACAGTCCTTGTGTTTTCCCTGCCTTTCCCAAATGTCTACTCTCTTGCTTTCAACAACCTCTTTTATCATCTGTAGTGTAAAAGAAAAGCTTTCGTGGTCACAGGTGTATTTTCCTGCGTTGTGCTAATTACAGATGCTAAAGTGGCTAACTAGCGGCTAACTAGCATCTCCCCGCGGACAGTGCAATACTCCGGAGGCTCCACACTGTTGTACCACCTGTCGTGCTCAGGGAAATCTGCTCCATCGCGCTCCATATGGGCCTCTTTATGCAAAACAATGGACTATATATAAACTAAACATGGACTGAAGCTTGTCTAAAAGTGGGACAAATTTGGACTACATTATATTTAGTAGGTTCAATACATTATGAAGTGAATAGATTGTGAATAGATGAGAGTAAAAAAGCAATAGGCTTATTGCCTTTGACTACATGTTTAGCGTTTGTTTGCTCTCTCTCTGAGTCTTATTTCTGTTCTATGTTCCTTTTAGGTTGTTGTGAAAAATGAATGATAGTGGTAGAGTTGGATAGATTATATACATTTGACTAATACTCGTACCGATAATTTTTTACGTGTTTATTTGTTTCATCATAATTTTGTAATATTCAGATAAGTATTGGGACAGTCCTTATTATATATAAATAAAAAATGCATTAAAATGGCGAACAATACAACTAAATCAAATTAAATTTGTGAATTTTTTCTCATAATTATTTTGCCATTTTTATTCAGCTTCTTTTTTGGTGATGATGTCTTCTGAACAAGCCAGAACCAGTGATAGTAGTATAGAATAGAAATAAGCTTTTTGTTACAGACTATTCATAAATGTAATGTATCTCAGTGACAGTTTGGACACTGCTTATCTAATTCTATATTTGACTGTATCTTCCAGCCCACAAACGGGACAGAGGCTCAGAGTGGACTCCACCCCCTCACACTGGACCCTCCTCCCCCACATCAGCAGCAGGACGAGGGCTTCATGCAGAGCTCCAGACAGTACGGCTCGTTGCCCCGGTGAGACACGTCCCACCACACACGTCCCACCACACATGTCCCACCACACACGTCCCACCACACACGTCCCACCACACACGTCCCACCACACACGTCCCACCACACACGTCCCACCACACACGTCCCACCACACACGTCCCACCACACACGTCCCACCACACACGTCCCACCACACACGTCCCACCACACACGTCCCACCACACACGTCCCACCACACACGTTTGTCTGTTTGCGTTCTATCACACTGCAGGTCACGCTGCCGTCCTCCTCTTCATTTAAAAAGCTCTGCTGCAGATTGTTCTTGCTTCCCTCTTGAGTGATAAGTTGTGGGTGGATATCTTTGACAACATGTTAACAACAACAGCTGGTGACGGGCGATACCGGCGATTATAGTTTGGCAACATCGATTAAATACACGTACTAATTAGGTTTTTGACATTAAAATGCATATAAACTCTACAATAAAGAATTTTACCTTGACATTGGAGCTATTATTATTTTTGCTCCACTCCAGCTTCAACCAATCTAAAAAGTAAAAATGTGGAGATAAACTTGAAATGTATTTCAAAAACTGATTCAAAATATTTTTATTTTATTTATTTATTCATTTTTTGGGAATTTTAATTATCAATATTGTTACATTAATAGACAGTATCAGTATATTAATATTTGATATTCATTTAATTTTATTTATTTATTTATACAGGGAAAACCCAATGAGAAAAGTTCTTTTATTGATCAACCCATCCCTAAAACAAAGGTAAAATATAAAGAAATATAAAATGTAAAGTAAAGACTACCTGATTTCTAGACGTAAATTTTTATCACATTTTTTTTCTTTCAATTTTGTATTAATTTTGTATTGTATTTTGAATCTATATTTTTTTAACTTCAAAAGCAGCATTAATATCTTACAAACAGACCTACTTTTATAAGCACAGAAGTGTCCGTAAAGTCTTTAACAAAACAAAACAGAGATAGCTATGCGAGCTACCTAGGTTGTTGTAAATGGACTCATAACACAGACTGTACAGGAAGAGTCAGAGTGGGCTCTACCTCCTGAGGAGACTCAGGTCTTTTGGAGTGACAGGGCCACTCCTGAAGACCTTCTACGACTCTGTGGTGGCATCAGCCCTCCTGTACGGTGTGGCCTGCTGGAGCAGCAGCATCACAGAGAGGGAGAGGAAGAGGCTGGACAGAGTCATCAAGAAGTCCAGCTCTGTCCTGGGCTGTGCTCTGGACTCGGTGCAGGAGGTGGGGACAGAAGGGTCCTGGCTAGATTCACATCTATGCTGGACCATGAGTCTCACCCTCTGCAGGACACTCTGTCCGCTCTGGAGAGCAGCTTCAGTGAGAGACTGATCCACCCTCGCTGTGTGAAGGAGAGGTGTCGCAGGTCTTTCCTTCTGCTCCTGTCAGACTTTATAACAAACACTGTTAGTCCTGAACGCTCGCAATACTGTCATATTCATGTGCAATTACTGTCGTTATCACATGCAATGGTATTTATTTATTTATTTTATCTTTATTATTTTTCCCCTCCATCCCTTGTTGGGAAATGGGAGGTTTTGTCTATAGGAGTTTTTGTTTATAAGAGTTCTTCTATTGAGAGTGTTTTTCAAACTTCCTATAAGTGATCTGTTCTTTTCCTCTGTATCTACCTCTGTATCTACCTGCGTTGCGACAATGAAATTTCCCCATGTGTGGACAATAAAGGATTATCTTATCTTATCTTATATTGTAGGTTTTATTATTTTATTTACACATTTATTACCATGATCTATATAATTTATACATTTGCACTCACCATAAAACCAATACAACTTCTACTGTACCATTTAGCACTTTGTCACTACGTCTACGTCATTTATACTTTTGAGTGGGGAAAACGCGGAACAAATATTAAGAGTTACATTCAGCTGTTCACATCTGAGGTAAAGTTCATTGTAACTCAATTCATTTCCAGCAAAACTATTTTACATAGACCCCCCGTCCTGAAAACCCCAAACGCCCTTTCCTCGCCGCCGCCCCTGTCAGTCTGGGCCTTCTTATCACATCCTCTCTGCCCTTTTCAACGCTCTTCTTTTTCTTCCCTATTTACATCAGTGTAAGTCTTTTTTCCCCCTTTTTCCATATTCATTCTCGCTCAAAGACACTTTCAAATCCCTTATAAACCACTGATAACCGCGCTCTTTTGAATCCAATCATTTCAAGTCATCGAGCGGAGATATTTGCCAGAGAAATACTTCATTAAGTCACAGTTGACCCCCAAGATTAGAATAAAAACTGCTGCTGTCTGGCCTTTTGAAAAATATCCTTCCTTTTACTTCGATCATTCTTATCTTCAAGGGTGACTATTTTGCAAGGACTTGTATGGAATTGCATTGGCATTTGTAATCTGAACCATAGTATGATAAAACGTAATAAGCATATAGACAAAAATGAAAATAATCAGACAGAGATATTAATTCATCATTACATTTAACATGCATGATGTACTTACGGCTAAGTGAAGCTTTTAATGGTGCATTTTGATGACTCGAGCGACACCACAGGCCGATCATGACGTGACAAAGATCAAGACTAAGACTGGCTCAGATTGACAGTGATTAAAGACTTTTTTCTCTTTCAAAAGTCTGGCGTCCGACCTAACATCAACCCCTCCCGCCCCACGTCTATCCCAAAGGTCGCGTACTGAAATGCTGTGTAATGTAGACTACGGTTTGGATTCAGTCTGAAAAAGTACCCGAACGCTCTTCCCTGGTGACAACATACAGGATCTGCACCTGAGCACGGACACGTTTTAACAAAGTCAGCGTGACTAATAAGATAAGATAAGATATTCCTTTATTATCCACACATGGGGAAATTCCAGTGTTGCAACGCAGTAGATACAGAGGAAAAGGACAGATCACTTTTAGGACTAACTCTTAATAGAAGAACTCTTATAAACAAAAACTCCTATAGACAAAACCTCTCATTTCCTAATAAGGAATGGAAAGGAAAAATAAAGATAAAATAAAATAAAAACAGTATAATCATCATTTGATAAGAAAACTGTGTCTTTCTCCCTTGCGCTCGTCCGGGCTCGGGGCTCAAAGGTGAACGGACTCGGGCCAAGTTGGGTCAGACTTTTTCCGCCCAATTTAAACTTTAGACATTAGCCTCATAAAACCTCAGCAGAAATGAAACCAGTCAAATGCTATTGATTGACTGCTCTGAACGTGAGGTGGACGGAACTCAAAAGGCAACACTGGCAGAGCAATGAGGGCGCAGTGTGAGTGACAGCTGTTCAAACCATTGTCCAGTCTTCTGATTTCTGAAACAGTTATAACATTACAACTTTATCAATGAAAATGACTAAATAATAGCTCAACCAAGTTTGTAAAGTTAGGTATTGTAAAAGGTCAATAGCATAAATACAACATAACAAATGGCCTGATGGTTACAACAAAAAGATAATACATTGCATTTTCTCTAAGCTGGGGCACCTGACCTGTTTTCTTCTTCTAAGAGTGAATTTACCTGTTTTTATTCATGGCCATCTTACAGCTACGTATATTTTCCTCACCATTTAAAAACAACAGTGCACCAAAGGGTTTGATGGAGATAGAAACGTGTTGCGCTGCGAGTAAGTGTTTCAATATCGACTTCTTCATATAATATACACGTAATGTATCTGAGCCTTCATTAATACTACAGATCATATCCTTCTAGGCTTCTTATCATTTCGGAAGTGCTTTTCCACTCAAAGTCAGACAATTTGGAACAGCGTTTGTGCCAGAATGTGGAGCAAATTTAGACTGACAAAGCATAACAAACAAAGGCAGGAAATTGGGTTTGGAGGAGAAATGTGCGGCAGCGGCGATGCTTTCTAACAGCTGGGAAGAATCAGCATTTACGAGACGGAGAGAACGATTAGACAAGTGATACACACAAAAGCCCAAATGTTAGCTTTGTACTGGGAATAACATTGTTTTAGTGAGGAATGCGCACAAAGTCCTTTGAGATCAGCTCGCACCAGACGAATACAGCGAAAACAGTTTATGCTAATCTGGCTTTGTGGAGCTTTTACGCAGTTAAGCAGGTTAAGAAGTTTTATCCTCGTCAAAAACATCAAGAGAGTCTTTTTTATGTCGTCATTAACATGTGTCGTACGAGTAAAGGACCAAATGTAACAACTAGGCTAAAAGAACCATGAGAGAAACATGAATTTTTAACATAGACAACCTTATTCAATCTGCAAATAATGATGTTTTATTATTTCATTGAACTTTGTAACTGCAAAGGTCATTTTCTCCAAAAACATAAAGATTATGAAGTAACTCGTACACTCACCACACTTTACAATCTTGGACTGAACAATGCGTGTTTTATTACAGTTTTAACACCAAAACAACAACAATTAACCACTTCTCTGTAATGTCGAGTTTACCCAAATATCCCAAATCCCTTTGTTTATTTGTATTTATTTATTTAGAATTATTTTCATATTAATTTTAGGGATGCACAATATATCGAGCCCTTGTCAGAATTGGCCAATATTCACGTCATTGAGTCAAAAGCACTGATATATATCTGAAGGCCAATTTTACTCTAACAAATAATTATCATATTGTAGCCTATTTATATTTAAACTTAGTGCTTAATAAATAACAGCTCTATCAAACATTTTCCTTTTTTTATTGTGTTCTAACTGGGTCTATACATTTTAAAATACATTTGAGCCGTCTTTTTTTTTTTTTAATAGAAAGAACATGAAAAGGAATTAGTTTACAGCAATATTTATTTGTTCAAAATATTATAATTGAAATTAAATTATATTAAAAACTGTTTAAAATCCCTCATTCATCCAGGAGTGTTCCATCAGTGAACAATATTCAGTTGTAGTCATCTGTGCACTGTAATTAAACAACATATAGAAAATATCGTCCAAGTTTTTCCAATAACATCGGTATCGGTATCATCTTACAAAAGGTTTTCTCACACTTTTTAGTTCTTTTCCAATCCAATAAAATGCATATCTAATAAATCGTCTTCCCCTCTTTTTGATTAAACACATGTCGTCTTAAAGTTCCATTGCATAACATTTCAGGCAATTGATAATCTAAAACAAAAGCCTAAAACAAAAGCATTCTTGTCTTTTCGCTTGGACACCAACACAAAAAAATATATCACTGCAATATTTATACTGAAACAAATATGTGTGTGTCTTTTGTGCGTTTGTCAAACTCTGTCAAATGTAAAAAATGACCAAAAAACTGAGACAATGAAGGCTAAGCAATACGCAATGATAAAAATCTGTATTTAGAATCAGCCTTTTTCCACTTTTTTCATTTAAAACAATTTCTGTCCAAGCGTTTCAATGATTGCAATAATGATACTTCTACTTTACGGCGCAGTCTTCATTTTCGTGGGAACTTTCCTCAGTTGATGGCATTCCTTTCAGCCAGACACTGCGGAGTTAAGAACTGTATCTCCTGTGCAGTCATGCGTTTGTCGTAGACGTGTATCTTCTTTGTTACTCCTCTGCACCAAAAACATCTTACATTTCGAGATATCAATTTGAACTTCACCTATAATTTACTCATATCAATGTAAGAAAAAAATGCAACAAGAAGACAAAAAAGGAGGCAAAAGTGCAAATGAATCAAATCAATAAACACAGCATCTAACTTTGATGGTAAATCAGAAGTATCCCAGTGATAAAAACAAAGGAAAAGAAAAGGGAAACTCTCACTCTAGCCCTCTTCCCCTAACCCTTTTATTTCCCACTCTCTAATCAACCCCCCTTTCTTCCTCTATCCCTTATCTCCCTCTCTCTTCCTCTCTCCCTTTTCCCTCCTGCTATTTCTTTATCTTCTCCTTTTTCCCTTTCACTCTCCTACTTTCTTTCTCTTCCTCTATCTCTCGTTTTCCCTTGTTTCATATCTACTGTCCACTCACTGCAAAGTCTTAGAAAGGAAAGAGTGCCGTCCAGAGCAGACTTAATAACCAGGTGGTTATTAATGTCTGGATGTGGGAAAGTGGCGCTCGCTAACGAAGGCGCACATCGCCGCGGCAGTTTAAAGAAGAAGTGCAAGTCGGGGGTCAGAAGTCAAGCTTGAGCTCACTCGATTCTTCTCCGAAAGTCACACAGAGATTACAAGAGGAATGTTGAGGCAAAGCCTGTCCTGGGAGCGCTTTCCCAACGCGATGGGCCCGAAAGATGGAGCGCTTTTCCACTGGGATCTGAGACAACTGTCCGATAATGGCACAAACGATGACATAGTACCTTTGGCAACGTTTGCAAAAGATTCCAAATTTAGAAACATTGACCCAAAGTTAAGTCTTGCTAAAGTGGGTGGTTCCAATCTCACAAAAAATCCCATGAATCATTGCTGGAGAAGTTAGTTGGATTATGCGATCAGACAGTCTCCAAAAAGTCCAAAAAGAACATTATCTACATTTATTCTATTTTATCTTCATTTATACTATATGTATTTGTCTCTATGCATTACTTGTGTTACTTGGGACACTATTTTGGACTCGTTTTCCTTGCTATTCTCTTATGTGTCAATGGGCATTCATAACTCATGTAAGTATATTATGTTCAGGATAAGATCATAAGGATCATAACGTAGATTCCAAATAGCAGCAGTGCCTTTCCTGGTTAAATAATGTTTGATAAAGGTTAAAAAAAAATCCAATTTAGCTTTATATATTATGAGTATTTCATCTTAACAAAAGCATGTATCAGTTAAGTCAAGTTTAAAGCCGCAAGCAGGGTTAAAGGCCCTCGCCCCAGCATAAAATAGCAAATTGATGATTATTAATGTCCCGTGTGTCAAGATGATGTGGACCAACTTTGATCCAAATTGAATAGAACCCTGGTATGTTTATTAAAATGTATTATTATTATTATTCACCTTATTCTGGAAGTCGGACCCTTGGCAAAAAGAGACAAAAGTGGGCGGGGCGGAGTAAGAATGGAGCTACAATTATACTTTAGGCTCTGTCGACTCTTTCACGGCCTACTACAAAAAAGCATGTTGAATTTCCCAATGGCAAGTAAATTAAATAATTGTTCCACTTGTACTTGACTTTAGTGCACAGAAGTGTTTACAGGGCGCATTGATCAGGCTTCCACGTGGACCGCAAATCCATAAGCAGAAACACGCTGGAATCGAGCGACCGTTAAAGAGAAAGAACAAACGCTGGAGTTTGGAGCCAAGACATCAGGAGTCAGAGTCGTGTTACTGTGGCCAGGAAAATGAGAAGACCACACAGCCACTGTTTAAGAACCGCCATGGAGCAAAGTGGAAAAGTTAAATCAATCACTAATCACTGATGTCCAATTCTCAAAGAGGTTCGCACAAAGTTCACTTGGGTTAAATCTTAAGAGAGCGATGAAATCAAATCGATTAAATCATAACTAATACTTTTATTCCATCTGAAGGTTTTATGTTTCTTGGAGTTGATTATGTTTTTATGTCATGGCTAAGTTTCTGAGAGCTGAACAGGTCCAAGAATAACATTGATTATTATGTTTCTATTTCGTTTAGAACTTAAAGGGGCACTATGGAACTTTTCTGCTGGAGTGTCCGTCACCTGCTAGTTTCTCTGGAGATGTTATTGATCACAAAACGTCTGAGAAAAGCAAATGTTCATAGTTCATAAATCAATGCCAGAATCATGTACATTACATCTGCATACTTACATTAGCATGTTGGGGAAAGCTAACCTGTGATGTTACAGGTATACTGTGGTCCAAAGAAAGAAAGTAATCATATGGGGAAGACTTCTTGCCGATACGTTTATTCTAAAATAAAAAGGTTTTAGACACCTGCCACTTGAGTGTGGCATTAACAACAATCCTGCTGAGGGAATGTCTTACTCTGAACTCGGATTAGAGCTGCTGCTCCTCCACATGGAGAGGAGCCGGCTGAGGTGGCTCGGACATCTGTTCTAGAGCCTCTTGTGCACATCCCTGGGGACGTGTTCATGTCCCACAGCAAGGAGTCCCAGGGAAGACCCAGGACAAGCTGGAGGGGAATATGTCTTCTAAATATACTCAAATACAAGTCTTAAATCCAGCAAGTGAAGGAAATAAATAAAATCAGAATAATGTGGTCAAGTTTTTTAACTTTTCTTTTTTTGTGTCAAACTTTCCATCTGCCACTAAACAATCAACTCCACCGTCCAAACACCCCTCCCCACCACGCACCCGTCCCGGAGCCTTTTAAGCCATGAAGGCGTGAATGGTGTTTCTCAAAGACACCGTCGCCTGTCACTTGTTGCAGCTCAATGCATCTCGATAACAGAGCAGCAGAACATCGTGGACACATCGCGGACACCACGCGCGCCTGTTCACGGCCAATTTCAGCCCGAGGGCACGTGCAGAGGAGGGCGGACATGTTCAGAGGGTCTGGAGAGCGCTGGCATCGCAAACACACTATACAGACGGGCATTTATTGAATTCGGAATATTTCTGTAACACTTTATAGAAACTACACATAATTAGCCTTAATAAAGCATGAACAAAGATTTAAGTCATAATGAAGTAAAAGTTTAATGAGAACGGTTCAGGTTTAGTAACTACTTTATTATTACGCTAACTCCTCCCCTAATCCTAAATCCCTTAATAATAATTAATAATTGATTTGTTTTTGGTAGAAATGTATACAATGTTTTTTTTTTTTTTTACATGAATTAACAAAAAAACATCGTACATCGTTCAAACTGCATTCAGATAGTTAGACGGTACAAACTAAATATATCTCTCTTTTATCCACTTATTATTGATCTTTTTTTGTTATTTAAAAATGATAAAAATATAAATAAATATTGAAACCAGTCAGAAAAAACACAGAAACAGCAAAACACATTATTTTCATTGATTTCCAGTGACGTTCCGTTCTTACACCCGAGGAAACAGCCAGAGCAGACGTGGTCACGCAGACATGTCAATAGAGCCGTAAAAGCTCTAACGAGGGTTTAATGGCTGGCCGTACTTTTACAGTAACAGTTCAGTTTGGTTACGGTGTGGAAGTAACAGGACTGTAATCATTGTGTCTGGGAGCGTGCGTGACTGGGCCTTTAAGAGATCATAAAACACTCTTTTGAATATCTTTCTAATACAACTGACCTAGAAAAATAGTCTTTATTTGTGACTAACCAAAACTAAGTGTCCTGGCCTGGTTTACTACACATTCTTATTATATCCTCCAATCTTAGAAAGTCAAAGGGCCAAAAGCCTCACATAAGCACCGCCACTCAATTAACACAAGCCTTTAACACAAGCCTTTAACAAGCCTTTCAGCTTGGCATGCAACACCGTACAAGTTTAGTTCCAGGTTTTTATTATTTTTAAGAGTGAATAAAGCTTGAATACTTGAATATACTTTTTTGCGTTGAGCTTTCTGGAGTGAAGATGGACTTTTACAGCAGAAATATATATATATATATATATATATATATATATATATATATATATATATATATATATATATATATATATATATATATATAATCATCATTTCTGAAACAACCACGTGGACAGACAAATCCCGTGGTCATGGAAAAGTCGTCAGTGTGTTAGAGAAGGGTCAAATCACTGGCATCGAGCAGAGAAAACGTCTAAGGAGAAGCAGAAACTATTGTACTACAGCTCTGAACCCCAGAGAGAGTGTTTGGGACGAGCTGGAGAAGACTTTGTGCAGTGGTCACTCTCTTTGTGCAGTGGTCACTCTCTTTGTGCAGTGGTAACTCTGTGTGCAGTGGTCACTCTCTTTGTGCAGTGGTCACTCTTTGTGCAGTGGTCTCTCTCTTTGTGCAGTGGTCACTCTCTTTGTGCAGTGGTCACTCTCTTTGTGCAGTGGTAACTCTGTGTGCAGTGGTCACTCTCTTTGTGCAGTGGTCACTCTCTTTGTGCAGTGGTCTCTCTCTTTGTGCAGTGGTCACTCTCTTTGTGCAGTGGTCACTCTCTTTGTGCAGTGGTCACTCTCTTTGTGCAGTGGTCACTCTCTTTGTGCAGCGGTCACTCTCTTTGTGCAGTGGTAACTCTGTGTGCAGTGGTCACTCTCTTTGTGCAGTGGTCACTCTCTTTGTGCAGTGGTCTCTCTCTTTGTGCAGTGGTCACTCTCTTTGTGCAGTGGTCACTCTCTTTGTGCAGTGGTAACTCTGTGTGCAGTGGTCACTCTCTTTGTGCAGTGGTCACTCTCTTTGTGCAGTGGTCTCTCTCTTTGTGCAGTGGTCACTCTCTTTGTGCAGTGGTCACTCTCTTTGTGCAGTGGTAACTCTGTGTGCAGTGGTCACTCTCTTTGTGCAGTGGTCACTCTCTTTGTGCAGTGGTCTCTCTCTTTGTGCAGTGGTCACTCTCTTTGTGCAGTGGTCACTCTCTTTGTGCAGTGGTCACTCTCTTTGTGCAGTGATCACTCTCTTTGTGCAGCGGTCACGCTCTTTGTGCAGTGGTCACTCTCTTTGTGCAGTGGTCACTCTCTTTGTGCAGTGGTCAATCTCTTTGTGCAGTGGTCACTCTCTTTGTGCAGTGGTCACTCTTTGTGCAGTGGTCACTCTGTGTGCAGTGGTCTCTCTCTTTGTGCAGTGGTAACTCTGTGTGCAGTGGCCACTCTCTTTGTGCAGTGGTCACTCTCTTTGTGCAGTGGTAACTCTGTGTGCAGTGGTCACTCTCTTTGTGCAGTGGTCACTCTCTTTGTTCAGTGGTCTCTCTCTTTGTGCAGTGGTCACTCTCTGTGCAGTGGTCTCTCTCTTTGTGCAGTGGTCACTCTCTTTGTGCAGTGGTCACTCTGTGTGCAGTGGTCTCTCTCTTTGTGCAGTGGTCACTCTTTGTGCAGTGGTAACTCTGTGTGCAGTGGTCACTCTCTTTGTGCAGTGGTCACTCTCTTTGTGCAGTGGTCTCTCTCTTTGTGCAGTGGTCACTCTGTGTGCAGTGGTCTCTCTCTGTGTGCAGTGGTCACTCTCTTTGTGCAGTGGTCACTCTGTGTGCAGTGGTCTCTCTCTTTGTGCAGTGGTCACTCTCTTTGTGCAGTGGTAACTCTGTGTGCAGTGGTCACTCTCTTTGTGCAGTGGTCACTCTCTTTGTGCAGTGGTCTCTCTCTTTGTGCAGTGGTCACTCTCTTTGTGCAGTGGTCACTCTCTTTGTGCAGTGGTCACTCTCTTTGTGCAGTGGTCAATCTCTTTGTGCAGTGGTCACTCTCTTTGTGCAGTGGTCACTCTCTTTGTGCAGTGGTCACTCTGTGTGCAGTGGTCTCTCTCTTTGTGCAGTGGTCACTCTATTTGTGCAGTGGTCTCTCTCTGTGTGCAGTGGTCACTCTCTTTGTGCAGTGGTAACTCTGTGTGCAGTGGTCTCTCTCTTTGTGCAGTGGTCACTCTCTTTGTGCAGTGGTCACTCTCTTTGTGCAGTGGTCTCTCTCTTTGTGCAGTGGTCACTCTCTTTGTGCAGTGGTCACTCTCTTTGTGCAGTGGTCACTCTCTTTGTGCAGTGGTAACTCTCTGTGTGCAGTGGTCACTCTCTTTGTGCAGTGGTCAATCTCTTTGTGCAGTGGTCACTCTCTTTGTGCAGTGGTCACTCTCTTTGTGCAGTGGTCTCTCTCTGTGTGCAGTGGTCACTCTCTTTGTGCAGTGGTAACTCTGTGTGCAGTGGTCACTCTCTTTGTGCAGTGGTCACTCTCTTTGTGCAGTGGTAACTCTGTGTGCAGTGGTCACTCTCTTTGTGCAGTGGTCACTCTCTTTGTTCAGTGGTCTCTCTCTTTGTGCAGTGGTCACTCTCTGTGCAGTGGTCTCTCTCTTTGTGCAGTGGTCACTCTCTTTGTGCAGTGGTCACTCTGTGTGCAGTGGTCTCTCTCTTTGTGCAGTGGTCACTCTCTTTGTGCAGTGGTAACTCTGTGTGCAGTGGTCACTCTCTTTGTGCAGTGGTCACTCTCTTTGTGCAGTGGTCTCTCTCTTTGTGCAGTGGTCACTCTGTGTGCAGTGGTCTCTCTCTGTGTGCAGTGGTCACTCTCTTTGTGCAGTGGTCACTCTGTGTGCAGTGGTCTCTCTCTTTGTGCAGTGGTCACTCTCTTTGTGCAGTGGTAACTCTGTGTGCAGTGGTCACTCTCTTTGTGCAGTGGTCACTCTCTTTGTGCAGTGGTCTCCCTCTTTGTGCAGTGGTCACTCTCTTTGTGCAGTGGTCACTCTCTTTGTGCAGTGGTCACTCTCTTTGTGCAGTGGTCAATCTCTTTGTGCAGTGGTCACTCTCTTTGTGCAGTGGTCACTCTCTTTGTGCAGTGGTCACTCTGTGTGCAGTGGTCTCTCTCTTTGTGCAGTGGTCACTCTATTTGTGCAGTGGTCTCTCTCTGTGTGCAGTGGTCACTCTCTTTGTGCAGTGGTAACTCTGTGTGCAGTGGTCTCTCTCTTTGTGCAGTGGTCACTCTCTTTGTGCAGTGGTCACTCTCTTTGTGCAGTGGTCTCTCTCTTTGTGCAGTGGTCACTCTCTTTGTGCAGTGGTCACTCTCTTTGTGCAGTGGTCACTCTCTTTGTGCAGTGGTAACTCTCTGTGTGCAGTGGTCACTCTCTTTGTGCAGTGGTCAATCTCTTTGTGCAGTGGTCACTCTCTTTGTGCAGTGGTCACTCTCTTTGTGCAGTGGTCTCTCTCTGTGTGCAGTGGTCACTCTCTTTGTGCAGTGGTAACTCTGTGTGCAGTGGTCTCTCTCTTTGTGCAGTGGTCTCTCTCTGTGTGCAGTGGTCACTCTCTTTGTGCAGTGGTCACTCTCTTTGTGCAGTGGTCACTCTCTTTGTGCAGTGGTCTTTCTCTGTGTGCAGTGGTCACTCTCTTTGTGCAGTGGTAACTCTGTGTGCAGTGGTCTCTCTCTTTGTGCAGTGGTCTCTCTCTTTGTGCAGTGGTCTCTCTCTTTGTGCAGTGGTCACTCTCTTTGTGCAGTGGTCACTCTCTTTGTGCAGTGGTCTCTCTCTGTGTGCAGTGGTCACTCTCTTTGTGCAGTGGTAACTCTGTGTGCAGAGGTCACTCTCTGTGTGCAGTGGTCACTCTCTTTGTGCAGTGGTCACTCTCTTTGTGCAATGGTCTCTCTCTTTGTGCAGTGGTCACTCTCTTTGTGCAGTGGTCACTCTCTTTGTGCAGTGGTCACTCTCTTTGTGCAGTGGTCAATCTCTTTGTGCAGTGGTCACTCTCTTTGTGCAGTGGTCACTCTCTTTGTGCAGTGGTCACTCTGTGTGCAGTGGTCTCTCTCTTTGTGCAGTGGTCACTCTATTTGTGCAGTGGTCTCTCTCTGTGTGCAGTGGTCACTCTCTTTGTGCAGTGGTAACTCTGTGTGCAGTGGTCTCTCTCTTTGTGCAGTGGTCACTCTCTTTGTGCAGTGGTCACTCTCTTTGTGCAGTGGTCTCTCTCTTTGTGCAGTGGTCACTCTCTTTGTGCAGTGGTCACTCTCTTTGTGCAGTGGTCACTCTCTTTGTGCAGTGGTAACTCTCTGTGTGCAGTGGTCACTCTCTTTGTGCAGTGGTCAATCTCTTTGTGCAGTGGTCACTCTCTTTGTGCAGTGGTCACTTTCTTTGTGCAGTGGTCTCTCTCTGTGTGCAGTGGTCACTCTCTTTGTGCAGTGGTAACTCTGTGTGCAGTGGTCTCTCTCTTTGTGCAGTGGTCTCTCTCTGTGTGCAGTGGTCACTCTCTTTGTGCAGTGGTCACTCTCTTTGTGCAGTGGTCACTCTCTTTGTGCAGTGGTCTCTCTCTGTGTGCAGTGGTCACTCTCTTTGTGCAGTGGTAACTCTGTGTGCAGTGGTCTCTCTCTTTGTGCAGTGGTCTCTCTCTTTGTGCAGTGGTCTCTCTCTTTGTGCAGTGGTCTCTCTCTTTGTGCAGTGGTCTCTCTCTGTGTGCAGTGGTCACTCTCTTTGTGCAGTGGTAACTCTGTGTGCAGAGGTCACTCTCTTTGTGCAGTGGTCACTCTCTTTGTGCAGTGGTCTCTCTCTTTGTGCAGTGGTCACTCTCTTTGTGCAGTGGTCACTCTCTTTGTGCAGTGGTCACTCTCTTTGTGCAGTGGTAACTCTCTGTGTGCAGTGGTCACTCTCTTTGTGCAGTGGTCAATCTCTTTGTGCAGTGGTCACTCTCTTTGTGCAGTGGTCACTTTCTTTGTGCAGTGGTCTCTCTCTGTGTGCAGTGGTCACTCTCTTTGTGCAGTGGTAACTCTGTGTGCAGTGGTCTCTCTCTTTGTGCAGTGGTCTCTCTCTGTGTGCAGTGGTCACTCTCTTTGTGCAGTGGTCACTCTCTTTGTGCAGTGGTCACTCTCTTTGTGCAGTGGTCTCTCTCTGTGTGCAGTGGTCACTCTCTTTGTGCAGTGGTAACTCTGTGTGCAGTGGTCTCTCTCTTTGTGCAGTGGTCTCTCTCTTTGTGCAGTGGTCTCTCTCTTTGTGCAGTGGTCTCTCTCTTTGTGCAGTGGTCTCTCTCTGTGTGCAGTGGTCACTCTCTTTGTGCAGTGGTAACTCTGTGTGCAGAGGTCACTCTCTGTGTGCAGCGGTCACTCTCTTTGTGCAGTGGTCACTCTCTTTGTGCAATGGTCTCTCTCTGTGTGCAGAGGTCACTCTCTGTGTGCAGCGGTCACTCTCTTTGTGCAGCGGTCACTCTCTTTGTGCAGTGGTCACTCTCTTTGTGCAGTGGTCACTCTCTTTGTGCAGTGGTCACGCTCTTTGTGCAGTGGTCTCTCTCTTTGTGCAGTGGTCACTCTCTTTGTGCAGTGGTCACTCTCTTTGTGCAGTGGTCTCTCTCTTTGTGCAGTGGTCACTCTCTTTGTGCAGTGGTCACTCTCTTTGTGCAGTGGTCACTCTCTTTGTGCAGTGGTCTCTCTCTTTGTGCAGTGGTCTCTCTCTTTGTGCAGTGGTCACTCTCTTTGTGCAGTGGTCACTCTCTTTGTGCAGTGGTCACTCTCTTTGTGCAGTGGTCACTCTCTTTGTGCAGTGGTCTCTCTCTTTGTGCAGTGGTCACTCTCTTTGTGCAGTGGTCACTCTCTTTGTGCAGTGGTCACTCTCTTTGTGCAGTGGTCACTCTCTTTGTGCAGTGGTCACTCTCTCCATCATCAACACATCTTTAAACATTGCTTATAGCTTATTTAAATGACACCACAGCGAAAGTGTGCTGCGATCAACGTTAAAGGTGGTCCTACCAAATATTAAAGTATGCGCCCCTTTTTTTGTGGCTATTTTTTGGTGTAATTGTCTTGCTGTTTCTACCGTTTCATAAGTTGCGGTAAAATTCACAAATTAGATGAAGTCCTTTTTTTTGCCATGATCAGAGTTCATAAATAACTAGTTACTAGCACGTATTTTCTAAGTAGGAAGTTGTACATTACATTTTTTCTCAAAAAGTGACTTAATAGTAATCAATAATCTAATTCATTTTGAATCAGAGTAGTTATTCGATTACATTTGAAGGAATAATTAGTCAGTAATACAGATCACTTGCAGTCCGACTAACACTGTTGAATATGTTGAAAGTTTGTAGATCAGATGGATGGTTTCTTTATTACTGTACTTTTGAGAACGCTTGTGTAAACATACATTCCCCGCTTTAGCTTTATTGCTCTTCTATTTCTATTGTACCTCATTAGTCTGGTTAAAAAGACAAATCTGATGCACTGAGGACAAACTGAGAGTCACATGGGCACACAGAGACTTGGAAGGCGCAGAACAAAATGTGTGCCAAAACGAAAGCAATTGTTTCTATTTTGGACCAATATGATCACTCAAAAACAAATCCAGATAGATTAGTTAGTTAGTTAGTTAGTTAGTTAGTTAGTTAGATAGTTTTTGGATGGAAGTTGAGGCTCTTGAGGCTCATAATTGATAAAGTGATGAAATTTAGCAACAGAACTAACTTTTTCTCCTGATTTTCCCCTTTCAGGCAGCCCCATCTCAACCCCGGCACCGCCTCCCTGGACTCGTGGGACGTCCAGCACAAGGACCCCCGCTTCTCCATGAGCCCGGGCCCGCGCAACGGCTACCTGGGAGGGTCAAACTTCAACGCCCGCGTGCTGCTGGAAACCCAGGAGCTCCTGCGGCAAGAGCAGAGGCGCAGGGAGCAGGAAGCCAACAAGCCCCGCCCCCCACAAGCACAGGACACGCCCCCAAACAACAACAACATCCAGCAACCCGTTACCCCGACGCCGACGCCCAAGGGCCCTTACCGACAGGACGTCCCGCCTTCGCCGCGCCAAATCGCCAAACTCAACCTGCACAGTTTGGAAAAAGGGAGGCCGTTTTACTCGTGACACAAACTGATTGAAAATTGCATAGGGAACAAAGTTTTTATAAGTGAGTGGAATTTTATGGTTTGTATGAGATTTTAATATTTAAAGATTTTATAAAAGAACTGTGATCCTTTTACAGCTAAAGTATCAAACAGTGATGATTCTAGTCATATACTTAGTGTCATTGTAACGAGCGAGTGCCTTCAGCATGCTTAAATTGAATATTATTGAAATTACAGTTTATAATAATGTCACTTTTAATACCTTTAATAAAGCATGAACTTAATTGATAATGATTGATTTGTTTTTTTTTTAAGGCATTGTCACAACTGAATTATTAACCTAGCCCTAACTAAGCCTGAATAATTCAGTGTGTTCAATATAAATTAAGTCTTTGTTCATGTTTTACTAATGTGTAGTTATTAGTTACATATCCCCAGTCTTTTGTTTTATATTTTTCTATAAACCACTAGTGCCAAAAATGAGGGTATTAAAGCTATTTAACATTTCTAGTTTAGGGTCCGTCAATATTTTTCTCCATGTGGCTGCAATTGCTTTCTCTAGAATGTTCCACAGCATGGCTTTAAAGTGATATATCTCCATGGAGGAAAATGTACAATAACTACACCTCATTTAGCCTTAATGAAGGGTTTGGAGTTAGTTAGGGTATTTATTAAGTATCATTTTTAATAAGCAAATTGTTCACTATGAATTAAGTCTTTGTTCATGTTTTATTAAGGCTTATAAAGTGTTATTGATCAATTTAATGCCATATTGTGTAACGCTGTGTAAGAAGCTACAATGTGCCCCTTTAATAACATGTTTCCTGGTGTACACAAGTTAATCATGCATTTCTTGGTACTTTTTATCATGCATGTTTTGGTACTTTTTATCATGCATTTTGGTACTGTTTTGACAATTGCACTGCCAATGTTCAATAGGGGTTTGAAACTGTGCTAACTTCATCCTTTTCTTGGTCTTTGTAATAATAGCCTAACAAAGCATTGTCTAGAATCGCAATATTTGGAACTCTAGTCGAAAGAAACGTGGGATAAACGATAGAAACGTGGGATAAACGATAGAAACGTGGGATAAACGATAGAAACGTGGGATAAACGATAGAAACGTGGGATAAACGATAGAAACGTGGGATAAACGATAGAAACGTGGGATAAACGATAGAAACGTGGGATAAACGATAGAAACGTGGGATAAACGATAGAAACGTGGGATAAACGATAGAAACGTGGGATAAACGATAGAAACGTGGGATAAACGATAGAAACGTGGGATAAACGATAGAAACGTGGGATAAACGATAGAAACGTGGGATAAACGATAGAAACGTGGGATAAACGATAGAAACGTGGGATAAACGATAGAAACGTGGGATAAACGATAGAAACGTGGGATAAACAATAGAAACGTGGGATAAACGATAGAAACGTGGGATAAACGATAGAAACGTGGGATAAACGATAGAAACGTGGGATAAACGATAGAAACGTGGGATAAACGATAGAAACGTGGGATAAACGATAGAAACGTGGGATAAACGATAGAAACGTGGGATAAACGATAGAAACGTGGGATAAACGATAGAAACGTGGGATAAACGATAGAAACGTGGGATAAACGATAGAAACGTGGGATAAACGATAGAAACGTGGGATAAACGATAGAAACGTGGGATAAACGATAGAAACGTGGGATAAATGATAGAAACGTGGGATAAACGATAGAAACGTGGGATAAACGATAGAAACGTGGGATAAACAATAGAAACGTGGGATAAACGATAGAAACGTGGGATAAACGATAGAAACATGGGATAAACGATAGAAACGTGGGATAAACGATAGAAACGTGGGATAAACGATAGAAACGTGGGATAAACGATAGAAACATGGGATAAATGATAGAAACGTGGCTGCCAATCTGCGCCAACGGCCTCTACAACCGCATTACGCTTAAGCCAAGGTTTCTGGAGTGTCTGGCCCAAGGACATATCGGCATTATGCTCAAGTCTGAACAAGGATTGAATCGCCGAGCTTTGGGACATAAGAGAACTGCTGGATAACCTTGGCGAACCCCTTGATTCCTCATCGTTTTCCCTTGTTAAGTTCTGATTTTGTCCAAATTCAGTCTTCCTTTTTTATGCGAAAATGGTTTCAATTTCGCATCATTCTGAAACCCATGGACCAGTGACCAGTTAGAAGCAATTTTTGACTCTACAAATATCCCAATGACGACCCAATGGCAAATCATCACCATTGCTACTTCTTTCCCAACAAAACCACTCTTTTTGGACCAAACCACTGAATCGTTGCCCTCCGTCCAGCTTACCGGACAAGAAGCTGACCTGACAAGCTTAATCCCAAACACAAGACTGGATCCTGAGCATGTTTGCTGGAGCCGGGGCCCTTGGCGACTGTGTGAGTGCAGTCACATGTTTGCAGATGGGTTCGGGAGCCCAGACCGACGCTGGCATGTGGCGACAAAGTGTTGGAGGTTAAGCAGCTTCAAGTATAGGCTTAGCTTCTGTGACCACTCAACCCTTCTCTTCCATTCCATATGAAAATCCCACTTTGAATAAACTGCGTGTTTTATTCCTCTTTGTTTTTGAGGCAATGGGCAGCTCTAGGCGAAGGTTCTATTCCAGTGCAGTGTAGGCAAAGGAGTTCATCTGACATGAAGCCTCAAAACACCTCAAAAATAAATGTCAGTGCTTAGTTTTTAGGGCAGACTTTGCATTTAACCAATCTTTCAATGCTACCATGGCAACTCAAGGCTGTTTTATATAGTCGGTGTCACGTTCTGTTCAACTGAGTTCTTCTGCGCCGATCGTCAGGGTTGAGGGGTCTCATTTATTGAAAAAATCGTGGAATTCCCATAAAGTCTTTGTATGGATTTAAAAAAACGTCCATAAATCTCTGCAAATTTGAAAATTGCTCACTTATCTGTCTTGAGCTCTGATTTTCACACAAAGTTCATTGTTTTGTACCGTATTGCTAATTTTCACATGAAATTTTCACCCTTCACCCGTTTAACTTTTCTTTTTTTTTTACGTACATACATTATAAACAAGACCTCTGGTGCGTCTTGAGAATCCAAACGTTTTTCATTCATTTATTTAGTAGGATCTTTTGCTTTTACATCAGAGATAATTGTACCCAGTTGTGTTTTCATTGTGTCAGCCTCAGAAAAAGCACCTTTGAGATCGACGTATTGCGTTCCCTTGTCTTACATGAAGAATGCACTCAACGGTTTAATTTGGACCCTAAAAAGTATCTGTACTGGAACAAAACAAACTTTATTTGGTTACAGCCCTTTAATATTTGAAATGTTGGTCAAATATACTTCTGGAGCGGCTGCAGGCTTAAAGGAGGGCAGGATTTTGAATAGAACTCTTACACCTTTTGACAATGCCTAATCCTAGCCCACCTTACCAATAGCCCATATTAGCAAGCATTAGCCAAAATTCACTGCTACAATTTGGGCCCTGAACTGTGACTCTTTCTCCCGCTCAGCCCTCTGCAGAGCCACATGTCTGGGCCCCGGGTGGGCTCCGGGTGGGCCGTGGGTGGGACGGGCCAATACAATGGAGCTGATTTTGTTTCTCTTTCATGATTAAAGCCATTGATGCACGAGCCGATTGGGAGCGGATCGGCAGCAATAATTAGACATGTATTCTTCAAAAGGCTCCCAGTCTGTGAGCCCGGGCAACTTTAGCCATATAGCATTAGCATTAGCATTTAGAGATTGGCTTAAGTGGTGGTTTTGTAACTTGGGGTTTTTACAATTAAGTGGTAAATCCTTATATTTTGCAATGTTGGAAATGTGTGGCATTAGTCTTTTTACTTTCTTTTTTCATGATTTAGAAAATATTAAAGAATGGAGTTGAGATGAACTTCCCTTTAATTGAAAGAAATAATGATAATAGGATTTAAAGTGAGGAACAGGTGAGTTGGGAACAAATATAAAATTTAAAGATATACATTTTAAAAAAATTCGGTAGTTTACTTACCTAAATGTAAGAAAAATGTAATGCAAGTTTGCCATCTTTTATATAAAAATAAGGCATTTAATGTGTAAAAAATTGCCAAATTTGCACATATCTTGGGAAATGTGAGTCTGGCAAATGGACAATGCAAGATTTAAATGTCTAATGTACATATTAGATACAAAAAATATTGAATATGTACAAAAAATATATGGAGAATGTCTTATTTAGTATTTGAGTAAACTAGATCTTACCCTTTGAGTATTTGGAACACTATTTCCCAGACACTTTGGTAAATCGACGCTGCACATTGAGCCAGCAGTTCATTTAAAGTTCACTGTTGATTCCCTAAAGAGAACTGCACTAGCCTTTCGTGGATTTACACTTTATCAATACACATCTGATTTAATTCATGCGATGGCGCGGCTTCATTTCATCACACTTGTATGAAAAGCTCCTGTACGCTCGGGTTTATCGTGGAGGAAAGCGTAGGCGAACACGTGTTAACAGTGCATGAATCCTATGTTCTCCCGGTATATTCTGCTGCTGATAAGCCTGTGAGTGGGAGGGATGAGGCGGGGGGGGCCAGAAGGGGGCTCCCGACCTTGCAGATGATTCAGTCAATGGAGTAATCGGTGCTGCTCCGCCGGGCCCTGGCTCCTAACATGAGGTTATGAACAACGTTTTATATTATTTCTGTTTATTGTTTATGTGATTGTGCCTGCAACACTGCAAAATGTGATGATCTAAATGAGTTAAAATGAGTAGTTTGTATTTATTTAGTTGGTAACAACACAAAAAAAGGTTCCTTAAACTGTTTTTAATCATTAATAAACGCTTGTTTTTTTATGTACTTATAAGGCATTTATTAGCATTTGTAGATGGGTTAAAATTCCTTATAAATGTTAATAAACCATTAATAACATGTGTTTATAAATCATGTATGAAATGTATATAAGAATATTAATACAATGCTTTCTTTTAATGACCAAGAGATACATGCTTGTAAATGCCTTATAAACAAATAACTAGCGCTTATTAACACTGTATTAACATATCATAAATAGTTTAAAGAACCGTCATTCAAAGCGTCGCCATTTGGTCGGTAAGCACAAACTTTTAAACTTGTTTCAAAGATGTATGGCTGGTTTAATATTTAATGATTTTGTTGTTTTCACCAAAATTGTAAAATGTTTCTTTTTTAACTTGTTTAGTTGACTTATGTATTATGCAGTATTAATAACTGCACATTTAATAGCCTTAATAATAATAATATAATAAACACATTATTAAAGTGAAGCAGGTTCATTCAAGTGTTGACTAAGCCTGAATCATCTTAATAAACTAACTGTGCATTATGTATTAAGTCTTTCTTCATGCTTTAATAAGGCTGATTAAGGTGTAGTTATTTTCAAATCTTGCCCTTCTGTTAATATAGAATTTAGCTTAAAAGGCAATTCTTCTGCTATTTTTGTCTTTTTCTTTTACTTTGAAATATTCCAAAAGTCTAGTCCTAAAAATAAGCTCGTCAAATGTATGAAAAACAAGATTGATATTCTAAATTCAAGCCACTTTTGTCATAGACATTACTTTTTGCACCCAGCCCTCCCTCTGATATGCAAATGTGATCATGATGACCTCCTTTAATGCATGTTTATGATTTGTGTTTTGTAATTAATGTCTCCGTCTCTGTGAAATGTGGATTTTCCCCATAAAGTTATTGTATTCTGGGTATTTTTTTCTCTCTCATGGGAAAAATGAGAAATATATTTTTACGAGCAGCCTCTGACACGTTTATTATCCATAATATATGGTACTCTGGTGGTGATTGTGTAACTCAGTGCAATCCTTTTGTAATCTCATGACCACTGTACATACTGGACTTTTTCAATAAAGCTGGGCATGTTTTATCCCAAAAACATCGGAATTATTGTTACCACAAACATGAAACATGAATGAAATACATGAGATTTATTTGTAGTAACAGCAACTTGAAAAAAGAGAAGAAGTAGTGGAGCGAGAGTGTAGTATAGAGCATAGATTTATGTATATTATATTTTGTCTGTCAAGTTGTATTTGTGATGAAAAATTATAGACTAAATGTTGAAAATTACAGGAAGGAAGCTGAATCTCTCTGTGATGTCATCAATACGCGACATTCCAGTAAAAAAATCGTTTTTTCTAACAGTATAAACAGTCGCAACAAAATAAAGGCGTTATAATGGTATTTTTGTTGGTCAGATCTTAACTGTAATTTATATGGATATTGGCTCTTGTTTACAATATGGTTGCTAGGTAACAGTCGTGGAATTACCTCTACTTATGTCACATCTGCTGCAGTAAAACACTTTCCTATTATTGAACTTCTTATTACTGTTTAGTAATATGATTTGATTTAATTTTTGACATATTAATGTAAGGCCTAGTACCACTTCTATTTAATGTATTTATTAACGCTTATTCAAAACAAAGTCTTAAGATCTTAATAAATAGTAGTAATAAGATGTTTACTAATAGATGTATGAAAAAAGCAGCAAAATAACTGTATGCAGAAGAATATGTTAATATTAGTTGAATGAATTAAAATAAACATACATTTAACAGTGTAACCGGATATGCAAATTAGCAGCAATTTAGACGTTTTTTTTTTTTTAAATAAAGCATTACCCCATTTGTGTACAAAAACATCCAATGCTAATAACACTAATGAAATGTAAGTAAGAGCGTTTGGAGCATAAAAATAGTGGTAAAATATGAACATACATTAAAAAAAGAAATATTAATGAGGAATTTACAAACACTAATAAACATCTAATTAAGTACTTACCTTTTACTATTAATTAATTAATAGGTGGTCTCTAAACTGAAGTATTATCTTGTTACCATTTTCTAAAAACTTAACTAATCTGAATAAAGCACAAAGACGAAAACAAATTTCTTTGAATAAACTATTTGGTCATTATGGATTATGAAGTCTTTGCTGATTGGTTAGAAGTTTACTACTGGTCCACAGCGTTTGCCTGAAAAACTGATGAGATAAGAGTTTGAATTTCGTGAAAACGTTCAAGTTTCTAAAGCAGCATGGACAGAAGATAAAAGACGGACGGTGCGGCAAACGTCTGCGCTCGTCTCGCAGCCTCAAACAGGTGAGAACTCAGAGGAAATAATACATTCTCCCTGGTAGAATCCACGGCTGAACTTTAAAGTCAAACCAGATTCCAGCAGAACGACCATGACGGGAATATTTTTAGCTCGGTCTCTCTTTTTCCAGGTCTGTCTGAGTTAGTCCTGAAACGCATTACAACCCTTTCAAAACACATCCTCCTTGTTTCTCCTCGCTTCACGCTGGCTTTTTCAAATCTTTCCAGCAGCTGAGGCCCGGCACGGCTGGCTCCGCTTCTGATAACGCGCCTCCTCATCCGCCGGCTGAAGTAAGACAGTACTTACACGTTCATAAAGAATGGTCGGAGAGACGTACCGCGCGAGTTGGCTTGAGTTTCGCGCAGTCGCTGCCAAACAAACGAGGAAGTTTGAAGGGAGAGCGAGCAGACGGGGGAATGGAGAAACGAGCGTGGATAAAGATGTCCACCTGTCCGACGCACACCTCTGGGACGGGGGGGGGGGGGGGGGGGGGGAGCTGCGGAGGCCAAGAGACCGTTTAACCCTGAGAAATAGACTCCACAAGCTGCTGTTTTTGTTCTGGTTTTATATCGAGAGAGATCGTGGACGTTATCGTGAAGCAAGGGCGAAACTTTGGCTTTAGAGTTGCTCGGGACGTTTTTGTGTTGGGGTTTTTAGAAGAAATCAGATGTTAGTTCAAGTTTTTGGGGTGATTTCGGTGACACCAGGCTTTAGACAAGCTAACTGCTAATGTTGACGTCGGTTAGCTTCAATGAAGAAGGACATTTTAGAACGGAAACGATCAGAACAAGTCTAATGACAGTGAACGGTACGAAACACAGAGGCGCATTTCTGAATAATATCCACACGATAATATCAAAAGGTGGAGGGAGAATAATTTAAGCTCTAACGAGGGAAAGAGCTTGAAGTTTGTCGAACAATGAAACAGAATACGACATCATGAAGGTTTTTGACGTAGAATCAACATTACGGTATGATTAAAAGCCACAAGGGAGCTTTAAGACCAGGTTGTATGTGCTACGATGTCTACGTATGGACACTCTGATAGCTAAATGTGAATAAATTAGCAAACAAATAAAGGACAAATACATTTCAAATATCATAACTCAGCACTTCTATTTGAATTCACACACGTCTTTAATCTTTTCACAACTCAATTCTGTTTTTGAGTCACAAGTAACACTTAAATAATAGACACAAGATGTTTTTGCTGTTGTTGTTTTCCTTTCACTCCCGGACGTGTCGTCTCTTGCAGTATTGTTTAATCAGAAACATGTGCTTTTACCCAACCAAAATTGTTCAATGAGAATTTCTGTGGTAAAACCTAACCACACTGCACACATTGTGACCTTTCCGATAGTAAAACAGACTTTGTGGGAATTCAGTCCAGACGTAGATCCCAGGCCGCTTTTAAAGGTCGAGACTTGTTAGCTAAAACATTTATGTAGCATTTTTGTATTAGCTCTGGCAGGATATTGTGTTTTGTTTGAATGAAGTGCGTACGACATTATCATTTCTTTCTTTCTCCTTTTTTTTGTTGCTCCTATAGGTATAAGTAAAGCAATTTACAAGGAAAAACAACAATACATCTATGTTTTAGAAAGCTGTTTTTTTTTTGGGCTTCGATCTGACTCCTTTTTTCACAGTGAAGTGAAACTGGGCTGGACCACACAAACTCAGCCAATCAGAGCGCTGCTTTCAGCTCATACTTCTGGCTTGATGAGAAATCCAGTACTTAATTCTTACGCCGCACACTGAGCAGAGGTCTCAGTCACAAGGTCCTGCTTTTATAATAAAGGGAAAACGTAATGCACTAATTTACAAAAAAAGTCATGTGCTCCAGCTTTAATCAGCCTTAATAAAGCACAAACAAATACTTTATTAATAATGATAATAATGATTCAGGCTTAGTAACTTCTTAATCAAGAGTTAGGAGTTAGGACAGAGCTATTCAAGGGAGGGCCAGATTTTTTGGGAGGGCCAAGGCCTCTGGGACAAAACTGTAACAACATTTTGGGTCGCACAAAATAAATAAAGGAAAACATACAAAATGCTTTACCCACACAACTTTGCCAAACAGCCCATCCAGGACTGAACCTGAAGTAAAGTAGGACCAACCAGGTCCGAACCAGGACTAAACAAGGACTAAACCAAACCAGGTATAAAATAGTATGAACCCGGATTTAAACTAGTTAACAAGATTAGTTTCAATTTTTTTTATATTTGAAAAATGGGTCATGGGCCAGATTAAATCGCTTAGCGGGCCTGATTTGGCCCCTGGGCCTTATGTTGAATAGTCCTGAATAGTAATAAAATAGTTACTAAGCCTCAATCATTCTTAATAAACTCTTCATTCATTAATCATTTGGTCTTTGTTCATGCTTTATTAAGGCTAATTAGGCTGTAGTTGGAACTGAATCAGGAATAACATTGGTTCTAAGTGTGACTAGCCTGGTTGTGTTCTTCTCTGGTAAAGTCAACAGAATGACACACGCTTCTCCTCTCCCAAAATAAAATACCATCTGTATTTGAAAGAACTGAACAGTAAATGAAAATGTTCTTTTAATCCGGTTTTCCATGAACATGTCACATCTCAGCAGCATGTGTCCGGTCCAGATGCTGCACGTGTCCAGGCTCGGGGGAGGACACGGGCTCCAGGCTCGGGGGAGGACACGGGGTCCAGGCTCGGGGGCGGACGGGGGGTCCAGGCTCGGGGGCGGACGGGGGGTCCATGTGGTGTCCGTCCAGCCGCGTCATTGCCTCCTCGCTCTGCATCTGTTTGGGGTTAGCAGCCTGTTCTTCTGCTGCTCACTTCCTGTCAGAGATCCTGGAGGTGTTTAAGGAGCCGAGCGTGGAGCAGCTTCGGCCCCACAGACGTGAGCTCGAGCCGGCTGGAAGTCCCTAACCCAAGTCTTAAGTTCAACGTCAGTTTGCTCTCTCAACATAAAAGCTTTCATGTGGAAACATTGTGGAATCTTCAACTAAAAAAATGTATTTATACTTTAATTGAATGCACTTCATCCATAGATTTTTCTGAGACATTGTAACTTCACAGGCCGTTTTTCTCCCACAGAAACATAAAGATCTTTTAATTAGCATCTACACACACCAAACTTCACAATCTTCCTACTGAAGAATTACTTTATTTCTAACGCTAAGTCTGATGTATTCAAGCTTTGAAGCTAAAGTACTGTATGTAACTCTCTGGAGGTGGTGGAAAAAGTTTCAAAAATAGTCATCAGGACAATATTTTAAAATTCAAGACTTTCATCCATATCTTTGAAACGTTTTCTATGATGATAACACTTGGACGACTCCTTCCCAGATGTATAACCTGCCAGATTCTATGTAAAGAGTTAGATCTATACTTCTGAACACTCAGATTTTTTTAGTACACTAACAAAACTTTATTTTTTTCTATTTTCTATTATTTTTCAATTTTTTGGCAATAAGTGATATACTTTGAATTTGAATTTTCGATTATTAGCAAGATCTAAATAAGATATCCAAAATGTTCTATGTACCGTATTTTCCGGACTATAAGTCGCACCAGCCAAAAAATGCATAATTGAGAAGAAAAAATATATATATATAAGTCGCACTGGAGTATGAAATGCGGTGGCAAGTGTGAATCCCACATGTAATTCTCTCCGGTGTATAAGTATAAGTATATAAGTATAACTTTAAGTATAAGTCGCACCCCAGCCAAAACTATGAAAAAAAGTGAGACTTATAGTCCGGAAAATACGGTATTTTTTTTAAATCAATCTAATACAGCAACAAAATTAAACAATTATTTAACTTGGTTCTCTCCATTTTCAGATTTAAATGTCACAAATGTATGCGACTGTGGCCATTGTTACACATTAAATGACATTTATAAAAGTAAACTACAGAAGTTTCATTTTAATATTCTTAATTTTACATTTTCTTTCTATTCACCTGCTTTGTCTCGCCTTAAAACGATATCTACCATGTGGAAAATCTATATCGACAAAGTTTGTTCCTTCTATTTTTCACGGTAGCACGCTAACGCTCCCTACACTTTCCGTTGCTATGCTCACATGTTGCTTTTAGCATTAGCCTAGCTTCACAACCGCTTACGCTAACTTCCTCGTTGATCCCCGGCTGTTCTTACACGGAACATCAAAGCATGAAACAGGTGAATCCTTTGCATCGCGGGCCCCGTAACTGCTCTCACTTATCTCCCTCACGTCCACGCTTCATCCCAAACATCTGCTTTTCATAGCTGCTCGTTGCACTTGCCAACAGCCAGACTTTCCGGCTTATAGAACTACTTTAGGAGACCTTAACTATGGTATTTTGTGTTTCAAAACGTAACATAAAACTTTTCTGTACCCTCCATCTGCTGGTCTCCATGGAGATCTTATGGCTTTATCTGGTTTTAAACTGATCTCATTTGCATTTCCTCAATTACAGGTGATTTATTGGACAAAAATACATTGAAAAAACATCTTTTTCCACAGATCTGACTTGTAACTCTTCTACACTGCTTTGTCTCCAAGTTGCCGTATTTGCAACATTATAACCAAAGCAACATCTCCATGGAAACAAGCAGGTCCATTATGTTTAGATATGCACAATGGACAATTCTTTTGCTCTGATGAAGTACAAAACAGTTGAGGTCGCACTGAAGCGTGAAGCAGTTTAAATGATGCTAAAAACAATAGCTCTGGGCTGCTACGATGAACTGACGATGATCTGGTGAAAGTGTGAGGATTTTAAAAACGCAGAGGGCACTTCCGGAGATCAAGTATTCTGAACTCCGAAGAAGGAAACACTTCGAACTAAAACTAAAAAACAATAGTAAACTTGGACTAGACAATGAACTAAAACAGGACCTTACCAAGTATATATTAAGATTAGATTGTAAGAGGGCCTTTAAACCATGTTTTGGCCCTGTTTACTCATCAGAAACTTAGCTGGAGCTGTTTTAACTTCATTCAGGCCTATTTCATTAATTGTGTTTACGAGCCCGTCTTTTTTTATTTTTTTTATTGCATTTATTTGTTCGTCTTGGGTTTGTTCTGAGCATTTTCTGAGTTCATTACAACTGCACGCTTGTATTAGCATGTCGAGGCACAAGTTTACTGGTTAGAATACACATCTCACTAAAACGCAATTATATTTCAGATTTGACTAAACATTTTGCCTATTTGGCCCCAGTTTGACGATTTTTGTAAAGTTTATAAAGTTACTTCCTGGTTGGACATAGGCAGCAAATATGACCTAGCAAACATACAAGGGCCAAAGTCCATATAAATTACACACTGGTTATGATTTAACAAACAATAATCCCATATAACACCTTTATTTTGTTATATGATCATTTAAACTACCAGAAAAGTCTGTCAGTTAAGTGTAAACTGTCTCTGCGTTTTTCAATGGCATGTCGCACATCGATGACATCACAGAGGGATTCTGCTTTAAGACTCGGCACTACTTCCTGTTATTTCAAACTATTTAAACATTTTTTCTAATTTTTCACAAACTTACCTGAAGTAAAACTATGATAAACATTTACCACACGTTCTATCTCACCGAACTAAGTCATAATGATAAAAACAGGAGAACCTTCATATAGACTGTAATGCTAGCTGATGGAAAGGCATGTATGCTTTCAGTACATACATTATTTTCAGCCAAAGTAAAGTAACCCAAGAGCATGTCTAACAAATAATGCATACTCTGAGGTCCTTTAAAGGGGTCCCCAGGTCCAGGTCCAGGGTCAGAGGAGGGTGTGTCGTAGGAGACAACTCTAGCCTGTTCTCCAGCTCCAACGGTTTTGATTATAGCTCGTAATGACGCTGCAACGCAAACTGCTGCTGTTAAAGACTCGGAGGAGCTCTTCCAGCGTGAGTGATGAGGGGCCAGTGAGGGGCCACAGACAGCTTTATGGGGCCCCCGAGCCTGGGACGTGTGGTAAGTGGCTACACAGGTTACGCGCAGAGCCGTGCGTCATACTGCGATCGGGCTATTGTGCTTTGATGGCGCAACGTTAGCTTGATGGCTATGTATGGCTAAGAAATGAAGGAACATACAATAATCAGAAGTGTGCCATAAATCGTCTTTTAACGTTACGGAAATGTCGCTATGCTAGGCTATGCTAAGGCGCAGTACTGTATGCACATTTTCTAGCGGAGGGTCTGCCACCTGCTCGTCGAGACAAGCAGGTGGAGTTAAAGGTCAGCTCTGTGAAGAAGCGAGTTTACTAGAACATAAATAAAAATAAGAAATAAAGGTCAGATAATGCCATAATGTGAAACAACAAAGCAACAACAGACTTTACACACAGCCTTTCCTTCCTACAGTCTTCATCAGGGGTGTTTTTATCTTCTGCGGACCAAAATTATTCATTATTTTTATGACAAAATGTTTATTTGCGAAGAAATCATGATTAAATTGTCTTTTATTAACATGTTTTCAGGGGAATAGGCTTGATTCGGTCTCCTTTGCAACTACTGACAGTCTTTTCAGCACAAATTGATCCTCCTGATAAATCTCAGCACCCTCTAATTAGACACATGTGGGCCTGTCCCAGCTTCACATCACTGGGCCGGCCCGAGGCAGAGACGACAGGGCAGGAGTGTGAGGCGACAGGGCAGGAGTGTGAGGCGACAGGAGTGTGAGACGACAGGGCAGGAGTGTGAGACGACAGGGCAGGAGTGTGAGGCGACAGGGCAGGAGTGTGAGACGACAGGGCAGGAGTGTGAGGCGACAGGGCAGGAGTGTGAGACGACAGGGCAGGAGTGTGAGGCGACAGGGCAGGAGTGTGAGGCGACAGGAGTGTGAGACGACAGGGCAGGAGTGTGAGACGACAGGGCAGGAGTGTGAGGCGACAGGGCAGGAGTGTGAGACGACAGGGCAGGAGTGTGAGGCGACAGGGCAGGAGTGTGAGGCGACAGGAGTGTGAGACGACAGGGCAGGAGTGTGAGACGACAGGGCAGGAGTGTGAGGCGACAGGGCAGGAGTGTGAGACGACAGGGCAGGAGTGTGAGGCGACAGGGCAGGAGTGTGAGGCGACAGGGCAGGAGTGTGAGGCGACAGGGCAGGAGTGTGAGGCGACAGGGCAGGAGTGTGAGGCGACAGGGCAGGAGTGTGAGGCGACAGGGCAGGAGTGTGAGGCGACAGGGCAGGAGTGTGAGACGACAGGGCAGGAGTGTGAGACGAGAGGGCAGGAGTGTGAGACGAGAGGGCAGGAGTGTGAGGCGACAGGGCAGGAGTGTGAGGCGACAGGGCAGGAGTGTGAGACGACAGGGCAGGAGTGTGAGACGAGAGGGCAGGAGTGTGAGACGACAGGGCAGGAGTGTGAGACGACAGGGCAGGAGTGTGAGGCGACAGGGCAGGAGTGTGAGGCGACAGGGCAGGAGTGTGAGGCGACAGGGCAGGAGTGTGAGGCGACAGGGCAGGAGTGTGAGACGACAGGGCAGGAGTGTGAGACAACAGGGCAGGAGTGTGAGACGACAGGGCAGGAGTGTGAGGCAACAGGGCAGGAGTGTGAGGCGACAGGGCAGGAGTGTGAGGCGACAGGGCAGGAGTGTGAGACGACAGGGCAGGAGTGTGAGGCGACAGGGCAGGAGTGTGAGACGACAGGGCAGGAGTGTGAGACGAGAGGGCAGGAGTGTGAGGCGACAGGGCAGGAGTGTGAGACGACAGGGCAGGAGTGTGAGACGACAGGGCAGGAGTGTGAGACGACAGGGCAGGAGTGTGAGGCGACAGGGCAGGAGTGTGAGGCGACAGGGCAGGAGTGTGAGGCGACAGGGCAGGAGTGTGAGGCGACAGGGCAGGAGTGTGAGACGACAGGGCAGGAGTGTGAGACGACAGGGCAGGAGTGTGAGACGACAGGGCAGGAGTGTGAGGCGACAGGGCAGGAGTGTGAGGCGACAGGGCAGGAGTGTGAGGCGACAGGGCAGGAGTGTGAGATGACAGGGCAGGAGTGTGAGACGACAGGGCAGGTGTGTGAGACGAGAGGGCAGGAGTGTGAGGCGACAGGGCAGGAGTGTGAGGCGACAGGGCAGGAGTATGAGGCGACAGGGCAGGAGTGTGAGACGACAGGGCAGGAGTGTGAGACGAGAGGGCAGGAGTGTGAGGCGACAGGGCAGGAGTGTGAGACGACAGGGCAGGAGTGTGAGACGAGAGGGCAGGAGTGTGAGACGACAGGGCAGGAGTGTGAGGCGACAGGGCAGGAGTGTGAGGCGACAGGGCAGGAGTGTGAGGCGACAGGGCAGGAGTGTGAGACGACAGGGCAGGAGTGTGAGACGACAGGGCAGGAGTGTGAGACGACAGGGCAGGAGTGTGAGGCGACAGGGCAGGAGTGTGAGGCGACAGGGCAGGAGTGTGAGGCGACAGGGCAGGAGTGTGAGACGACAGGGCAGGAGTGTGAGGCGACAGGGCAGGAGTGTGAGACGACAGGGCAGGAGTGTGAGACGAGAGGGCAGGAGTGTGAGGCGACAGGGCAGGAGTGTGAGACGACAGGGCAGGAGTGTGAGACGACAGGGCAGGAGTGTGAGACGACAGGGCAGGAGTGTGAGGCGACAGGGCAGGAGTGTGAGGCGACAGGGCAGGAGTGTGAGACGACAGGGCAGGAGTGTGAGGCGACAGGGCAGGAGTGTGAGGCGACAGGGCAGGAGTGTGAGGCGACAGGGCAGGAGTGTGAGGCGACAGGGCAGGAGTGTGAGACGACAGGGCAGGAGTGTGAGGCGACAGGGCAGGAGTGTGAGACGACAGGGCAGGAGTGTGAGGCGACAGGGCAGGAGTGTGAGGCGACAGGGCAGGAGTGTGAGACGACAGGGCAGGAGTGTGAGACGACAGGGCAGGAGTGTGAGGCGACAGGGCAGGAGTGTGAGACGACAGGGCAGGAGTGTGAGACGAGAGGGCAGGAGTGTGAGGCGACAGGGCAGGAGTGTGAGACGAGAGGGCAGGAGTGTGAGGCGACAGGGCAGGAGTGTGAGACGAGAGACGACAGGGCAGGAGTGTGAGACGACAGGGCAGGAGTGTGAGACGACAGGGCAGGAGTGTGAGGCGACAGGGCAGGAGTGTGAGACGACAGGGCAGGAGTGTGAGACGAGAGGGCAGGAGTGTGAGGCGACAGGGCAGGAGTGTGAGGCGACAGGGCAGGAGTGTGAGACGACAGGGCAGGAGTGTGAGACGAGAGGGCAGGAGTGTGAGACGACAGGGCAGGAGTGTGAGACGACAGGGCAGGAGTGTGAGGCGACAGGGCAGGAGTGTGAGGCGACAGGGCAGGAGTGTGAGGCGACAGGGCAGGAGTGTGAGGCGACAGGGCAGGAGTGTGAGACGACAGGGCAGGAGTGTGAGACGACAGGGCAGGAGTGTGAGACGACAGGGCAGGAGTGTGAGGCGACAGGGCAGGAGTGTGAGGCGACAGGGCAGGAGTGTGAGGCGACAGGGCAGGAGTGTGAGACGACAGGGCAGGAGTGTGAGGCGACAGGGCAGGAGTGTGAGACGACAGGGCAGGAGTGTGAGACGAGAGGGCAGGAGTGTGAGGCGACAGGGCAGGAGTGTGAGGCGACAGGGCAGGAGTGTGAGGCGACAGGGCAGGAGTGTGAGGCGACAGGGCAGGAGTGTGAGGCGACAGGGCAGGAGTGTGAGGCGACAGGGCAGGAGTGTGAGACGACAGGGCAGGAGTGTGAGACGACAGGGCAGGAGTGTGAGACGACAGGGCAGGAGTGTGAGGCGACAGGGCAGGAGTGTGAGGCGACAGGGCAGGAGTGTGAGACGACAGGGCAGGAGTGTGAGACGACAGGGCAGGAGTGTGAGACGACAGGGCAGGAGTGTGAGGCGACAGGGCAGGAGTGTGAGACGAGAGGGCAGGAGTGTGAGGCGACAGGGCAGGAGTGTGAGGCGACAGGGCAGGAGTGTGAGGCGACAGGGCAGGAGTGTGAGACGACAGGGCAGGAGTGTGAGACGACAGGGCAGGAGTGTGAGACGACAGGGCAGGAGTGTGAGGTGACAGGGCAGGAGTGTGAGGCGACAGGGCAGGAGTGTGAGACGACAGGGCAGGAGTGTGAGACGACAGGGCAGGAGTGTGAGACGACAGGGCAGGAGTGTGAGGCGACAGGGCAGGAGTGTGAGGCGACAGGGCAGGAGTGTGAGGCGACAGGGCAGGAGTGTGAGACGAGAGGGCAGGAGTGTGAGGCGACAGGGCAGGAGTGTGAGGCGACAGGGCAGGAGTGTGAGGCGACAGGGCAGGAGTGTGAGACGACAGGGCAGGAGTGTGAGACGACAGGGCAGGAGTGTGAGACGACAGGGCAGGAGTGTGAGGCGACAGGGCAGGAGTGTGAGGCGACAGGGCAGGAGTGTGAGGCGACAGGGCAGGAGTGTGAGACGACAGGGCAGGAGTGTGAGGCGACAGGGCAGGAGTGTGAGACGACAGGGCAGGAGTGTGAGGCGACAGGGCAGGAGTGTGAGGCGACAGGGCAGGAGTGTGAGGCGACAGGGCAGGAGTGTGAGACGACAGGGCAGCACACAGCACTCAGTTGGATGTGTACAAAGTGTTTTTATCCATCCTTCAATACCACAGCAGTTCATTTTTTGTTAGGATTATGTTCATAACTGTCACTAAAGACTCCTATTCCTATTTTATTATTTGTTCATTTACATATAGTGGCTTCTGGCATTGAAGTTGCAATAAGAACGTGACAGAAAAGGTCATTGTCTGTATTATTACAAAACCTGTTTATTCTGTTGTTGCAGCGCTAAATCCTTTGGATTCGAGGTAAAACAAATCACCGCTGCAGTTCACATATTTATATTCTCCATGTTACTTTGTTTACAGGGCACTTCAAACAACGCATTACCATTTCAAAGCTTTTCAAGTACATGCTGTTCTGTGTGTACAAGTAAAGCACAGCAAAACAAATATTTATGTGCACTTCTATTCTTTACTTTGGAATGAGTTCAGGTTTTTCTCTGCAGTATCGTGTACAGTAGAAAGTCAGTCATTCGTTTGTGTTCGGCCAGTTGCTCTCGTGGCAGAAGAACCATTAACAGAAGACGCTGCAAAGTGAACCAGTCCAATCAATGAACCAGAACAAGAAGTATTTTCACAGTTGTCCTGATTTCATCCACGTCCTGAAGCAGAAAGCAAGGTTTGGTCCTTTTCAAGTCCTGAAGCAGATTTGGTTTGGTCCTGTTCTAGCCCTGGGTTTAGTCCCAACTTTGCAGGACAGAAACCACCCTCAAAATCCGTCCTAAACCCTTTGTAAAGAAGGATTTAACCCAGAACTAAATCAGATCTCCATAAGAACTACATAATTGTAACAAGGAGTAAGGACAACGCTATAATTGTAGAAAGAACAGAAATGGCCAGAACCCAATATTGTACCATGAGTGAATATAAATATGTGACGAAGTGTCTGGGAGAGTCACATATTTTCACATTTGGACTAAAGTGACACAAAATGCCCTTTACTGTAATGGCCAAAATGCTTCTGGATCGTTGATAGCTTCATGGGAAATGCTATGATGCTAAAAATGCTTTCTGCTTCTCACCAAACGTTGTGTGGCCTCAAACTCATCAGCCGGGAGCCAAACAAAAATAGTCTTGTAAGTTTGAAAACTCGCGAGGTTCCAGCTTGTGGCACAAGGTTAGGCTTTATCAGATCTTAACTGTAAATTCAGTCTAAGTTAGGACAAACCCACAACAGATGTCAACATGCTGGACCTCAGGACTGTGGCAGGACGCTCCATTCAGGAAGTCAAGAGTTGTTCTCTGTAGCGTTTCCCAACATGTGTCCCCAATCACTCAGGAGGAAGGAGTCTGTTTCCACTCAAGCGTCTGACAGAGACTTCAGGAGGTTAGAGTTGATCCTGTCCCATGATGCTTCAGGAGACACAAACACCTCTGCAAACGTCCACACAAGACTGCAGCCAACGCAACATACGAAAGAGCAATATTAGTCTGTTTTATTTTGATTATTGCTTAAATTCAGATGTTTGAATTAATCCTGCTTCATCTGGAGACGGGTCACTAAGGCTGAAGAATGGGTCAAATGCAGAGGACAACTCTTACTTTGGGACAATTGTGTACAAATATGAAGCCTGTCTGTGATATTCCTCTTTCTGCTAGTACAGTATAATGAGTCATAAGTGTCATATATTATAATGATTTTTAGTTTTAGTCAATAGAAATGTCAGGTTAATTTAGTCGACTAAATCCATATTAGTTTTAGTCATTCAGAAAATGCATGTTTTTTGTTTTTATTAAATTATGATGTAACATTCCTTGGATGTCGAGTGTGTTTGAAAAATGTTCCTTTCATTCATTTGTGTTTAATTGTAATCAATACTTTTAGTTAACAAAAATATCTACTTTTACTCAGTTTTAGTCGGCAAAAAGGTGTTTAATTTGAGTAGTTTTAGTCATGATTTTTTTATACTTAATTAAAACAACAAAATATTTTAGTGAACAAAATGATCAAACAGATCAAACATACTGGTAATTGAGAATATATATATTGTTTTTCAGTTATGTAGTGTGTTTGTGTCACCTCTCTCTCCTTCACTAATATTTCCCATGTGTGACTTTCCTTATCACTCTGTACGTGGCTAATGTTCACTTTGATAGTAGAATTATGGCCTGGTTTTACAAGCTTTAATCGGGCCGTGCAGCCACTCCAGTCTCACCTCAAGGACTCTTTTATGACGCCGTATCGCAGCCTTCATAAAGCCCAAACGCCTTTTAAGTACTGCGTCATATACTTTTACAACTACCTCAAACTCTGACATCAAGTACAGTTTTAACTCTGAAGAAATGAAAGGATTTAAATGGCACGCTGTATGTTCTGTTGTGGCTTATACACTTCAGGAACAACTTTGAGTTTGCTTTTAATAACTTCAAATAATAATGGAGATGAATAAAATATGTGAATAAAAACAAGTTCCAAATGTGTATAATTAAATACAACAAACTGCAATTAAATAACTGTAAATATCCAAGGCAAAGAGAGATCAAAATAAATATATAAAAATAACTCAATCAATTAAAATTTGACTCTAAGATTTTTTGTATTAATGAGCATGTACAAAAACACCAAATAGATATAGAAATAATTAAAGATACAACGAAATTACAATAAATACAAAAAGAAAAGAAAGAAAAGAAAACTTTCTGAATTGAATTAAAATTGTAACTGAAGGTTTTTTTCTTTTTACTGTATAAAATGCACAAAATAATTAAATAATATCACAAACAAACAAACAAACAAACAAACACACAAATAGACTATAAAGCATGTATAAAAACTGTTGGACGGATCATTACCAAATATCAGTATATTGAAGCATCATGCTAAAAAGTTTGACAAAAGGATGCAGTTTTTGATAAAACAATTTGTACTAAACTTATTCAACTTCTTCTTCATAGTTTCAATGCATTTTATTACAAAACTCATTGTTCTGTATTGATGTTGATTCCGATACTTGCCATTGTATTACTCGATCAGATCAAAACAATAATTCCTGTAAAGTTTGAATTTCACTTTTAAGGCTCAGTGAAGACAACAAAGAGGTACAACAAATACTACATCTGTCGATTATAATGTTTTAACAGCGAAGAGCTTCCTCCGTGAGCGCTTCAGTCCTCGTTTCAACCGCTCTGTGCGTTAGCGATAGCATTAGCAGCGTCAGCTCTGAACACCAAAAACGTCACATGAATTGCATCGATGTATCACTTTTCTACTGACGCACTTGTATCGCACATGCAAATCTTCCCATCACTACTTTGCATAAATGTATTTATTGAAATAACCTCACCATGGTATAAAACCCCTAAAGTATATAAAGTACTCCCACCCTGTCAGCAGTCAAAATATAACTTAACCGTTCATCTCATTCATCAAGTGCTGTCATTTTTACCACACAGTGACTACACAGGACACACACAGTGGACACACACAGGACACACACAGAACACACACAGGACACACAGGACACACACAGTGGACACACACAGGACACACACAGAACACACACAGGACACACAGGACACAAACAGTGGACACACACAGGACACACACAGAACACACACAGGACACACACAGTGGACACACACAGGACACACACAGGACACACAGGACACACACAGTGGACACACACAGGACACACACAGAACACACACAGGACACACACAGTGGACACACACAGGACACACACAGGACACACAGGACACACACAGTGGACACACACAGGACACACACAGGACACACACAGAACACACACAGGACACACAGGACACACACAGTGGACACACACAGGACACACACAGAACACACACAGGACACACAGGACACACACAGAACACACACAGGACACACAGGACACACACAGTGGACACACAGAACACACACAGGACACACACAGGACACACACAGGACACACACAGTGGACACACAGAACACACACAGGACACACACAGAACACACACTGGACACACACAGGACACACACAGTGGACACACACAGGACACACACAGAACACACACAGGACACACAGGACACACACAGTGGACACACACAGGACACACACAGAACACACACAGGACACACAGGACACACACAGTGGACACACAGAACACACACAGGACACACACAGAACACACACTGGACACACACAGGACACACACAGCGGACACAAAGAACACACAGAGAAAACACACAGGACACACACAGGACACACACAGGACACACACAGGACACACACAGTGGACACACAGAACACACACAAAACACACACAGGACACACACAGGACACACACAGGACACACACAGGACACACACATGACACTCACAGGACACACACAGGACACACACAGAACACACACAGAACACACATAGGACACTCACAGGACACACACAGGACACTCACAGGACACACACAGGACACACACAGGACACTCACAGGACACACACATGACACTCACAGGACACACACAGGACACTCACAGGACACACACAGGACACTCACAGGACACACACAGGACACACACAGTGGACACACACAGGACACACACAGAACACACACAGGACACACAGAACACACACAGGACACACAGGACACACACAGTGGACACACACAGGACACACACAGAACACACACAGGACACACAGGACACACACAGTGGACACACAGAACACACACAGGACACACACAGAACACACACAGAACACACACAGGACACACACAGCGGACACAAAGAACACACAGAGAAAACACACAGGACACACACAGGACACACACAGGACACACACAGTGGACACACAGAACACACACAAAACACACACAGGACACACACAGGACACACACAGGACACACACAGGACACACACATGACACTCACAGGACACACACAGGACACTCACAGGACACACACAGGACACACACAGGACACACACAGAACACACATTGGACACTCACAGGACACACACAGGACACTCACAGGACACACACAGGACACACACAGGACACTCACAGGACACACACATGACACTCACAGGACACACACAGGACACTCACAGGACACACACAGGACACTCAAAGGACACACACAGGACACACACAGGACACTCACAGGACACACACAGGACACACACATGACACTCACAGGACACACACAGGACACACACAGGACACACACAGAATACACACATAGAAGACACACACAGAAGACACACACAGGACATACATAGGACACACAGAAGACACACACAGGACATACACATGACACACAGAAGACACACACAGGACACACACAGGACACCCACAGGACACACACAGAACACTCACAGGACACACAAAAAACACACACAGGACACACACAGGACACTCACAGGACACACACAGGACACTCACAGGACACTCACAGGACACACACAGGACACACACAGGACACTCACAGGACACACACAGGACACTCACAGGACACTCACAGGACACACACAGGACACTCACAGGACACTCACAGGACACACTCAGGACACACACAGAAGACACACACAGGACACCCACAGGACACACACAGAACACTCACAGGACACACAAAAAACACACACAGGACACACACAGGACACTCACAGGACACACACAGGACACTCACAGGACACTCACAGGACACACACAGGACACACACAGGACACTCACAGGACACTCACAGGACACACACAGGACACTCACAGGACACTCACAGGACACACACAGGACACTCACAGGACACTCACAGGACACACGCAGGACACACACAGGACACTCACAGGACACACTCAGGACACACACAGAAGACACACACAGGACACACACATGACACTCACAGGACACACACATGACACTCACAGGACACACACAGGACACTCACAGGACACTCACAGGACACACACAGGACACACACAGGACACTCACAGGACACACACGGGACACTCACGGGACACTCACGGGACACTCACAGGACACTCACAGGACACACACAGGACACATACAGGACACTCCCAGGACACTCACAGGACACACACAGGACACACATAGGACACACACAGGACACACACAGGACACTCACAGAACACACTCAGGACACACACAGAAGACACTCACAGGACACTCACAGGACACACACAGGACACACATAGGACACTCACAGGACACTCACAGGACACACACTGGACACACACAGGACACACACAGGACACACACAGGACACACACATGACACTCACAGGACACTCACAGGACACACACAGGACACTCCCAGGACACTCCCAGGACACACACAGGACACACATAGGACACTCACAGGACACTCACAGGACACACACTGGACACACACAGGACACACACAGGACACACACAGGACACACACAGGAAACTCACATGACACACTCAGGACACACACAGGACACACACAGGACACACACATGACACACACAGGACACACACAGGACACACACATGACACTCACAGGACACACACAGGACACACACATGACACTCACAGGACACACACAGGACACACAGGACACTCACAGGACACACACATGACACACTCAGGACACACACAGGACACACACAGGACACACACATGACACTCACAGGACACACACAGGACACACAGGACACACACAGGACACACACATGACACACTCAGGACACACACAGACTAATCAGCTCCTCAATTACGGCGCTGTACTCTTTTTCCCATAAACCCCCCTTCCCCGCCCTGCCTGCCTCTCCCTCTTCTACCTGGCCTGGGGGGATGACTCAGGCTGGTTTGGGACGCTCTGTGGGTCGCGAGACACTGCCCCGGGTTAAACTGCTCTCGGAGGAGGAGAAGGCAGAGGGGGAAAGGGGAGGATCCCACAGGGACCAGACCTAGTTTTTGACAGGTCAGTGGGCTAACGCGAGCCATCCCGTGTGATGAATAGCAGGAGCCAGGAGCCCACGGAGGTCCATATGTTCATGAGGAGGAGGGACAGGAGCTGGAGGACGGGGAACGTGTCATATCAGGGCACTTTTGTGTTTATGTGTGTGTTTGTGTTGTAAATTGTTGCTATGCCAGACGGATGAGTTCCCACGCTGTAAAGGAAGAGAAGCCTGCAGGAGTACAGGGGAATGTTTAGAGTACAAGAACACTATGTGGGTGTGAAAAAGGGTCAAATTCAATACAAATAAATAAAACAAAGGAAAAAAAATAAAAATAAGTTTGCAAGTCACAACTGGTGAATGTAATGCATTTATGTATGTCTCTCTTTATGTGTTGAAATGCATTATTCATTCATTTTCTACGGGTGCGGGTGACTGGACCCCATCCCAGACTTTGGGCCTTGGGCAGGGAACTGAACAGGGGCCAGGGCCACAAGTGCACTATGCAACTGCTCTTAAAAAAAACTAAAAACAACTGTAAAAAGGAACACAAAAGAAAAAAAAATATACACACACACACACATATATATATATATATATATATATATATATATATATATATATATATATATATATATATATATATATATATATAATTAAAACCAAAAAAAATAATATATATGAATTAACTAATTTCAAGTTTTTTGTTAAAGACTGTAAAGTTTGTTGTGTGCAGGTGCTACTTTAAGGGCTGAACTTTATGTCTCTGAGGGAGAAAAATGCACTAAAATACAACACATTTGAAGTTACAATGCTCCATGTAAAGCTTGGGATTCAAGTTGACTAAATTAAATGATAAACCATCTTTCGCCGCAGAGTGGACAATGTTGTTGTTTCAGTAAGAAAGTTTAAACGTTGACCTCGCTCTTTGTATTTATGTATTTCATATTAATACCCAACATGGCCGACAGCATGCTACGCTAAACGGAACAGCCCCGGCTCACGGCTCCTCTCCGCCGTCCAATGTACACAGGCCTAAATCCTCTAATCTCTTCAGAGTTTGCACAGTAGACTGGCTGAGGGCAATTACTCCCACAAAGGAAACTGTTTCTCTCGCCGCTTCCTTCCCTCCTTCCTCCTTTCAGCTCCTGTTTTAATCCGGTGAACTTCCCTTAAGATCTTTCCACCGTTTTACGTCACTTTCCGAGTCCCCGATATGGAACAAAAGGAGGAGACAAAGGAAAATGTGTTGGAATAAAAAGATACGTCAAAGATGCCCCGCGTCCTCGGCAGTTCTTTGTTCCACCCCCGCCGCCTCGCCCTTCATAGACAGGGGCCTTATCAGCTCACAGTGGGGTCCCTACAGGTGCTGAGTGATGGGAGACGGGGGTGGAAGGGTGAGGAAAGGAAAGGGTGAGGAAAGGGTGAGGAAAGGAAAGGGTGAGGAAAGGAAAAGGTGAGGAAAGGAAAAGGTGAGGAAAGGGTGAGGAAAGGAAAGGAGCAGTTTCAAAGACGACTGGGAGAAACCTTGTCTGGTAAAACAGGTTTAGAATTTCCAGAATCGTTTTGTTTAATTTGAATATATTTAGTATCACTTAATAATAACTGCACCGTACTTAATCTCAATAAAGTACTTTGTTTATAATCCATGGTGTATTATGATTGATTGAGGCTTATTAACTATTTAATTAAGGGGTTGGTTAAGGAGTTATTTAATTTAAGGGCATTGCAGAAACATTTGCAAAAAGTTTTGAATATACAGGAAATAAATCAAAATCAATATATATAATTAAATAAAAAGAAGAAAACAATTGAAAAGAAGGAAGAAAATCATACTTATACAATAAATACAAAAAACTGTAAAATGTGGTCCAGACGTAAAAACTCATTTTATCCATTATGTTTCCTAAAGGAACAAAAAATACAGAGCAAATAGAAGCTTTCAAGTGTCATCCATTTATTTCATAAGGACAATGATGATACAGTGAAGTGAAAAGTAGCCCAGGCTTGTTTCATATATTTATATCCTTTTCCTGAGGCCCATTTCTCGAACAGCCATGAAAACAAAATACAACACATTTGAATTTTTTTCTACACATAATATGTCCTCAATGAACCAAAAAATACAAAGCAATTAAAGACAGCTTTTGGTACCTCTTCATAATAACTATACCTCAATTTGCCTTAATATTGCCTGAACAAGGACTTTATTCATGGTGAACAAATGCTAAGTAAGCATGATTCAGGCTTAGTAACTACAGTACTTGATAAAGGGTTGTTTTTTTTAAATATACATATTAATGAACCAGTTACTAAATAAATAAACTTTAATAAATAAACACATTTTTGTTTACCATGAATTAAGTCTTTGTTCATGCTTTATTAAGGATAAGAAAAGTGTAGATTCTAGTTTAAGAAGGAATGGTCCATCCTTTATCGTCCAGAGCAGCTTTGACCGGAGGGAAATGTAATGCTACACACTATTTCCTTCATATATTCATACTTGATGCTACATGAAAGACCCTTAGGTCTTTGGTCCGGAGGCGCTGTGAGCTAACCGGTCTCTCAGAGCAGTCCTGCCGTAACCTTGGAGCGTGGCATCCGTCGTCAAACAAACAATTCATCATCCGTGCTCCGCTGGTCCCCCAATCACATCCCCATTAATGTTTCAAACAGAAACAAAACAAAAATCAAATTAGAGTCACTTAGTCTATGGATCGTTTGGTTTAGGGGCATTTATGCTACCAGGTCAATTAAAGACGCGATCAATAAGACAATAATGAAACAAGAATGAAAGTTTGGCACAGAGGGGGAGGAAGGGGGCGACGCTAGGCTAATGCTAACGACAAATGCAAACGACAAATGCAGCTCGTGGTGACCAGGAGCTCCACCCAGCTGCAGTGTCTTTCACGTGCCGGGAACCCTTTATTTAGCTCAACTACAGTTAGCTCAACTACAGTTAGCTCAACTACATTTTGCTCAACTACAGTTAGCTCAACTACAGTTAGCTCAACTACATTCAGCTCAACTACATTTTGCTCAACTACAGTTAGCTCAACTACAGTTAGCTCAACTACATTTAGCTCAACTACATTTAGCTCAACTACATTTACCTCATCTACAGTTAGCTCAACTACATTTAGCTCAACTACATTTAGCTCAACTACATTTACCTCATCTACAGTTAGCTCAACTACAGTCAGCTCAACTACATTTACCTCATCTACAGTTAGCTCAACTACATTTAGCTCAACTACATTTAGCTCCACTACATTTACCTCATCTACAGTTAGCTCAACTACATTTAGCTCAACTACATTTAGCTCAACTACATTTACCTCATCTACAGTTAGCTCAACTACATTTAGCTCAACTACATTTAGCTCAACTACATTTACCTCATCTACAGTTAGCTCAACTACATTTAGCTCAACTACATTTACCTCATCTACAGTTAGCTCAACTACATTTAGCTCAACTACATTTAGCTCCACTACATTTACCTCATCTACAGTTAGCTCAACTACATTTACCTCATCTACAGTTAGCTCAACTACATTTAGCTCAACTACACATTGGTACATTTAGCTCAACTACATTTAGCTCAACTACATTTAGCTCAACTACATTTAGCTCAACTACAGTTAGCTCAACTACATTTAGCTCAACTACATTTAGCTCAACTCCACATTGGTACATTTAGCTCAACTACATTTAGCTCAACTACATTTAGCTCAACTACATTTAGCTCAACTACAGTTAGCTCAACTACATTTAGCTCAACTACATTTAGCTCAACTCCACATTCGTACATTTAGCTCAACTACATGTAACTCAACTACATTAGCTCAACTACAGTTAGCTCAACTACAGTTAGCTTAACTAGATTTAGTTCATCTACATTTAGCTCAACTACATTTAGCTCAACTACATTTAGCTTAACTACATTTAGCTCAACTACATTTAGCTCAACTACATTTAGCTCAACTACATTTACCTCATCTACAGTTAGCTCAACTACATTTAGCTCAACTACATTTAGCTCAACTACATTTGGCTCAACTACAGTTAGCTCAACTACATTTAGCTCAACTACATTTAGCTCAACTACATTTAGCTCAACTACAGTTAGCTCAACTACATTTAGCTCAACTACATTTAGCTCAACTACATTTAACTCAACCACATTTAGCTCAACTACATTTAGCTCAACTACAGTTAGCTCAACCACATTTAGCTCAACTACAGTTAGCTCAACTACATTTTGCTTAACTACATTTTGCTCAACTACATTTAGCTCAACCACATTTAGCTCAAGTACATTTAGCTCAATTACATTTAGCTAAACTAAAGCTTAACTACATTGAGCTCAACTACATTTAGCTCAACTACATTTAGCTCAACTACAGTTAGCTCAACTACATTTAGCTCAACTACATTTAGCTCAACTACATTTAACTCAACCACATTTAGCTCAACTACATTTAGCTCAACTACAGTTAGCTCAACCACATTTAGCTCAACTACAGTTAGCTCAACTACATTTTGCTTAACTACATTTTGCTCAACTACATTTAGCTCAACCACATTTAGCTCAAGTACATTTAGCTCAATTACATTTAGCTAAACTAAAGCTTAACTACATTGAGCTCAACTACAGTTAGCTCAACTACATTTAGCTCAACTACATTTAGCTCAACTACATTTAGCTCAACTACAGTTAGCTCAACTACATTTAGCTCAACTACATTTAGCTCAACTACATTTAACTCAACCACATTTAGCTCAACTACGTTTAGCTCAACTACAGTTAGCTCAACCACATTTAGCTCAACTACAGTTAGCTCAACTACATTTTGCTTAACTACATTTTGCTCAACTACATTTAGCTCAACCACATTTAGCTCAAGTACATTTAGCTCAATTACATTTAGCTAAACTAAAGCTTAACTACATTGAGCTCAACTACAGTTAGCTCAACTACATTTAGCTCAACTACATTTAGCTCAACTACATTTAGCTCAACTACAGTTAGCTCAACTACATTTAGCTCAACTACATTTAGCTCAACTACATTTAACTCAACCACATTTAGCTCAACTACATTTAGCTCAACTACAGTTAGCTCAACCACATTTAGCTCAACTACAGTTAGCTCAACTACATTTTGCTTAACTACATTTTGCTCAACTACATTTAGCTCAACCACATTTAGCTCAAGTACATTTAGCTCAATTACATTTAGCTAAACTAAAGCTTAACTACATTGAGCTCAACTACAGTTAGCTCAACTACATTTAGCTCAACTACATTTAGCTCAACTACATTTAGCTCAACTACAGTTAGCTCAACTACATTTAGCTCAACTACATTTAGCTCAACTACATTTAACTCAACCACATTTAGCTCAACTACATTTAGCTCAACCACATTTAGCTCAAGTACATTTAGCTCAATTACATTTAGCTAAACTAAAGCTTAACTACATTGAGCTCAACTACATTTAGCTCAACTACATTTAGCTCAACTACAGTTAGCTCAACTACATTTAGCTCAACTACATTTAGCTCAACTACATTTAACTCAACCACATTTAGCTCAACTACATTTAGCTCAACTACAGTTAGCTCAACCACATTTAGCTCAACTACAGTTAGCTCAACTACATTTTGCTTAACTACATTTTGCTCAACTACATTTAGCTCAACCACATTTAGCTCAAGTACATTTAGCTCAATTACATTTAGCTAAACTAAAGCTTAACTACATTGAGCTCAACTACAGTTAGCTCAACTACATTTAGCTCAACTACATTTAGCTCAACTACATTTAGCTCAACTACAGTTAGCTCAACTACATTTAGCTCAACTACATTTAGCTCAACTACATTTAACTCAACCACATTTAGCTCAACTACATTTAGCTCAACTACAGTTAGCTCAACCACATTTAGCTCAACTACAGTTAGCTCAACTACATTTTGCTTAACTACATTTTGCTCAACTACATTTAGCTCAACCACATTTAGCTCAAGTACATTTAGCTCAATTACATTTAGCTAAACTAAAGCTTAACTACATTGAGCTCAACTACAGTTAGCTCAACTACATTTAGTTCAACTACATTTAGCTCAACTACATTTAGCTCAACTACAGTTAGCTCAACTACATTTAGCTCAACTACATTTAGCTCAACTACATTTACCTCATCTACAGTTAGCTCAACTACATTTAGCTCAACTACATTTAGCTCAACTACATTTACCTCATCTACAGTTAGCTCAACTACATTTAGCTCAACTACATTTACCTCATCTACAGTTAGCTCAACTACATTTAGCTCAACTACATTTAGCTCCACTACATTTACCTCATCTACAGTTAGCTCAACTACATTTACCTCATCTACAGTTAGCTCAACTACATTTAGCTCAACTACACATTGGTACATTTAGCTCAACTACATTTAGCTCAACTACATTTAGCTCAACTACATTTAGCTCAACTACAGTTAGCTCAACTACATTTAGCTCAACTACATTTAGCTCAACTACAGTTAGCTCAACTACATTTAGCTCAACTACATTTAGCTCAACTCCACATTCGTACATTTAGCTCAACTACATGTAACTCAACTACATTAGCTCAACTACAGTTAGCTCAACTACAGTTAGCTTAACTAGATTTAGTTCATCTACATTTAGCTCAACTACATTTAGCTCAACTACATTTAGCTTAACTACATTTAGCTCAACTACATTTAGCTCAACTACATTTAGCTCAACTACATTTACCTCATCTACAGTTAGCTCAACTACATTTAGCTCAACTACATTTGGCTCAACTACAGTTAGCTCAACTACATTTAGCTCAACTACATTTAGCTCAACTACATTTAGCTCAACTACAGTTAGCTCAACTACATTTAGCTCAACTACATTTAGCTCAACTACATTTAACTCAACCACATTTAGCTCAACTACATTTAGCTCAACTACAGTTAGCTCAACCACATTTAGCTCAACTACAGTTAGCTCAACTACATTTTGCTTAACTACATTTTGCTCAACTACATTTAGCTCAACCACATTTAGCTCAAGTACATTTAGCTCAATTACATTTAGCTAAACTAAAGCTTAACTACATTGAGCTCAACTACATTTAGCTCAACTACATTTAGCTCAACTACAGTTAGCTCAACTACATTTAGCTCAACTACAGTTAGCTCAACTACATTTAGCTCAACTACATTTAGCTCAACTACATTTAACTCAACCACATTTAGCTCAACTACGTTTAGCTCAACTACAGTTAGCTCAACCACATTTAGCTCAACTACAGTTAGCTCAACTACATTTTGCTTAACTACATTTTGCTCAACTACATTTAGCTCAACCACATTTAGCTCAAGTACATTTAGCTCAATTACATTTAGCTAAACTAAAGCTTAACTACATTGAGCTCAACTACAGTTAGCTCAACTACATTTAGCTCAACTACATTTAGCTCAACTACATTTAGCTCAACTACAGTTAGCTCAACTACATTTAGCTCAACTACATTTAGCTCAACTACATTTAACTCAACCACATTTAGCTCAACTACATTTAGCTCAACTACAGTTAGCTCAACCACATTTAGCTCAACTACAGTTAGCTCAACTACATTTTGCTTAACTACATTTTGCTCAACTACATTTAGCTCAACCACATTTAGCTCAAGTACATTTAGCTCAATTACATTTAGCTAAACTAAAGCTTAACTACATTGAGCTCAACTACAGTTAGCTCAACTACATTTAGCTCAACTACATTTAGCTCAACTACATTTAGCTCAACTACAGTTAGCTCAACTACATTTAGCTCAACTACATTTAGCTCAACTACATTTAACTCAACCACATTTAGCTCAACTACATTTAGCTCAACCACATTTAGCTCAAGTACATTTAGCTCAATTACATTTAGCTAAACTAAAGCTTAACTACATTGAGCTCAACTACATTTAGCTCAACTACATTTAGCTCAACTACAGTTAGCTCAACTACATTTAGCTCAACTACATTTAGCTCAACTACATTTAACTCAACCACATTTAGCTCAACTACATTTAGCTCAACTACAGTTAGCTCAACCACATTTAGCTCAACTACAGTTAGCTCAACTACATTTTGCTTAACTACATTTTGCTCAACTACATTTAGCTCAACCACATTTAGCTCAAGTACATTTAGCTCAATTACATTTAGCTAAACTAAAGCTTAACTACATTGAGCTCAACTACAGTTAGCTCAACTACATTTAGCTCAACTACATTTAGCTCAACTACATTTAGCTCAACTACAGTTAGCTCAACTACATTTAGCTCAACTACATTTAGCTCAACTACATTTAACTCAACCACATTTAGCTCAACTACATTTAGCTCAACTACAGTTAGCTCAACCACATTTAGCTCAACTACAGTTAGCTCAACTACATTTTGCTTAACTACATTTTGCTCAACTACATTTAGCTCAACCACATTTAGCTCAAGTACATTTAGCTCAATTACATTTAGCTAAACTAAAGCTTAACTACATTGAGCTCAACTACAGTTAGCTCAACTACATTTAGCTCAACTACATTTAGCTCAACTACATTTAGCTCAACTACAGTTAGCTCAACTACATTTAGCTCAACTACATTTAGCTCAACTACATTTAACTCAACCACATTTAGCTCAACTACGTTTAGCTCAACTACAGTTAGCTCAACCACATTTAGCTCAACTACAGTTAGCTCAACTACATTTTGCTTAACTACATTTTGCTCAACTACATTTAGCTCAACCACATTTAGCTCAAGTACATTTAGCTCAATTACATTTAGCTAAACTAAAGCTTAACTACATTGAGCTCAACTACAGTTAGCTCAACTACATTTAGCTCAACTACATTTAGCTCAACTACATTTAGCTCAACTACAGTTAGCTCAACTACATTTAGCTCAACTACATTTAGCTCAACTACATTTAACTCAACCACATTTAGCTCAACTACATTTAGCTCAACTACAGTTAGCTCAACCACATTTAGCTCAACTACAGTTAGCTCAACTACATTTTGCTTAACTACATTTTGCTCAACTACATTTAGCTCAACCACATTTAGCTCAAGTACATTTAGCTCAATTACATTTAGCTAAACTAAAGCTTAACTACATTGAGCTCAACTACAGTTAGCTCAACTACATTTAGCTCAACTACATTTAGCTCAACTACAGTTAGCTCAACTACATTTAGCTCAACTACATTTAGCTCAACTACATTTAACTCAACCACATTTAGCTCAACTACATTTAGCTCAACCACATTTAGCTCAAGTACATTTAGCTCAATTACATTTAGCTAAACTAAAGCTTAACTACATTGAGCTCAACTAGACATTCGTACATTTAGCTCCCAAACAGAAATGTCTTATTCTGATAACATTATTTGTAAGTGTACTTAATAATACTGATATTTATGAATGTTTCTCATAAGCTGACACCAAGCAAACTTGAATAAAACTCTTTAACAGAGGCAAAGCTAAAACGTTTCTGAAAAGTTAAAGTGCATTTAAAGGCACTAAATGTATAGCTTTGCCTGGAATGTTCCACTGAATGGCCTGACACCATTTATCTTTAAATGCAAAACAAGAATTACACACTTTCTCTTCACTAACATTATTCCATAAGTCAGCCCCAAGAACAGACAAACAACTTTAAATTATACTTCAGTTTTTGTACATTTAAAGTATTTCTTAGTATTTACTTTTGCTTTAAACATTATATGAAGTACTTTATAATGACAAATAATGGATTCGTATTTTCCAAACATCCAACTTTAATAATCATTCCTGTAAAAACGATAGCATTGATGAAGGTCTTGACAGTATGTATAGATGTATGAACGTGGAGTAAATAATACATAATCAGAGGTTTGTGCTCTGACATGAGGAAGTCTGAATATTGTATTTTGTCCGCACCGTATCCATCAGAATAGAACAATTAAAGATAAATAAATGAGAATCCTGATCTGTGATCCCTAACATCAACAACGTGCTCTTTTGTCCATATTTTCCCTCTATTTTGAGTCACAAAAGAAGCCGTTTGCGAAGCATTGAAACCAAACCACATCTTGCAAAGAAAAAACCTTGAACTCCTTGTTCAGATTTGGATAATTAACACTGCTTTGATTCTCTATGGGTGCCCGGGGAGTCCATTTTATTAATCGTGTTTTCTTCTGCTTCTATTGCATGGCATTACCTTGACGAGGCGCAGTTATGTATAATGAATGAAAGGGCTTGCAAGAGTATTCATTATGTGCATGTGAAAATGGAGGTCGTATCTTTAATAAATCATGATTTCAGAGATGACTTGTCATTGCAGTTAATATCAACATGTTTTATAGCAAAAGAAGATGTGCAATGAGGTGAAAACGACAAAGGCTAACTCAATAAATACGTTTGTGAAACTTTTACTCAGAAGGAACTTTTACTGCAAAGTCTTTTCTCTGTATTCACAATCCTTATCCAAGTGTTGAGAGCTTCTGCACCAAGTAAGGGAAGAAACTGCAGTAAGAACCCTAAAGAGCGTAAAATGAAGCTTTTGGAGTTCATCTTTGTCATTAAATGAAGCTGTAAATCACAATATGTCATCAAAACTACACAGATTACACATTAGTGACCCTCACCTGGTCTGAGGGCTTTTAAAGAGTTTAGATTGCATCGATTCTGACCTAAATCTGCTAAATCTGAACATCTGATTTATAATATCGACAAAATGTGTCTCTGGATCATAAAACCCTATACAGTAGTATCCTGCTTCCGAAGAGTGCACACGCTTTTTTGCTCGCTCCGCTTGCTATCGCTGCTTTCCTTATTTATTTTGCTTTTTAATCAGTTTTTGTCTTCCAAACATTTTTGCTTTAGACTTTTTCAAGTAAACCAAGGATTTTAAGAACATTTTTCCAGTTTTAACGACAAATCTGACGCCAGCGACATGTCCGGGAGAAGAAGGGAGAAAGACTGTGAACGCTGTCGGAAATATCAACAAGAAATTAATGAGCTGAAAACACGGATATTTGTTTTGGAATCTGAAAAAGTTCTTCACGATACCATTCCTGTGTCAACCGACGGTAAGAAGAGCATACTTTTTACAAGAAAAACTGCTACTTTCAACCTAAACCGCAGTGTCGTTTCCAAAACTGTCTAAAAACCAGAAAGACCAGGCTGTTTCTTGGAACAAACTTGGAGCAAAGCCTAAACGATACAAAGATAACGTGAAGTCACCTAAAATACAGCTCACCAACAGATTTTTACCACTTTCAGAGATGGAATTAAATGAAAAAAGGAAAGATGACGTGGCCAAAATACAGCGAGGAGGATCTGTGCCAGGAGCCAAGGTCACGCAGATTGTTTTAGTTGGGGACGGCGCGATAAGTCACGTGACGCATGAAAAGATAAACACACATTCTTTTCCAAGCGCCACTGTTTCTGAGATAACGTCACTCCTTCCAAATATTATGGCTAAGCATGGAGGAGCTAAACAGCTGATTGTGCACGTGGGTGCAGTGGACATGCGGCGGGAACAGACTGAAGTTTTGAAAAAAGACTTCTTGAAGTTATTCGACCTGCTTGATAAAATGGAAATCAAAACATTCATAAGTGGACCTCTTCCAAACATCGACAGGAGGATAAACAAGTTCAGCCGGCTTCTTCAGCTGAACACATGGCTGTCCAAAGAGTGTACCCCTAGAGGACTACACTACATTGAGAACTTCTATCTATTCTGGAAACGAGAGGACCTGTTTAAGAGAAATGGCCCCCACCTATGCAGAGGTGGAGTGAGGGTGCTGACAGAGAACCTGCTCCACGCTCTGAGGCATTGGACTGGGCCTGGACAGGGTCCTGAGCAGATAGTTAGAGAAGAGAGGAATGAGAGAAGAATTCCTGCTCCATCAGCCAGAGACCGAGCCAATGTTTCAACATCAAAAGCACCACAACCTCAGCCTCCACCAAAGGATTCATCAGCAGCTGCTCCACCACCACCAGCAAAGGATTCAGCTCCAGCTGCTCCACATTCACCTCCACCGCCTCCAGCAAAGGAACAATCTTCAAAGGCCTTGGACCCATCTGTGACAAGCCCAGCAACATCCCTGTCATTGCCCCTGCCTTCACACCAGCCCTGGGTTCCCCCTGCAACATCTACTCCCACTAAAGATTCATCATTCTCCTTCTCATCTCCACTCTCACCCATGGGCCTTCCCAGCCATTTTGAAAGTCTGATCAAATCAGGCATTAAGATGGCTCCACTCATGCCCAATATAGCAAGGGCTATGTCAATACGTATCAACTCTTCCCTGCACAAGCCGACTACACCAACAAAAGCCCCACCACCCATCCCCCCTCGCCTCTCACCTGGTCCCAAACTCTCCTTGGCTACAAAAGCCCCACCACCCATCCAACCTCGCCTTTCACCTGGTATCTCCCATAGCTAGGATGCACTGGGTCTCAGCGTTGCCGGGACTTATTGTCACATTAAAAATCAAACCAACCCGGGGCCCTATGTAAAAAGAGCCCCCCCTAGTGCTATTTCTGTAGTCACATCATCACACAGATGGAAAAACAAAATGCGAGCCAGGCCCAATCTGAGAAATGTGATTCATATTCCCTGTGAAAAGATAAAGCCCAGTCCCACTGAAACTAGTCTGAAACTTGCTGTGCTAAATGTCAGATCCTTATGTAACAAATCTCTCTTAATTAATAATTTTATTTCTTCTTATAATCTTGATTTTATGTTTTTAACTGAAACATGGCTTGACAAAAACACAGGAAATGTAGTTCTGATAGAATCTGCTCCACCCAACTTTAAGTTTGAATCTGAAACACGAGAAAACAAAAAAGGGGGTGGAGTCTGTGCTGTCTTTAGAGATGAAATAATTACCCGCAGGTTGTCTTTTGGGGTGTTTTCATCATTTGAGTATGTATCCTTTAAAATGGAGCTAAAACGGTCTCCATCCATTCTCTTCATTGTTTTATACAAGCCTCCCCAGCACTGCCAACTTTTTATTGATGATTTTACTGAGATGCTTTCAGTCATATGCACAGACTTTGATGGTTTGGTCATTACAGGTGATTTCAACGTGCATGTTGATAATATTTGTGACAGAAACGCTAAAGAGCTTGATGCTGTCCTTGAAACCTTCAGTCTTACTCAGCATGTGAGAGGCCCCACCCACAGCAAAGGACACACTCTAGATCTCATAATTACAAAGGGGGTAAATATTTCAAATGTTAATGTGATCGATGTTGCTCTGTCTGATCATTTCTGTGTCTTCTTTGACCTGTCTGTTTCTCCTAAACCTCCGGTTGGTCCTGCAGTTGTTCAGAGGAGACACATAAGTGATGGCACAGGTGCACTGTTTATGGAAATGATAAACTTTGAAAATGTCTCATGTTCTAATGTAAATGATTTGTTGAACTCTAGTGTTTTGAATGTTCTGGACACCATCGCCCCTATAAAGGCTAAAATGGTTAAAAATAAGCAGAAGGCGCCGTGGAGAAATGATGATTCGGTCAGGGCACAGAAAAGGGAGTGCCGCAGGGCCGAACGGAAATGGCGCAAGTCAAAGCTCCAGGTTCAAAAAGATATTTACAAAGAAAAGCTGAACATGTACAACCTAATCTTATGTAGAACTAGGGAAAGATATTTTTTCTGAAATAATTGGAAGCTGCAGTAACAACTCGCGTGTCCTGTTTGCCACAGTAAACAGATTAACAAACCCTCCAGCTCAGCTGCCGTTAGAACTCATTTCCACATCCAAGTGTAATGAGTTTGCATTATTCTTTAATGACAAAGTTCAGGGCATTAAAAATGCTATAAATCCCACAATGCAAAAAATTACCCTAAAACCACCAAGACACTTAGAGCTAACTCACTTTGCACCAGTAACTGACAAAACTGTCCATGAGATCATCACCAGTCTGAGTTCATCTACATGCTGCCTTGATGTGTTACCCACCAGATTTCTAAAGTCTGTGCTGAACAGTTTGTTAGCACCATCACTCACATAGTTAACATGTCGCTTCAATCTGGAACATTCCCAATGTCTTTGAAAACTGCGGTCATAAAGCCTCTCCTAAAGAAGAGCAGTCTTGATGCCGCAGTACTGAGTCATTACCGGCCCATCTCTAATCTGCCATTTTGGGGCAAAGTCCTTGAAAAGGTTGTTTACCAACAGCTCACAGATTTCCTCTTCATAAACAACTCATTTGATGTTTTTCAGTCAGGTTTTAGACCTCATCACAGCACTGAGACTGCTCTTGTCAAGGTGACAAATGACATCCGCCTGAACACTGACACGGGCAAAGCTTCAGTCTTAATTCTGTTAGATCTGAGTGCTGCTTTTGACACTGTCGATCATGGGATCCTCTTACAGAGACTAGAGGACTGGGTGGGCATCACTGGCACTGCCCTAAACTGGTTAAGGTCCTATCTGGAAGACAGGAAGTACTTTGTTGAAATTGGTAGCTGTGTCTCAGACCACATGACCCTGACCTGTGGGGGGCCCCAAGGGTCAGTCCTGGGTCCCCTTCTGTTCAACCTCTACATGCTGCCGTTAGGTCAGTTGATACGCAGTGAAAATGTGTCCTATCACAATTGTGACTCGCCACGGCAATTGTCGGACCATGTCGGCCTCGGTGAAACTGAGAAAAACAGCATTTTACTTTTTTTTCCCCAAATTTGTGATTTTCATTTTTTTGCAGAATGTGCTAGTTGAAGTTATGAATAAGCCCCTGTGTGCTTCAGATAACACTATTGGTTGTCTTAAACGTATACATTAAGCTGTTAAAAATGTGGAGTTTTCGGGTCTTTTTCCTGCTCTCCTGGGGGGCGTCACCTTTTTCTAGCCAACGTGTTGTTTACATTTTCCACCAATCAGCTGTGATCCGCATGGCAGTTGCGTGCTCCGTGTTTTCCTCTCATTCCTCCAGATCGTCTGCAGAGCACAGTCTTCAGAGCTTACATATCCTGGACTACATTGCAACGGAACTGTTTACTCAGGTACACTTTTTAGGCCATAGGCTGTAACTCAGAATGTGGCTAGAAAATGAATTTCGCTCCACCACATCAAGACTACTTTTCAAAAGTGGTTTTCCAATCTCAAAGATGTACTTGAGCTGGGGGAAAAAGTTCTCCGCATGATTTCTGCCAGTATTTGAGAAAATAGGTGTCGAAGTTGCCAGTTTACCCAAATATGTGACAAATTGGGGTGTACACCCATCTTCATACCTTCTTATTTTTTTCATTCTTTGATTGATTACTTCAGAAATTCAGATTCTCAGAGACATTACTACTTTCTTGGAGGATGTAAAGTGGTGAGACTCTGGGTGCTTCAGTTTATGTGCAAACGTAAGTAAAAAAAAACAATTTTAACAATTTTGCATGTTATCGTTGCGCACTTGAAAACTCTTACTCCACATTTAGTATTCAACTGATGCTTCAACAATTACAAATTCTCTATTCTTGATTCATACTACACTATAAAAACATAATCTAAAAGTAGTATTTTAACCCTTTCAACACCAGTTGCCCATTTGAAGAAAGAAAACATAGGCTATTGGTAAAGGTTTTATTCTATAGAACGGATATAATTTTATGTAATGTATTTTCAATATGAACAAATAATTACAATCATAAAAGCAGTATTTACAGCGTGATAAACAGGTTAATTAACATGTGTATCTTTCGAGCTAGTATAAGGCAAACTTTCTGCAGAATAGGATATACATACAAACAGAGGAATGATATAAGTATGATTGATGTCAAAATGTGTAAGTACAACACTGGTTTGATTTTTACCTTTTGAGGACAAATATATATCTTGGCAAATTGACAGTAAACAAAGATCAACCTCCTCGGATACATTTACCATGTTAGACAATGTCAATTTATCACTAGCACCTACACACCAAGCTAGTAAGTTATAAAGTTCAATTGGCACAATCTTTCTGGCAGAGGAAACATTTAGATCCTCTGATGTAGGAGGCAGATTTACATCCATCCTAGGGGCACTTTTGACCGCTTGTTTCATCCATCCTAGGGGCACTCTTGACCGCTTGTTTCAGTGATACACCTGCACTGTAAACTGTCCTTGAGAGCTCTCGCAGTGCTGCATCTTTACCACTTTCTGGCACCATTTCTCCATCACTACATGACCTCTCAGAAACTGACATATCAGTTTCAGTTGAAAAATCCTGGTGGAGAAGTCCTGTCGTCTCTGTGGAAACCATTTCACTCAGGTTTCTTCTTGGTGGTTTGTGAATATTCAGCTGTGGTAAGTCTCGCTGTAATCTCTTCTTCAGAAGATCGGATCTGTAAAAATTAGAGTATTGATAGATTACTATTTTATTTGTGTTTTAGTTTTAGAATTATTATTTTATTTGTGTTTTAGTATCCTATGTTTGTTGTTTATTTTGTGTTGTGTTTTAACAGGGTAACCACTTTTCTCACTGGGTTTTCCCTGTATAAATAAATAAATGAATGAAAATATGTAGACTCCTGTAGCTAACTGGATTGGTTTGATCTTGAATGAAATTTCATGAATAAACATAGCTGTGATGTTTATCTGATCGTCTCTTGTTTTCTTTCATAAACAATAAGAATAATTTAATTACCGGTAACTTCCATGACCATGGTGTTTTTTGATGAATTTCTGGAACAGGGACAAGAGCATCTTCTGAGGATTTCCTGATTTTCAATCAGTCGTGTCCGGATGACACAGTGTCACAGAATGCTGTATATGCATCGCCATACTCCTAGACTTTAGGTAACCTGTATAAAGCAAGGAAATGCAGTGATTGGTCAGTGATTGAAATATACTAGCTCACTACAAACAGAAATTTGCTTTGATTCAAACGTCTTTAAAATTATCGTGTAGTCATTACAATAATTTTCAATTAAATTATGAATTTATCTAAATATATGGAAATATATATATTTTATTTGATTACCAAAATGTTACCTTTCATCACTTGTCTTCTTTGTCGGAAAGCTTGAGTATTCTTTGTAACACCTCTTGTGATAGAGGTGCCTTCAATGGCAACACAATCTTTACCTCTGGTACACATCAGGATGGATTCATCTGCTCTTGATTCAGCTGCTTTGACCAAACTTCCTAGTAAAGGAGAAGTAAAAGAATTTCAATCAAGGGTGAGCACAATCAGTAAACAATCGCAAAAGTTGTATTGCCCTTTTATTCAACTCACATCATCATACAGTCTTACGTACATTACATCTACACCTACATGTAATAAACTAGGCACATATTCCTATAGTGATCTGTTCTTTTCTTCTGTATCTACCTCTGGATCTTCCTGCGTTGCATCAATGAAATTTCCCCATGTGGGACAATAAAGGATTATCTTATGTGCAATTGCTGTTGGAATTCATGTGCAATTACTGTGAAATTCATGTGCAATCTATGTGCTGTCGTGACACATATTCATGTGCAATTACTGTCGTGATCACATGCAATGGTATTTATGTATTTATTTATTTGTCTATGGGAGTTTTTATTTATTTATAGGAGATCTTCTACTGAAAGTGTTTTTCAGACTTCCTATAAGTGATCTGTTCTTCTGTATCTGCCTCTGTATCTACCTGCGTTGCACCAATGAAATTTCCCCACGTGGGACAATAGAGGAATATCTTATCTTATCTATGTATATTTTCGCCAACTTATTTCACTGTGATTAGTCCTATTTACCACGAGCAAGAGAAAACACACATGCAAGAATCAGTATATAATCTACTCACCAGCAGTTCAAGTTTCAGCTTGGACCAATTTATATTTCTTTGTCTTGAGAGCCTCTTTGATACAGCGATCAACCTTCTGCAAATGATGCAAACTGCAGGAAGTACATCGCTTGACTTTTTAGATGATTTTGTCTTTACATCTGTGGTAGATCTCAGTCGTTTGGGAGAAGGTGGCAGAGTTGATGTGGTAGATTAAGCGTCATCCTCACCCTCTCCATGCTGCCCACAGACCGACTGTTTTGCCGCAAGCTTTTCAGCACTAGTAATTCGTTTCTTGTCAATGAAACGTCTATAGCATGTAGGGTGAAACGTCTATAGCATGTAGGGTGAAACGTCTATAGCATGTAGGGTGAAATGTCTATAGCATGTAGGGTGAAACGTCTATAGCATGTAGGGTGAAACGTCTATAGCATGTAGGGTGAAACGTCTATAGCATGTAGGGTGAAACGTCTATAGCATGTAGGGTGAAACGTCTATAGCATGTAGGGTGAAAGCCTGGCTTGTTACTTTCCAGAAATGAGAAAGATTTCCGTCCGAAGAAGCCACAGAAGACGTAGGATAGTTTTGTTTGGCGAAGTCATCGTTGTGACACAAACAGCTGCCGCTAACGCGCGGTCTATTCCGTCAATTTCTATTCACTTCCGAGCACAAGTCACCAGCTTCCTCCAGCGGACAACAGTCTGTGGCTGTGTTTGTTCTTTTTCTACCGCTGAAATGTGTGTGATGCACGTGTAATCCATATTTTCATAGTGTTTTCTATCGGCTCGAGAGACAACATGACGCTCCACGGGAGCAGCCATGTTTGATGTTGTTGTAGTAATCTCTCCCCTGATTGGCTGATTCAGAGGCGGAATAATTCAGGCGTAGGGATATTGCGCTATCAGGCTGAGAATATAGTTCCGCATTTAAGTTATCACCGTAAAAAAACTGGCGCGATGCGAGTGGAGAACTTTTGGTCATGAGCTAATGGTACAATGATAATTTTATATTTGAAGTATTTTTTTAGTCTTGTGACAGGTGTAGCGAACTTGAACGATACAGGCTACAGCCTATGGCCTATTTACTTTACTACTAAATTATTGCTTTAACGCTGTGTTTTAAGGCGGTCTCGTGATCACTTTAGAATCTTACTTGTCTGCTCCGGTGGAGCTAATGCTAAGCTAACATGTTGCTTCAGCGCACTCTGCAATACGGGCTTAATGTGACTACTTGCTGTTATCACCATGTTATCGGGTTATTTTTCGGCGTGGGTTGGCCCGTGGGTTGTGTGGGTCGTGCTTTGTGTCTGTTTTATGGTGCTAAACCGGCTGTAAGCCCCACAGCCCGGAGCTAAACGCAGCTATTCGGAGCTAAGTTGTAAGCTAAACTTTGCTATGTTATCGGGTTATTTTTCGGCGTTTTGTCTGTACAAATTATAAACTTATATAATATTTCTTGACCCGTGGGTCGTGCTTTGTCTCTGTTTTATGCTGCTAAACCGGCTGTTAGCCCCACAGCCCGGAGCTAAACGCAGCTATTCGGAGCTAAGTTGTAAGCTAAACTTTGCTATGTTATCGGGTTATTTTTCGGCGAGGGAAGAGAAAAAAACTACAACTCCCGATACCACTTCTGGTCACGTGGCTTACGTACGTTGCACGTCACGCACGCACTGCGTCACTCGAACCAATCACGCGCTTGCCTGGCCATTATCAGCTTCCTGTGTGTCTCCCTGTGCACGGTGTTGGGAGAGACAAAAGGACGGCTGAACCAGGTAAGCTTTGCGACTAAAACACCCGCTTTTAATCACTTTAATGTGCGCCGGTTTTAAACTCGAGTGTATGTTTATGTTTTGGTGTGCTGTTCTGCAAGTGTTTTGCTTTTACGAGCAGTGTTATCTCAAGTGATATATTGGGACATCTGCCGAGGGCAGATGTCCCAATATCTCCGCGTTTTGCATCTTAAATACACCGTTAACGTCACAATGTGAACTGTTATCTGTGAAGCGTGTTATTCCCATATTACTGTTAACCCTAAACCTTTTATCCCCCTTTTCAGAATTGGCAAAGACACCCTGACTGACATGACCTGTCTCTACGTGAAGTCTGCTAAGGAGCGTGGTAAGTGTAAAACATTATTTTGGTGATTTTCGTGTTTTAATGATTAGAGTATAATTAACCATAAGCAACATCTGTTTTTCAGGTGAGCCTGCAGTTTGTACATCAAGCTTCAGATCACTGTGGAAACAGCTTCTCCCACACATCAGAAGCTGCAGGCCACGCACAGATCATCAGATTATCAAGCGAGCATACATGAAGACCAGGGTTGACACTTTGGAAGACATCGCTGAGGTTAGTTTATATTATTTGACTACTGTAATGTGTAAACATTAGCCTGGCAAAACTTCAGTGCTGCTCTCTGCTTAAGATATGTTTCTTCTGTTCTCGTTTTTTTACAGTGTCGCCCTTGTCATCAGGTAGTGGAAAACAGCTCTCCTGAGTCTCACCTCAGTATCCCACAGCTTGTTGGAACGGTGGATGGCAAAGTGTTTGTCAAGAACTTGGACTGGCAGAAGCATCTGAGTCCCTTCTTCAGACGGCTTCCAAAGATCAAGAGTTATCAGCACTTCAGGTATTTATATTGAAACTCTCACATTGTGTTAAAAAAAAAAAAAAAAGTTAATGAGTGTTTTATGTGAAATAGTTAGCCATTTCCTAAATGTCCTGTTATTTGTTTACAGCTTTGATGCCAAGAGCCGAGAGTCACAGCACAGAAGAGTGCACAGACGAAGAAGAGGATGAGGATGTGATCTCTGATGTAATTGGACTCTTGTGGTGTACATATCATATCTATTATCTCATATCTCATATATTCAAAGCCATGGACCCGTTGCAGTTCGTATACCTGGCCCTGGCATCTGTTTATAAGAGTTCTTCTATTAAGAGTGTTTTTTAAACTTCCTGTAAGTTACTGTCCTTTCCCCCTGTATCTACTGCGTTGTAACATTAAAGGCTATCTTATCTTATCTTATCTTTTGTTGTTTGTGTTGAATCATTCAGTGCACCATTGTTGGTGCACTGAATCACCTGTGAATTATGTTTATCGACAAATGCAATGAACCCTATTCTCATTCTGATTCTTTGATTCTATTCAGGGCCTTTTGTAATCCAAGTATTTCCATTTTAATATAGTAACTTCTAATTCTGATTCAAGTCCAGTTACCATCAATAACAACACTCCTCTTGAGTCTTCAGTGACAGCTGTAGGAGGAAGGTGGTGTCAGTGTGACAGGGGGGAGGGCTTATCTCAATGAGATGCAAATGAGCCCCCCTGTGACTCTGGGCTCACTCCGGTGAGAAACTTTGGAAGCCGTTTTCTCAGTGAATGGGTTTGAGAGTTGTATACATTCAAATGACCACAACTTACTCAAATATTATCAGATCTACATGAGTGAGACATCATTGGAAAGCTTTGAATTCACACTTTCAGAATCTAACTCAAAATGTCTCCGGGTAGACATGTAACTGGATTGGCCACGGTCAGTCACAATTATGCAGACGACACTCAGATCTATGTTTCACTGTCGGCAGGTGAATATGGACCAGTAGATTCACTCTGTCACTGCATCCAACAGATCAGTTTGTGGATGCAAAACAACTTTCTCCAGCTGAACTCAGACAAGACTGAAATAATCGTTTTTGGCCCACAGAAACAAAGAAAGTGTTAGCGGTCACCTCCAGAGTCTCGCTCTAAAACCTACAAACCAAATTAGAAATCTGGGGGTAATAATGGACTCAGACTTGAACTTTAATAGCCACGTCAAATCAATAACATCAGCAGCTTTTTACCATCTAAAAAACATTGCCAAAATCAAAAATATAGTGTCAAAACCAGATTTAGAGAGACTTATCCATGCGTTTGTCTCCAGTAGATTAGACTACTGTAATGGCCTGCTCACTGGTCTCTCCAAACGAGTTGTAAAACAGCTGCAGTACATCCAGAACGCTGCTGCTCGGGTCCTGACTTGAACCAGGAAGTATGATCACATTAGTCCTGTTCTCAGGTCTCTGCACTGGCTCCCTGTGGCTCAGAGAATAGACTTTAAAGCAGCTCTGCTTGTGTACAAGTCTCTCCATGGCCTAGCACCGAAGCACATCTTGGATATGTTAGTGCCATATGAACCACCTCAGACTCTGAGGACCTCAGGGACCGGCCTCCTGCTGGTGCCCAGAGTCAGGACAAAACATGGGGAATCTGCGTTTCAGTTTTATGCAGCTAAAATCTGGAACAGTCTTCCTGAAGATGTGAGACAGGTTCTACTCTGACAATGTTCAAATCTAAGCTGTTTAGCTGCGCATATGACTGAAACATTTTTTTCTTTGCATGCTTCTCTTTTGTTTGTGATTTTATTAGTTTAGAAAATCAGTTGGATTGATAATTTTTAATTTAGTTAATTTTATTGTATTTCTGTTTCTGTAATTTCTTTGTGATTTGAATGCATTTTTCCTGCTGTGTGAAGCACTTTGAATTGCCTTGTGTATAAAATGTGCTCTACAAATAAACTTGCCTTGCCTTGCCTTGCCTACATATTACATTAAATGACACCGATTCTCTCTGAACCTTTCTCTTCAAACTACTACTTGGAGATTCATAATTAATAGAATCCCACACACGATACACAATCATAATAGACATTTTGAATTGTTATGAGACTACGGTTAAGTCTTTCCCCAAATAAAAACCCAAATTAAAGCAGAAATGCATTTGTAGCTCAGTTAATGTGAGGCTTGACTCACTACAGTTCGTTTAGTCAGAGAAATCCTCGTCTCTGTCAATCTGGAGCTTTGTCAATCCTGGAAAAGTCTCTTTCTTTCATCACGATCATTTGTAAAACCAAGTGCAAAACGAATCCACAATCTCTGAAACTCCGATCAAGTTTGATAATCGCTGCCGATCATTAGTTTCGATGTGAATTCCTTGCTGCCATAACTGCCAGTGTGGAGTTGGGTGGTGCATGATGGGATATTCTGACAAAAACTCTATTGTGCAGAGGTGAAACGATGGAAGATGACTCAAAGGTTTCTACTCTTTAAACCTTTTGTACCATGAACTTCTCCTGGAAGAACGAGGGACCAACTCATCCAGTAAAAGCTAAAGATCTAGATTCTACCTTCATCAAAAATATCCTTCGAAATAACACCAACAATGTTAAAATCTTTCTTCTTTTGACATATCGAAGCCTCAGGAATCATCAATTGCCGATATATGACCATTTTCCATTGACGAAACCAACTAGATTTTTCATATTTCGTTATATTCTGCTCCTAATCCCAATTCCTCCATTGAAATCACATGACACTCTTCCTCACCTTTGCCTCCAGTTCCCCCCCGTTCCATAACGTATAATGTATAGACTTCAAAGGCTCTAAACAGGGACAGAAAAGTCTACCTTCCCTCAGCCCAACTCCAGAAACTTGAATGAACGCGTCCTTTGGCAATTGCACGCTAGCGCTTACAAATCGATACTCGCCGCTGTATTGTTTTCGTGTGTAATGGAGAATATATATTGGCATGTGTCCAGACCGGAGCCTTTTATTGTGTGGTGAACCCGGAGTGATTTAAAGGGAAGTGTGCAGCGCGGCGGCCCGGGGCGGCTCCTCTGCAGCAGCTGTAGGTGCAGATGTACGGTGACAGAAATCAATACTGATTATTAAAGTGGGAACACCATCTCCAGCGTCCATTAATCTTCATTGGGCCGTGTTTACAGAGGCTGCGGTGGGCCGGCAGACGCACAAGGCGAGGGGAGCCATTATCTCTCCCCCGGGACGGCCAAACAAAACACTGCCGTTAAAGATACACACTGTCACAGAGAAGAGGCGGGAGGTGCGTGGACTTCCAATGCACCCGACTGAATGGATTATGTGGCTTTACCTGAGAGAGTGTCTGGATGAAGAAGTTTAGACTCTTTCTGAAACTTTTCTCACTGAGTTACTTTTGACGGCTTTTTCAAGTACTGACAGAGCAAAACCAGGACGATAGAAGTAAAGAAGAAGGAGAAATACAGCTCAGTTTATCTGCACATTTATTTACTTATAGATCAGTTTAAGCTGGAGCAAAGATAATGTAAGAAAAAAGAAGGTTCAAGTCTTTATATTGGAGGAGTTTCAAAGCACTTGGATACACAACTCATTTGTATCGGTATTGGATCGATATTGCAATGCTTGCCATAGTATTACTTGCTCAAAACAAAGGTCCCTGGTATCGCCCAGTACAAGTCTGAGACAGGACTAAATGAGGTCTAAAGGTCCATTCACTAGCGATGAGCGATGCCAGTGTTGTTTTCATTCGATCTGATACCAACTAATACTATGGCAAGTATTCCCATATCCAACATTGATGCCAATTAGTTCAATTAGTTTCATTTTATTTTGAGGAAAATATTCATAAAACATGAATTAGGCCTGACTCTGTTTCTCAGGAGGTTCCTGTCCAGCAGCAAAGAAAAGGAACAAATTCAGAACAAAAAACAGACACTACAGCACAATACCCACACACGCTACAGCTCACAGTGACCACAGCGGCAGCCTTCAGCCAAAGAGTCTGTCTGTCTTTTTAAATGTTCTTTAAAGCATCTTTCCAGAGGCTGGTGAAGGTGTGAAGGACCTCTGTCCTGAAGGTGGCACCAGGAGCTGCCCCATGTGACCATGATGATTGTATTTAAACAGCCAAACAATGATTTTGTCTGAAAGTTAAACCTGATGGACATGCCCTTTATATAGTTTCAAATGTATTCATGTATTTAACACAATTTATAGTCTACCAAGAGGATCGATATCTTAGTACTTTTTAGTAGTGATCTGCCCATCTCTTGCATTTACAGTTGTACTTTGTTTGGCCCAGAGTTAATCCAGATTTGTTCATTAAGTCTTTTGTTCATGCTTTATTAAGTCTAATAAAAGTACAGTTACACTGGGAGCACTGCCTTTAGCTTTGATTACCGAACACATTGGCCGTAGCATTTTTTTCAATTAGCTTCTGCAATATTAAAAGATCCATTTCCATCCTGCTTTGAATTATTTTCCCCCAGTTGATCTTGTATTGATGATGGAGAGAGTGACCACTGCACAATGAGAGTGACCACTGCACAAAGAGAGTGACCACTGCACAAAGAGAGTGACCACTGCACAAAGAGAGTGACCACTGCACAAAGAGAGTGACCACTGCACAAAGAGAGTGACCACTGCACAAAGCTCGTCCCAAACGCTCTCACTGGACTTCATATCTGCATTAGATTAGTTTTTGCTTCTCCTTAGCTGTTTTCTCTGCTCGCTGTCAATATTTTAACCCTTCTCAAACACGCTGAGATCTTTTCCATGACCACGGGATGTGTCTTTCCACGTGGTTATTTCAGAAATGAGAAGCCACTCACTGAAAGATCATCCCCTGCAGCAATTAAAAATATAAAAATATTTTTTTATAGACAGCAAGGCCAAAATGCATTATTTACAGCAGTGGCTCGCGGAGCTTTTAGAGCCAGAGCGGGCAGCAGCTTCTGTTAGAGCTCTGCACAGGCGCTCTGAGGACCACACAGCCTCAAACCCATGGGTCGGCACTAGATCAGGCACCAGCTGGGTCACGGAAGTCAGAATCGGCTCCAATATGGCGGCCCTCGTGGTGGCCCAAAAAGACAATAATTATATGACGGCCCTCGATACGCTTCATACACTGGGTTAGGTTTTGGGACAAGAGAGCGGATTTGGACCCAAGAGAGAAAATTATTGCCTGAACTGTATCAGCGGGACCGGTCTTGGTCGCCGTCGTGCTGGGGCCAGTAACTTCAGTTTCGGTCGCCGCCATATTGGAATTCTGACTTCCGTGAGCCAGCTGGGGTCTGATCTCATGCCAACCCAAACCCACGGATCCATGCTCAAACCACACTGAATAAACCTGTGTGAGAAACTTAAATGTTAGTAGATTGTGCCCTAACTGAGCATGTGCAAAGGGGAAGCGAAACTCAGACAATTTACTGTGTGTCCTCCCTTCTCTCTCATCTTTTTTTTCTTTATCACTTTTGAGTGTAAAAGTGATCCACTATATATTTAGTCTGCTTGACTATCCATGAAAGTCACCGCAAGATTTACACAATAACAACTCATAGACTCAAAAATGAAATGGACACTCCCCTTTTTTTTTGTTCTTTCTAATCATTAACAATTCATGAAACCTCATCTCTCCAAACACACATTCACTCTCGCTGTGAAGAACCAACCCCAGAACATATACAGTCCGTCCTGAGGGGAGCTGCAGGCGCTCAAAGCTAAACCAGATCTGTGCTTATAGTTGGGGCTTCACTGAATTCCTCACCGGGAATCAGACGAAAGAGAAATAAATAGAGCAAGTTCACATGGAGTTGAAACTGTCAGATACATTATGCACAGATGCTGAGTACAGGCAGATAAAGTCAGCTTTGCACCACTGCAGTAACTATGTGCCAGGGAGATGGAAATACCACAAAATGAATCCTAAAAATCTAATTAAATTCTAGATGGGAATTGCGGAATAACTCCCAATTGGAGCGGCCAGGAAAAGGGCTGTTTAGTATCTAGAGTTATTCACTTTAATGAGAGGAATAAATAAGTGGGTGCTGCCACTACCAAACATGCCAATGCCAAACAATGAACTGGTGGGAAATGATTATGAATGAATGTAATAATAGTCTTTTTTCTCAAATTTCTTCAACTTATCAGCAGGACTAAATACAAATGTTTCATTAGTGATTCTACCCTGAGACAAACAGGCATAGTTCATACTACCAATCATTCTAAAGAAACCCAGTGGAAAAAACAATCAAGTGCGCCAGTGTGTCTTCTCATTGAGCAGAAAGCTGAGCATAAGATCACAGCTCTACCTGTTGCTTCAGCCTGTTTGTTTTACCTCAAGGATCTGACAGGACGTTAGGGGCCGGCCTAGACCTCAAGCTTTCATTATGTCCTGGAGGGAAGGAAGGTTTTTTTAACCCAGGGGTCTCATTTATAAAACGTAATGGGGAGTTCGGCCTAAAAATGCTGAACTTTGTACACACTTTTAGTAAGAACTACTCATTGTAGGTCAAGTTTTTTAAAATCCTAAACTTAGTGACATACATAGCCTTTATGTAAATAGACTTGCTTTATAAATGAGACCCCTGGTACAGTATATTATAGGTGCCTGAGGTGATTGACAAAATAGGACACTGGCAACACTTGTATTGAAGTATTGTATTGTATCTTGTTTAAGTATTTCAGTAACAAAATCATAGAGCGCTTTTTTGAATTGTGAAAATGTAAAATACCCAAGAGTAGTAGTTTTAGACCAATGTTTGCAATGTTGCGTATTGTCAGTTCTATCTTTGTTCTGTTTGTCACCAGCTGAGCTACAAACTACTCATTTGTTTGTCTCTTTGGGCTGGACCTCGGCATCCAGTATTGGGCAGCTGATACTTTCTCCTCTGCACATTTACAGTTTAACACTGAGACAAAAACTCCTGACCAACGCAGGGCAACATGTGCTAACAAAGCTATAGAGTGTCCCAGGCTTCCGTGGGCTCTCAGCACTCAAATTTGGTATCAATTTCCAAATATCTACGATAGAATGTTGATAATACCACGTTCGCGTTCACAACAACATGAGCATGGAGTTTTCTGGTCAGGGTTTGATGCGAGACTGACCTTCATGGCTAATGTGGCATCCCACCGCAGATCAAATAGCTGCTGGTTCAAACCTCAAACAAAGGGAATACTGTCATGTGACAGAATGGGCACCGCATCGCCGTAAAAGGATAAAGTTTCATGATTTGTGCGGCTTTACACTTTAATTTTGTATTCTTGCCTGTACCACCACTGTTTTGTCCAACCTCTCATCCTATTTCACCTTTACTCTCTCCTCCCATTGGCACATGCTGCAATAATTAAGCCTACAGTCTGGTGATGGAGCAGGAGAGCTGGCTTGTGACACCCGTGCTTGGGGAGCTGATCTGGGGGAGGCTGGATTGGAATAAAGGGGGGTGTTGGAGGTTAGCATCTGTTGCGGTCCCAGACGATGCACCCAGGCCCTTCAACCTGCTCCAGAAATGTTAATGACATTCCCTCCATGCATATCAAACGCACATCTGCCCAACATGCTCCAACTCTCTGCTCAACACATCCAAACTTTAGCATTAGCTTAGCGCCACCACTGCTGTGCAAAGTTCTCTGGTTTCAAATCAAAGTGAAATTCATTCATTCAAATCCAAACTCGTTTTCACCAAAATGTATTACAAACTTAAAAGTAATCTAGACAATGTGAACAAACTGCTAAAAATAAGAATGTAATAATGAATCATATAAACAGAATTCAGCCCAGTGGTAGGCTGGCTAGCACTCTCACTTCACGGCAAGAAGGTTCGGTGTTAGTATCCCTGACTGTGTGTGATTTGCATGTTTCTCCCGTTGTCTGGGTGTGTCTCCGTGTTACCTCCATCAACACCATAGGTAAAATCCTCCAGCTAAGGTCCTGACCAAGACTAGCACAAGGTCTGTAAATGTGTTGGCTGGCGTTGCACTGTAGCTTCTGACAGGTTGCTCCAGCGGCATTTGTGCGGTAGTAGCTCAGTGGCAGGGAAAAACGTTGAGCGCTCTCTAAGTTCTCCGTTCTGTGCATGTAAACATAGCGAGTGAGAAACAGAGAAGCTTTTAGAAGTAAATTAAACTTCTCTCACCTTAAACAAACAGTGTTATTGCGTCTCTCATTGATCCTGCAGAAATCCATGAGTCTGTTGAGTCTGCTTGTTCTTTCCTCCCTTTTTTGTCACCTTGTTTGGTGTGATACAGACAGATAACATGTCTCTGTGATTGGCTAATTAATTCGTCAATCACACCCCCATTCGAACCCTGAGAGAGACTTTTATGCATGATTTAAGTTGAAACTGTAGCACCCAAAGGAAAACCAACCCAGATACACTTGAGAACATAAGACATTATCAGTCGATTGTCGATATCTATAGATGTACACTTGGTATGTAAGGTTAAGGTACACATTATTGTCCCAGGAGGGATATATGTCGCTGCATTTGACCCATTTTTCAATGTGCCCTGGGACCCATCTCCCCCATCTCCAGATCTTTTGTTTTAGGCCTGGTCAGGACTACCTTTGCTGGAGGATTTGACCTAATGTGCACCTTTGTGTTGTAACAGGAGCAACACTGCACAAAAGTATTATAAAGCTAGTCTGAAATGAGGATTTTCCAAGCTGAGTTTAGCTGATACTATTTGGTCATTTCCTGGTATGATATTAATTAGAACTCAACATAAAATACCCCCTGTGTTTCTCGCACAGTTGTTAGTTGTTAGTAGATGGAAGGACCTGACAAAAGCCCGTTCATGGCACACTCTGGTTGCCAGTTATATTCCCGACACTTGCACAAGGGCTCTGCTTTCTCCGTAAATAACAGCTTGGTTTCAGGCGGTCATGGGACACAAGAGTTAAAAGCAGACCATACAAAAATTGGACAGAGAAATGTTAGTGAGTACAGTAAAGTAGAAGTGATCAGTGTGGTTGTTATTCTTGTGTTGCCTCAGCAGAAATAACATATATAATTAGAGATGTAATGGACACATAGCGTGTGGTTTGATCGACTTGAGATAGAACTGCTCACGGTATGAACTCAATTATAGTAGTACAAATGTTTAGAATTTAACTGGTCATCTACAATATTTCAACCATGTAGCTACTGTATTGTAGTTTAGTCCAAGGAAAAATGTGACCTGACCGCCATTGGGAAAAGTATAATGGCCTGAGCTGAAGAACTTTTTCGTTTTTAGCTAAACTGATTATATATTAGAAACAACACATTCAAAACACAAGGTAGGTTGTGGATCTGAGAACATTTTATTACTTGCCTGGTGAGCAAGTCCTACTTTATGGTCAGACGATCACTGCTTTGTAGCATATCTCTCAAATGTAAAAGGCATCTGATCCTCGTAACATTCAGAGCCAAATGTATAACTTGTTTGACCTTAGATTTCCTGCGTTAAGGGCTTTGTTTATTGATTCTGCTGAAATGTTCACTCTTTCTCAGATACTATTATTTGCTGTGGCTCCCGCGTACCACACGGTGATGGAGGAGGTGAGGATGGACTCAATGATGGCCGTGTAAAACTGCACCATCATCTCCGCTGGCAGCTTTGCTTTCCTCAGCTTCAGCAGGGAGTGCATCCTCTGCTGGGCCTTCTTGATGGGGGAGCTGATGGTGGGCTCCCACTTGAGGTCCCGGGTGATGGTGCTGCAGAGGAAGTGTAAGGAGTCCACGGTGGTGATGGGTGAGTCTGTGATGGTGAGGGGGGGCTGGGCGGATGTGACTTTCCTAAAGTCCACGATCATCTCCACGGTTTTCTGGGAGTTGAACTCCAGGTTGTTACAGCTGCAACAAGAACACCAGCCGGTCCACCTCTCTCCTGTAGACAGACTCATCCCCGTCTGAGATGGGCCCGATGAGGGTGGTGTCAATGAGACATTCTTCTCCAGCCGCACGCACTCCCTCCAATCCATCAGGAAGTCAGTGCTCCACCTGCAGGTGGAGTCAGGCACGTTGAGCTGGGAGAGCTTGTCCTGGAGCAGAGCAGGGAGGATGGTGTTCATTCAACACCTCCCTCCCTATTTGTAGTCTATTTACTAATGACCACGCCCCCTGCAGCCTGTTGATCCCTGGAGGAGCGTGTCCCAGACATGTGGGAGCATGGAAGCTCCTTTGTCTCGGTTTATAGTTGTTGTGCCTTGTTTCCTTGTTTCTCGATTACCTCTTGTATCCAGTGTTTGTCCTTCTGTTCCCAATTTTGAGATGTCCCAGTCCATGACATGATTCTCCCATTTGCAGTGACCTGATATCTGATAAAGACGGCAGCTGATGCGAGAAGTAGCTTAAGGGGAGAATAAATGTCATATCCTGGGATTTTCACAAAAAAATACATTATGTGCATTAATATCTTTTCAAAACAAAAAGAGAGAAAAAACACACAGGGAACAAAAAAGAGCAGTCTGTAGAAGTCAGTCTGGCTTATGTCCATTTGTTCATTTTCAAATTCAGTGCAAAAGCCAATCTTTCCACTTTATAAATGTACAAAGTTATTTCAGTCCAGTCCTTGAGAGTTCCGTCACTGTCCACCATCTCCTTGTTACTGCTTTCCACAGGTATCCAGTTATTGATTCCATTGTGGAACATTCCATTCCAAATGGAATGTCGGTGTTGCAGATGGTCTTCGGCGCCTCATTAATCTCAGTCAAGGATTTATGACTAATAGGACATGAACACAAGATAGTGATGAGCTTTGACAACCTCAGATTCTCCAACAAACAGTGTTTCTTTGTGAATAATGTGCATTTTGACACGTTGTTATACATTTTCCAACAGAATTCTTTCCGAACATGACATTTTGTGGTTCTCCATTGGGAAGTGCATATTTTCCCATTCTTCATCTGTAAAAACACAATCTCCTAGTTTTGACAGTATTCCTCTGAAGAGTTCTGATTTCAGTCGAAGGGCTAGTGTTGTTTTGTTTAATCTTCACCATTTCTAATCCAAAATTGTTAGGTTGACATGCGAATCATTCATATTGCCCATTACAGCTCACGAATTTGAATCTTGAAGCATGTTTCTCTTCTATTTCATGTGTTTGTTGTGACCCCATCCACAGTGCACCACATTCCCATCCCCGCTACTGTGTCCGCCTTTATCCTCGCTGTGTTCCACTCCACATGAGCCGCTCGTCTACAGCCTCGGACGCCAATCAAACACTCCCCACTGGCCCTCAATCTGCAGCAGCCCTGTGGCCCCGGGCCCCTGAGACGGGAGAGGGGGCGAGCCAGGGTCAGCCTGCTCCATGTTCTCATTCACACAAAATCCTCACCGCTGTTCTTTTCTCATTACCCACAAGCGCCGGGGCTGCGCTAGCTAACCCCTCTGGACAACAGCTAGCTCCGGCAAAGGTCAAAGAGCAGTGGATTACTGAAAGTGCGTTTGTTTTTTCCATCTTCTTTACAGCTCACTTGAAGGATTGTGTTTCTGGTTTAAAGGGTACATTTGGATTAGTCAAATACCAAAGAACTGTAGAATAATTTTCAATCGTTATTCTATGCCTAAAAGATTACAGGTCCAAATGAATGCTAAACCAAGTCTTAAATAGGACTGCACCGTTACAGTAGTAGTAACCGAGCTAAATCATAAATAACTAAGGACTAAACTAATTAAGCAAATACCACCATTTGATAACCATTGTAATAGGCTGTTTGTTAAGGATATTGCTGGGGTCATTACTGTATTCAAGAATTGAATTAAAACTGTAATTGAAAGATGTAAAGAATGAAAAACAAACTCATTGATGATTTATTGATCAATGTTGATGAAGCAGATCTTTCCCTTGATGATACAAAGCGATCTCTGTCACACACATGATTTTATAGTACTAGTTGGAGGGAGGGCATCAGGCACCTTCAGTGAGAAACCGGGTTGAACCAGTTAATGAGGACAAGGACATGTAAGAGTCTTACACCACAAACCTTATCATATAGATTAGATGTAAAGCACATTCTAAGAGTCAGCCGAGCTACATGTGTTCCATAACAAAGTATCATTACCCACAAAATGGTATCGATAACAATGGTATTTAGTCACTACCAAGAAACGCACACTCTATATGTGTGTCTGGATGGAGTCAACATGTTATGGAGGCTGGACCTAATTCACCTTTCATAAAAGTCTCGCCCCAGGACAGATGTTTGGTGGAAGCCGCTAAATGAGACCTCAGTACATTCTACACAGTGTTTGATTATCCAGGAAGCAAGAAGTTCTCTCCTGGCATTGTTAGTCGTTGTGACGGTAAAACCCCCCTTGGCCCTGAAAGTCGTGAATAAATTATGAACTAAATTAGGATAGATTAGGATGCTTGGATTGAATTAGGTAAGTAAGCAAAATACATTTGGACTGCAGCAAAGAGTTTAAGATGAATTTGTTCTGTTTTTCATGTTTTTAAATCTGTGGAGCCTTCTGTGCTGGGGCCAGGCTTGTGGGCCCCTGGTTGAGGTTTGACGTTTCACCTCTCCTCTGGTCCTTATGTCCTTTGTCTGCAGTTGACTGAAAAGCATTTTATGAATAAAGATTGCGAAAAATCTGGTACACCACCTCTAACTTTGTACTATTACTCATATATATAGTAATAATGTTTCTATAAAGTGCGTCACTGATGCCAAATCTTGCCCATGGATTGGAGCCGGGCGATTGGTCGAATCATGATCTCCTGAATTTTGATCGTGAATGCTGCAATGCACTTTCAGAAGAAGCAGATTTAGTTAATTCATCAAGATACAAAGTTCATAGGTTAAAATCTAAATCGTCATCTGGCTCACAGACCACAAACCTTTCATACCAAGGACCACCTGAACATACTGGGCGTTTTGAGCTCCACCAGACCTAAACAAGGACTAAACCAAGTCTAATGTAACCAGATCTAAACTAGTCCTAAACTATGGTTAGTAGTTCCATGTGAGGACTAAGATAAAGGAGGATTAAACGTATGTCGGAACAAGCACATCTTTCCCGAATCCCCAGAACTACATCCACCACACCTCCACCCGTCACCTTCCATGTAAATCCACTGATTGCTTCACTTCGAATGGAGCGAGCAGCTTATTGTTCTGGAATAATGACCCCATCTTGTTGTCACATGTAAGGACGGCCTTCCCGGGCACATTCAGCTGTTCACACGGCCACAGCTTCAGATAATTATGCAGCCAAACAACAGATCGATAAAAGCGTTTATTTAGAATGGCTTTTAAAGTGGAGGTTCGTTGGTGCATTGTAGTGAACATCGGACAACACGGAAGGAACGAGGCGTATGATGGACTCCCACTCTCTCACACTTAGGAGCATGCTTTACAATCAATTATTTAGAAGTTGCTATTAATTATTAAGCAAATGTATTAAGGATTCAGTGAGAAAATCCACAGGAATTTGGATTTGCATTTCAACTCCGCAGATGAAAAGTGTTGAAATAGTAGGCCTAAATACTTCAATACTCATGTTTTGATGGTTTAACTAAGATATAATTCATTAGGGTGTGTTTTATGAGGATAGGGTATAAGTTACTAAGTATTAAGTACTGTTATACTGGAGAAAGTCAAACATACGCCGCAAACCTGTATATCACAACTTGCTTTGTACTTTGAAGTAGTAGTAGTAGTAGTAGTAGTAGTAGTAGTAGTAGTAGTAGTAGTAGTAGTAGTAGTAGTAGTAGTAGTGGTAGTAGAAGTAGTGGTAGTAATAGTGGTAGTAGTAGTAGTAGTAGTAGTAGTAGTAGTAGTGGTAGTAGTAGTAGTGGTAGTAGTAGTAGTAGTAGTAGTAGTAGTAGTAGTAGTAGTAGTAGTAGTAGTAGTAGTAGTAGTAGTAGTAGTTGTAGTAGTAGTGTTGGTACGAAAAATACTAGTTTAGTGTACAAGTATCTGTATTCTGGCACAGATACTCTCATTTGTGTTCAGATTGCAGTTACTTTCCTAAACTCAAAATAATACATTGTAGTACCTGATCACACAAACTGCATAATGTTAGTGAGAGAAATATGCAATATTTTTTTAACAATATAATATAGTATTATAATATAAATTCCGTAACACATGATCAAAGTATTCTTCAGCAGCAACAGTAGTAGTAGTAGTAGTAGTAGTTGTAGACTTGTTACTTGGGATCAATAAAGTATCAATCCATCTAGCTATCTAGTATTACTCCAGTTGGTCTTCTGCCGTGTCAAATACATCGCTTAAAAACTGTTGCTGTTACCACTGGTATTACCACTGTTCCTTCTGATCCCATCCATATCATTCTAGAAGCTTCTATTGTAATCCTCTTTCCACTTGAATTATTTTACATATCTGCCGCTCTTAATAGCAAATAAGTTGTACACCGACACAAAGCAGTTTTCAGGCAGCACTTTATATAATAGTTTGGCAGTGAGACTTTTCCCTTGTTCTCCACTCAACGCCGAAACAACAGAAGTGCTGATCCGTAGCATGTAGATCCATTACTTTGCATGAAATGTTCCACAGTATTGCATTATCCAACTTTTATTTATTTAATTACAGGCATTTTCTGCCTAAGAAATGTTTGGCCTCCCAGCAGGTGGTTTACCCTCAGTTAAGATAAGATAACCCTTTATTTGTACCACAATGGGGTCATTCCAGTGTTGCAACTAAACTTTTAAAACACTCTTCAATTAGATTACATTTTGGTAATGGCCAAAATCACAGCCGCAGTTTCCTCGATGGGCGACAGTGAACGAGAGAAGGAGATTATACTATCCTCTGTCCTTAGACCCTCCTTCTGCATGGAAAAACTACAAAACGCAGTTGGGAAAAAGTAGAAAAGCTGGGGAGAACCACAGTGAAGGAGAGATCCTACTCCCACGGTCAGGCTGCAGATGCTCCAGGACAGACACGCCTTCATTTGCAGATGGAATGTGGAGCCAGAAACACTCAGGTTCATCTGATATAGAAAGTTCATCCAGGCAGATGAAGAGCCATTCAGCAGATGAAGAGCCATTCATCCAGACAAGAGATGGCTCCTCCAGGACGTTGAGGGGCATCTGGATCTACAGGTCAGCAATGAACAGACACAAGTGAACTAAAACAGAAAACATTTCATCTTTTACAATGCAACAAAACTCTAAATTAAACAAGAAATGTAATTGTTGTGACGTTAAAGGTACTTTTACATAATATGCAAGGCTTACTTTGGCTAAACTTTTAATAGCTTTCTAAAGTTGTTTCTTAATCAAAGTAAGCCTTCCATAAAACCACCTTTAACATCACAACGATTCTATTTTACACTTTCAAAACATCATCTTCTTTGTTGACCGCCTCCGACTGAGATTACCCCAAACTTTTCAATATCTAATTACACCCTCCTTCTTTCCCTCCTCTCTTCAGCAAACCATGTGTATTTCTCCTCTCGTCGATGGATAAGTGTCTTCAGATGTCGCTCTGATGAATTAGCAGTAAACAATCTAGAAGAGCTGTCAGTAGCGAGCCTTCTTCTATATTTACTGTCCGTGGGCGCCAATAATGATAGGCTGCGCGCCGTCGAAATACAACGAAAGCTTGCTGTTATTCATATCGGAAATGTATCAGTGATTGCGGGTCGGAGGAGGGCTCGTGGAAGTGTGAAGCGCGAGATGATTACGCCGGCGCGTGTTGTAATTGTGTGTCATCGGGCCGTACTTATCTGGGTTAATAATCGTCACGGCGTCGGGGAGTGGGAGAGTGTCACAGGAATCTATCAGCATGTTTAATGGAGCCACCGACGGTCAATGAAAAATGCATCAGATCGGCCGGATGAGGGGGGACGGAGCCGCCGCCGCCGCACTGGGAATTATTCATGAAGACGGATGAAAAGGGAGTGGTCAGTGGGCTCTCGGTTTATGACCTTGACAAATAAAGATTCCAGTGTGAAGTATGGGAAGTATCAATCGAAAATCAAGAAAGACCAAGAAACATGATGTAAATTGCGTAAATTACAAACACGACTCTGCGTTTTAAATCTGTTCAGTTGTTTGGCAGAGCTGTGTTTGAGAATCATTGATGTGAAACGTAAAGTAACGTCAGGTAAATTAGACTTTGTTCTGCCTTTGCTCCGGGTGCCACACCCTGTTAGCAGCATTGGGCATGTGCCATACAGTCTTCTTCTTTGAAACACTATCAAGTACTTTGTGTATGAATCGTCTTACTAATAACTGAGATCAGTGAGGCCTTGGGGACAATTTTTGACACCACCATGCCACTTTCAGAACTATGTAGTTGGGTCTCAGGACTCCTGCCATGGACACGGAGTCAGCCCTATGTTCCCGAGACCAGGATTAGGGTTTGGGTTAAGGTTATATGCTGTAAAACCATACATTAATGCACAGTTATTGGGGATGTGGAACCTGAACCAGTAGCCTATGCTAGTATTAGCATAGTCCTCCATTCATAGAAAAGGGGGAACATAGGTACACACCCCATGGACACAATAAACAGTTACCGAAAATTGTGGGAGACAAATTGCACTTAGAATCAAGGACTGGACTAGCATTACATCGAACATTTTCAAAATGGACAAAATGGGACGTTTGGTTTGGTTTTCTATGCCTTGATTTTATTTTATTTTTTGTTGGATGTCTGCTGGTTTTGATTTTTGTTTCTAGTTTTATTCTATTCAGTTTTTATAGACTTGTGACTGATACACTTGTCATACCTTGCTTTGCAGTTCCTGGGTCTTCACCTCCAGTGTTTGAGCAAGGGTAAGGACTATTTTAGCTGGAATATGTTACCGACTACAGTATGTTTTAGTTTGAAGGGGGGAACCGGAGGGAGTGGCCAGAGGAAACCCAGGCAGGAGAACATGCAAACTCCAGACAGAAAGACGAGATGCGACGCAGCCGATCTGCCGCTCACACATCACATTTATAAATACGCAAGCCATTCTTAGTATCTGCTTTTCCCTGAACTTGCAGAGGGCAGTTGCCGGGTTTGTCTGACCAGCCAAGACCGCATGCTTCGACAAAACTTTACAGAGACGTTCTGGACTGGAACTATATCCTGTCTGCTCGATTTCAGATGGCTGTGATTGACAGGCGGATTAACCAATCGGAAAAACACGAATCTGAAGAAACGTGGCGGCTTCTGGGGGAAAAGGGAAACGAAAATAACAGGACTGGAAAAGAATCGACAAGCGAAGCACTGAACTTTTTTGTTAGGAAGGACAAATTAGCGGCTTTTTTGTTGTCATTTTTTGGGTTTTGTTTTAAGGTTTGACTCTAGATCCTTCTGAATTCAAAAGACTGACAGAAAATACTGTTCGTTGCTGTGTCATATATAGTGATTGAGTGGTGATTATGATTCTAATTGTGATAAACTTCATCAAATCCAATATTTTTTTACCTCATTTAGCTGTGGTTGTCTCTTTTCTTCATCTCACGTTTAAAGTCCTGTCACACGAACTGTACTCTATCTATTCATAAAAAACGTTTAGTGGGTGAATGCACAGTGAACTAGTGGCTACTATGGCGCAAACTGACCCTTAAACTCTGTCTCAAGTTTGCAGAAATGTCCCACTTCGACTGAGCGATGTGACCGAAAATGACATTTTACCTGGCAATGGCATTCCATTAAACCTGTCGTGTCACGGAGCATCTGAACCTAATTAATAAGGTTATGAACATGACCGATGTAATTTGACTGCGGAAAGAAAACTGCCGGGATACAATGCATAATATATGGATTCTTATAGTCGGAGGAAACCGCAGCGAATCAAAGGGTAATTGACTTTTCAAGGTGTTGAGTTAAGCTTGGCGACGCCGAACGAGCGCCTGTGGACGTGGAGTCTCCTTTCAAAGGGTGGTTAAGAATAGACGGAAATCCTACGCCTTTCCTCATCTTTCTGTTGTGTGGCCGAAGGCGCCAAGCATTTGATACACAAGCACGAGCCTTTGTGAGGATGACGTATGTTTTGATTACACTCGACCGTTTTATTCCCCCATCAACGGCTCAGGTGACGGGGATCGGGCCACTCGATCTGGGTCTGCGAGCGGGGGATTTCTTTGTGTTTGGTGGAGAGTCTTTTTATGTACAGTAGGTATCGGTGTTGTGGTGCGGTTATGGGACGGGCCGATTGTCCGTTAGGGTAAACAGTTCCTTCTTAAGTTCCATAGTCAATATCGAATGTGTCATGTCCCCATTATGAGAGGGTTTCGCAAAGAATGGGCCACAGGAATAAAGACTAAAAAGGACGATTAGCATTTTAACGCTCCAGGACAAAGTTCTCAGGTGACGGATATCGGTAGCGTGCGGTGACTTTTATGAGTAGGAAAGCGGACTTGGGATGATCATCCATATCAAGACGATGACATAGAATTACTAACAAAAAAAAAGTCTAGACCTACATAATGTGTTTTACCGAAAGGCCTGCATTTGACACACTTTAGATACAAACCCTTTCTTCACAAATGTCTTCTAGTCACTGTATCTCTGTAGCTGAGCCTGCGGTACTACTGCCATTTATTTTACTGGTCACAGGTCAGACAGATGCACTCATCAGGCCACAAACATCACCTTAAACAGACAGATAAACCCTAATCTGTCACTCCAAGATGACGCAAATCAAAGCCACGTCTTTCCTGAAAGAGACTTGGTTAAAAACAGCCACACATTTTCTCATTCTTCTGTAAAAGTCCTGTTATTCCCTTATCGCTGTTGTAGCTACACAAAAACAGACTCAGCCACAGCCAGTTCCGTCCAAGCGGAGAGGGAAGCGCCGCTTTTCCCAGCGAGCCGGAGCGGTCATCAGCCTCGCTGGGCCACAGAGGAGCTGCCCTCGCTCTGCCTCTCACTGCTCGCTCTCGGGGCGATGCACGCCCACAGCCCACAGCTCTCATGGGACTCTGCGCTGCCCCGGAGGCTCAGGCCGCGGGGCAAGAAGAGAGTCACTGGGCACTGTGACTAGTGTGAAATCAAATAATGAACTGATTTATAGTTTGTAATTTTGGGAAATGGTTACAGTATTTATCTCCTTTTGACATCGGAAAACGGGTAATGGGTCGTTTCCAATTTTGGTTTTATTTTGTTTAATTTAAAGCAAAAAAAACAGAGGGAGAGAAAGCAGAGGATCAGGACAGAGGGAGAAGAGAGGGACAGAGGGAGAAGAGAGGGACAGAGGGAGAAGAGAGGGACAGAGGGAGAGGAGAGGGACAGAGGGAGAAGAGAGGGACAGAGGGAGAGGAGAGGGACAGAGGGAGAAGAGAGGGACAGAGGGAGAAGAGAGGGACAGAGGGAGAAGAGAGGGACAGAGGGAGAAGAGAGGGACAGAGGGAGAAGAGAGGGACAGAGGGAGAGGAGAGGGACAGAGGGAGAAGAGAGGGACAGAGGGAGAGGAGAGGGACAGAGGGAGAAGAGAGGGACAGAGGGAGAAGAGAGGGACAGAGGGAGAGGAGAGGGACAGAGGAGAGACAGAGAAGAGAAGGAGAGGGACTTTACTCGCTTTACATCGAGGAACCACTGGGGGAGAGTTGGGTTAAGTGTCTTGCCCAAGGTCACAACAGCAGTATTCACCTGAGGCAGCTGCCATCGCATCGCCAACCTGTGGATCTGACCGCTCTGACCGCTGACCATGGGATCAGGAGAACATACAGTGAAGCACGATGCTGCGGTCAGCAGGAGAAAGGGGGAATCAACATGAGTGTGAAGGTTCTGTGCACATGAACTTAACTGTAAGCACTACCAGAGAGCACTTCAACCATATTTAATACTTCTACTTCCTGGTACTTTACTGCTTGTGCCATTGAAGTACTTTGTAATTTTGTGTTGTTGCAATTAAAAATATGTAAATCATCTTACCGAGCGTCACAGAAGAGCCAGTTACAAGCACTTTAGAAACGCACATGCAGAAAAGACTGATTGTGTGTGATCTTTTGTATGTACAGGTGTTGTTTTAAGTGTTAAGAGCGTTAATTAGTTTTAAAACACAACGCAATTGCTTCTCCGCCAAGTGTCTTCAAACGCTCCTTGTTGTTTAATGTGTACTTACTACTTCAATCGTTTAATGCGCTTTAACCAGGGCCACAAACTCAAACCGTTCACCTGTGAATCAGACTTTTCTTTGTCTGTGAAGGTCTGAGATATCACTTATTTCTGTGCTTTACATGAAGTTAGTTCCCTCACCTGTTGCTATGGTGCTATCCACAGTCACTACGTTTACGATCTATGTCACGTTTAGACCAGTCTTTCAAAATGCATGTAAACCTGGGAACTGAGGGGTCTTGATTTGAATTGGAAACAGTCTAATATGTAGGAGTGTGTGGAGTTGCTGGGAGCAGACGTGTGTTTGGACGTGCTGCACGGATCATTGTGGATTAACACGTGTGATTTTGTTTGGATCAGAATTAAAGTCAAATCTACCAGAGCTTCAGTGTTTTTATCTGCTCAACAGAGAATAAATTTGAGCAATACAGTTCCTCATGTTAGCAATTATAGCAGAAAAGTTTAGGTACACGTAAAGGTTATGGTGTTGTAATGATTTACAGATGACAGATGTATTTGAGTGACACACTGTAGAAAGATGTAGATGGCTTTGTGCAGTGGTCACTCTCATCATCAATACAAGATCAATTGGTGAAAAATAATGACACACTGGATGGAAATACATCTTTTAATATTGTAGAAGCTAATTGAAACGATTCCACAGTGAATGTGTGCTGTGATCAAAGCTGAAGGTGGTCCAACCACATCTAAGAGCATGAGCCCCTTTTTCTGTGGCCACTTTGTGTATTATTGTACATATTCTGGAAATAGGAAATAGTTCTTTTGGCATGTAAAGCGGAGAACATCTCATGGCATTATGAAATCACAATCTGAAATGAGATTTATAGACATGTGTAGTGACGTGTGGACTCAGTCAGTAAATCATGCTCTGAGAGAAACGAGGCCTGGTGCTGTTTAAGGTTCTCCACCTGTATCTATGCATTGACTGGCCTTTTTTCTGATACTCACTGCACTCACAAGAACAAAGGCTCATGCAACAATTGTTTTTGTATGTAAAAAAATAGCCTGAAAGTAGTTACAACCTTAAACATATAGTAAATTGAGTAAGACATTTTTATCCATCAACCAATTTTGCACTTGAAGATGGTAAAAGTCTGGTCTCTGCCACTTTTATGCCTCTGTTGGATTATGCTGATGCGTTCTACATAAATGCAACTGCAAAATGTCCTTGGATACTGTGTATCACTGTGTACTGAGATACACAGGCAGTGAGAGGCTCATCCACACTGTGAACTCTATGCCAGGGCTGATGGGTCTTCTTTAGGTGCAGGAGCTTCACACATTGGATGCTCTTGATGTATAAAGTTATACGTGTCTGTGCAGCTTCCTCCTGTGTGTCCTGGTGCAGAGAGGAGGGTCATCATGGCCTGTGATCATGTGATCTGTTTGTCTGTCACTCCTTTGAAGACTGATTGGAGGAAGCGGTCTTTTTCCTTCGAATCCCGACAAATTGCTGCATGTCGTCCCTTCTCTCCGTCGTCTCCATTTCACACTACATCTGTCTTGTCTGTGCTTTGCTGGTGGTGCAGCGGTTGGTGGCGTTGCACTTGTGTGGTTGCTGCCACCGTGGCTTTGTGGGTTTGAGTCCGGCCTTTGACATTTGCTGACTGTTTACGTCCCCTCTCTCCCCTTTGTCCTGACAGCTAAAGACTCTTGACCAAACCAAAACATTCTGTCCTGTCTGATAAAGCCCATAGGCCAAAAATGAATAAATACATTAAAGCTCTTATTTTTTTCTTCTGAGATGATCAGGGTGTGTTATAGGTAACACATGAACATTTGGAACACAAATTAAGACGTAAAGGAGCCTTGCATTTGTGGAACAGCCTGCTTTTCTGTTTGCTTTTGCTTTTTGCCATCTTCTTTTCACCTTTGTCATTGTTCTCTCTGATCCATTATCTCACTCAAAAGCGTGTTCACTTGAGACAGTGGAGACCGTTTCAGACCGTTCTGATCCACTCCAAAGCAAAGCAAAGCAGTCACGTCTATAGCCTCTTACTCTAGGACCTAACTGACTGGATCTGAGGAAGACTGAAGGACTGGAACTATAACAGGATTCATAAGCTGCACTGCATTATGTGTAAGTAGAAATTAGAACAACCTACATTAGTGAGTGAATATACTTTGATTGAACAATCACATGCATTTAGCCCAAGACTGATTATCAAGCTAACATTACCATGATAAAAAGTACCATTGTCCTCTGTCTCCACTTTGAGAACTGGCTAACCTCAGGCTAATGGCAAATACCTTTTAAGACGCGCGAGAATTAGCATTTGTCTCTGCACGCCGCGCTGATCGGATCACTCATACTGAGTAATCCACTTTACATGTCCCATCTAATAATTTCCGTCAGGTAATCAGCAATTTGCAATGGATTATCTTTTGAGAGTTAGCCTCCCGACCCCGTTAATCTATTATCATTCACCCTTGTGTAATTTCATATTAAACTGGGTGACAATTCATTAGGTGGGTGCCCGGTCCCTAAGTGCCCGACACAACGCAATTACAGCCAATAGTGAGGGGCCTTGACCTCCAGCAGGCCCTTGTCATCCCGAACAGTAATGCTAATGGAAGCAGAAGACTGAGAGGACAAGTTTGCACCCGTCCTGCCAGCGGAGAAGCAGAGCGATCTGACAGGTGACCAGGAGTTCCTTGGAATAATTTAAGCATTACAAGGAACGGAACATTAGGGATGACCGGGCAAAATGGAGCTTGAGCAAGGGGTCAGAAAGAAGGCAGGTTATGCAAGGGAGTTTGAACACGAGCTGAAGGAGGAACTGACTTAGTGGGAATCTAGGGCGCCTGCTGATTTGTTTTACCTTAATTATTCAAAGCGTTTTCTCAATGTTCCTGTCATGGCCTAAGATGGTAAAATGGTAAAAAGATCAAGACATTCACACATTAATACTAAAAATTTATCTAAAATCTTTATATACATGTTTTGACCAACCATCTTCACCACTTTCCATAGTTTGACCATTTTGACCAAACATATGTTTGACCAGGCATTACCTCAGAAAAGCATTGCTAGAATTGCGCTAACATTTAGCCCAAAGCTAACATTAGCATGCTTGGATATTGATACAAATGTGGGCTACAGAACCACATGTATTTGTGTCTGCATTCAGCACAATCGAACTCCTGAAGTCTGTGTTTGCTCTTGCAGTTGTTGAACATTGCGAGATAGTGCAGCTCTTCTACATTAAAATGAATGGATTGCTCAGTGGTCCGTTAGTGGATGTTCCCTCAGACGCCGCCGAATGTTTTTTGTTTGTATTGTCAATACATGATTTAAACAGTTGTAAAAGTTCACAGTATTTTCCTGTTGCACGATTGCACAAAGCGGCAGTTGGAGCCAAGATTTTAATTGAGTTCAGCGTTTAGAGAATCCATGATTATTAGAGTCTACACGGACTCTGGACCCTGGAAGAACTGTTCTCATTACAAACATTTCAAACTTGATTTACAATAGGAAAGAAAAGGCTCAATACCACATTTGAAAAGACAATATGATGTAATTTCAACACAATTACAAGTAGTTTCTTTAATATTACCATGTGGTCTTAACAATGACTTCAAAACTTATAAAAACTTTCAAAATCAAGTATCTAGTTTCAATATTTTAGTTTAGCTTTGGTTTTGATTAATATCTGGTTATTATTAATGAAACGCTTCCATTTGTATACATCTGTGTGTGTTTGTAAGATAAAAACATGCTTTTTTAAATATATAAATCTAAATCAGCGTTGTCCTTGTCCAACACATAATGTCTGGAGTGACAACATAAACGTCGGACTCATGGTGTATCGTACTTTATGCTCACAAATTCATGGGATTTCTACAAGTAAATGGAATATCCTCCACACCCTGCAGAGTCTGTTTTGAATTGCAGCTCGACGGTGGAATATAGATGACATGTTTGGCCCCGTTCCAGAGTGATATGGACCGCAGGTGTTCTGAGGTGGAAGGAAGTGGCTCCTCGCTCCAGGTACAGCCTCTTCTGTCAGCCTCACCATCTCCTATGGCGTTATCCTCTGCGCCGGGCCGCTGAGTTCATGTGAAAACTCTCAGCCAATAAGAATCTACGTCCACATGTTAATCAGCAATTATGAGAAGGTTTGCATAGCTTCATATTCATAAATAAAACATCAGACTTTTGAGAGTGAAACCCATTTATTTTGATCTGCTGAGTTCGTAAAGGAGAGATATTATCAAAATTGACTTGATGTAATTTTTTACCATGTTGTTATGGTTTTCCTTTAACATTGACACACTCAAATGTGGATTTAGACGGATGCATGCGTGTTTAAGTCATTTTTATTCTGTTGTATCAAAGACGCCATCGCTCAAAACATTAATTTTTTTTACAGATTTGCGTAGCCATTTTGACACAAATGCTTGTTACCATGAACTGCTCCTCTCCATAGTCAGCATGGTACGGTCAAGCGCAGCAGTTTTCAACCAGAAGTCAGCAAACTTGTCTCTTTTATTTAGTTGTTTTAGACTAGTATTGCAATTTAAGATAACTATGTAATAATGTTAGTGTCATGTTGACAGCAGCCATTCTGCTTAATTTGTCCCCTGCGCGTCCATATATAAGAGCAACAGATTTGGTTATAGGCTAAGCATGAAATACAAATATAAGTGTCACCCAAATGTAAGAAGTTGGAGTAGAATTTGACATTAAAGGTAAGAAAAGATAAGATAAGATTTTATTTGTTCTACAATGGGGAAATTACAGGGTTGTAACACAAGTAGGTACAGAAGTAAATAATAAAGAACAGATAACCTAAAAAGGTGCTGTACCTGTCTTGAAAATGATAAAAAATTGAAGTAGTTCATTTGAAACTGTTTCCAAAGTTATTTCTCACTTTCACACGTATTCCGGGCTTCATAATTATAGAGTTTATAAGTGCCTTTTAGAACCCAGCGCGAGTTCTGCCGTCACGATAAAGCTAACAGCAACTAGCGTGCTAACCACAACTAGCATGCTAAAAATGTACTTCCTGTAGTTGTCTCATTCCCTAACAACTGCTTTTACATCTCATATTTGTACTTGAGCAAAAACTAAATGCAAAGCTCAACTATTGATCAAACAAACAAACAAACAAACAAACAAACAGAAAAATAATTGTACTGCTTGGTATGATCTAAAGCAGGGCTGGGCAATTATTTTCCTCTGAGGGCCATATTCAAATCTAGGCAAGTAGCGGAGGGCCGGTCCGCGATCATTGGTGTGAAAAAAATCCATTAAAAATAATAAAATATAAAATAAAATATCACTTTTCTGTCAAATATAGGCTATTGAATCTACTATTTAATTCATTTCACGTCATATTTATTAAGGATACAAGTGAAGACAGATGTTACAGTTAAATGGAAACTAAAATATTTCTAGGGGCCGGATTAAAACATGCCGAGGGCCACATTTTACCCCTGGGGCCACAAATGCCCAGGTCTGATCTAAAGTGTTAGCTAGTTAGCCCATCAAAAATGTGAGAAGTTGGCTTAGGTTTGAAAACTTTGAACACTTGAATTATGGCAACTAATTAAGAAAAAGGTCGCATTCCTATGGACCTTTTTTTTGGATGGGAAAGTAAGATTCAATGGGTCAAACGCAGAGGGACATTCCCCATGTGGACATTACAGACTCTCCACCTTACATCAGTATCATTAATCATTTGAAAGTTGGTGCAAACAAGTAAAACTCAGCTTCAGTACACTGTGAAGTCTTATTTACCTCAAAACAATCCAGAACTGTCTCCAAGCCGACGACCAGGAAAACAACAACTGCGACTTTGCCTAACTGCTGACTGAAGTGACAAGTTTCCACCTAAGTCGGTTTCTGTCGTCGGAGGGGCACCCATTGGGAGAGGCATGTGGCAGCACTTCAGAAGGTGTTGAATCTCACAGGTTAAACTTAGAGTGAGAAGCGTGGGCCGTCTGTATCCACCTGCTCCACTCAAATCCTCTGTGGACGCTATAGAATGGAGAGCAGACAGGCTTGTACACACAGGGAAGAGTTTGCTCAAAGTGACTGGAAGTTCCTTGTTGTTGTTGTCAGGATTCGGATGTGGAAAGGATGGTATTTGTGTGGCTTGGCAGGGTAAATGCACTTTTAATAGCATTAACAAAGCATGAACAAGTAAGGTTTATGAAGAATGATTACAGATTAATTACTACATAAGATAAGATAATCCTTTATTGTCCACACATGGGAAAATTCCATTGTTGCAACGCAGGTAGATACAGAGGAAAAGGACAGATAACTTATAGGAAGTTTAAAAACACTCTTAATAGAAGAACTCTTATAAACAAAAACTCTTATAAACAAAAACTCTTATAAACAAAAACTCCTATAGACAAAACCTCTCATTTCCTGATAAGGAATGGAGGGGAAAAATAAAGATAAAATAAAATAAAAACAGCTAGCATAAGACAAGATAATACTTATAATAATGGTAAAATAAACACTCTATCAGTTACATGCACATGAATGTGACACTATTGCGTGTGAGCACGACAGTAATTGCACATGAATATGACGGTATTGCACATGGTTAAGTCAGTATTGCACGTGGTTAAATCAGTATTGCACATGGTTAAATCAGTATTGCACATGGTTAAATCAGTATTGCACATGGTTAAATCAGTATTGCACATGGTTAAATCAGTATTGCACGTGGTTAAATCAGTATTGCACATGGTTAAATCAGTATTGCTTGTGGTTAAATCAGTATTGCACATGGTTAAATCAGTATTGCACGTGGTTAAATCAGTATTGCACATGGTTAAATCAGTATTGCACATGGTTAAATCAGTATTGCACATGGTTAAATCAGTATTGCACATAGTTAAATCAGTATTGCACGTGTTCAGGGCTAACAGTGTTTGTAATAAAGTCTGACAGCAGCAGGAAGGAAATTAAGGGGTAATAATTAATACTAATAATTAAGGGGTTTAGGTTTGAAATATGATTAAATCGATTAATCGATTAAAAACTAGATTGAATGTGAACTGTATTTTAACAATGCAAGATTAGTTTGCCTGAAATGTCAAAGTAATTTAATACATTTAAGCAATGAAGCAATCAAATAAAAACACAGTTCAACATTTTTACTATTAAAAATAGTAAAAATAGCGATCCCCATTGGGCCCCTGTTAGAGGGGCCCAATGGGGATCGCTTTAGTGCCAGATGATTAGGTAAAAAAGTACACTGACTCAGGTGAGAAAAAATGGCAAAGCACAAAGGCTTTTCACCTTATTCCATAAATTGGTCTGAGCATCTCCATCTGTAATCCTCCCTCCAGTTGTATTGTTAAGATAAGGCTGCTGACCTCCAGAGAAACAGTTGTTGGTCACATGAACATTGGACATTTTACGCAAATCAGTCTACTTTATAGCATAATTTATAGCATAAATTATAATATTATTTTAGTATAACTTTTCCCTCTTTTTTCCTTGAAAAATAGGTCTCCGTCTCAATGATTTTGTACCTGGTACGCTTAAAGTTAAGGAAATAAATAAAGGGTTTTTGAGACGGACCTAGCAAAACAAAGCTAGCACACGTTAGCAACAGCTGTTTAACGATGCACAGCACTCACGTCTAGACCAAATATACTATCATTTCCAGGGTATAACACATCGAACTGTATCTAAACCCAATACTTTTCATACAGAGTCGCCAGAAATAAGAAATTAATGCAAAAAAAAATTAGAATAAAACAGAGAAGAATTTACTGATGTTTTAGCCACGTCTCACAGTCAAACAAACCTTTTTTTGTCATTTGATGAGATCGGCCATGTGTTTAAAAAGTATAATTCAGGCATGATCTGGGTTCTGAAATGATATTTGATACATACCAAGTTTAGAAAGTTTTGAACAGTATGGTGTAAAAAGTTAATATCATGACATTGTTGAACAGGTCCAATAATTATGTTGAAACTCATAAAAATACAATGAGATTTCCCCCTTTTATGTAAGTCTACAAAAGACATGAAGCACTGCACAAATCAAACTCAAGAAATAATATCCGGTTGTATTTGCACAAAATGACAGGTTTTTATCTAAATGTAAAACTGCTCATCAAATATTGAAGTGGTCCGGGCGGTATCTACAGTCCGAGATCTGTGAGCAAACAAAATGGAAGTATGTGAGCAAAGTTGAGCCTGATTGGTTGTGTCCGATGCCAGAATTTAATAACATCACACGTGGGACTACAGACGGAGCAGGAGGCTGGAGGATAATTGGAATTCTTGCAGCTTTAGGCACAATCATGGTGGACTTTATGAGGAAGTGATGGAAAAACAGCTGGTGGTGGAGATATAGGCCAGCGCTGGGCTAAAGTTTGCAGGTAATGCTGAAGTAGTTTTTATACAAGCTAACTTCAGCAAGGACGTACAATTTACAAAAGTACGGAAAAACAAACGTACAGAAATGGATGTGAAGTCTATCGATTTGAAGTGATATTTTCTTTATGTAAATTGAAAAACTTTATTATAACCGAGGACCTTAACAGATAATTCTGCCAAAACATACCAACTATTAGCAAACAAAAAAGGTAGTAGTACTAGTAGTAGTAGTAGTAGTAGTAGTAGTAGTAGTAGTAGTAGTAGTAGTAGTAGTAGTAGTAGTAGTAGTAGTAGTAGTAGTAGTAGTAGTAGTAACTCCAGATTTACTCTAAAGCAGTAACACAGCAGTGCAACATACTCGAAACAATTGCTATTAATATGAATTGGTCAGACGATCTATACCAGGAATAATTAACGCTTTGCTAAAATTATGTTGGGATGTAATTAATTTAGAAAATAAATAAATAATAATATTAAATAATAATACATGGTATAATAAATAAATAAAATAAAAATAAATAGAAAGAAAGAAATGTATGGCCTACTAAAACGCATTAAAATACTGGTGAAGTTTTCGGTTTATTTTATTTCATTTTTATTTATCAATGTTTTGTTCAATTCGTTTGTATTTTAATTTTTGTTGTTGTCATTTTGTGTGTTTTAGTTTTTGCAACTGTATTGTTATGTTAATTATGTTGTTGTTAAGAAAATAAAAACAATAAAAAAGAAATGATGTTGGGCAGGAAATAAGCAACTAAAGTAAAAATAAACTTTCAAAATAAGTTATATAAAATAAAATGAGTCACGAAAACTATGTGCACCACATCAGGACCTCAAAGAATGACTCATGACTAAGAAAAGTGTATTAATGAACTGGAACGCTCAATTTTACAAGGACAAAAGTTATGAAATCAGCTCTCTTGAAATACCTGAAGGCCGGACCATTAGGATCGGACATATAAACCAGACACAGATGCACGGACTGGCGGGGCAGCAGCAGCTGTGACGTCTCCAATGTAAATTGACGCGTTGAAATGTAAATGTGTGCATGCAGCTTTGCCTACATCACGTGTCGCCGTAACTCCAGGTGAAAGGGGAACAGCAGTAGCAGTAACAGTGGTGCTGGTAGAAGTAAAATATAAGATAAGATAAGATATTCCTTTATTGTCCCACATGGGGAAATTTCATTGGTGCAACGCAGGTAGATACAGAGGTAGATACAGAAGAACAGATCACTTATAGGAAGTCTGAAAAACACTTTCAGTAGAAGATCTCCTATAAATACATAAAAACTCCCATAGACAAATAAATAAATATATAAATACCATTGCATGTGATCACGACAGTAATTGCACATGAATATGTGTCACGACAGCACATAGATTGCACATGAATTTCACGGTAATTGCACATGAATCACGACAGTAATTGCACATATGACAGAATTGCACATGGTTACATCAGAGTTGCACATGGTTAGGTCAGTATTGCGAGCGTTCAGGACTAACAGTGTTTGTTATAAAGTCTGACAGGAGCAGAAGGAAAGACCTACGGAACCTTTCCTTCACACAGCGAGGGTGGATCAGTCTCTCACTGAAGCTGCTCTCCAGAGCGGACAGAGTGTCCTGCAGAGGGTGAGACTCATGGTCCAGCATAGATGTGAACCCTTCTGTCCCCCACCTCCTGCACCGAGTCTAAAAGCGATATTCATCAGTAGTACAAGTATTATATTGGTAGTAAAAGTAATATTCACTGGCAGCAGACCCAACACACCTCACCAACACCTTTTGCAAATACTGATCCTTGGTTTAATTACATTGTTTTAAAATCTAGCTAGTGTAAAGCCATCACGATTGGCCCAAGAGGTTCAGACTTTTGAGAGAACCAAACTTTCCCCCTCGTTCTCTTGTCTCCTCCGCCGCTGGGCCCATGCGAGGAGTCATGCGGGGGGCTTAAGGCTAGTGCTGCCGCTAAGCCTCCTCCACTGCTGATCCAGAGGAAAGCAACACTACGGGAGGAGAGGGGGGGAGGGGAGGGAGGAGGCCGCGGGAGTGAGCCGGGATTATGGAGATGGATCGGGGGTGTCGGTGATGGGCAGCCAAACGGTGAGAATGAAGGCAAGAAACAGTGAGCGGCAAGTCGTATCAAAGTAAGGGAGAATCCGAGTGGACTAGTGTGGATGGCAGGGGAGAGGAACTGAGCAGGAGCCTGAGCCGAGTCGGAGCCATAGGGAGCTGCGTCGGGGAATAGGTTTGAATGGAAGATATGATTCCAAAAGGGTTCATATTCCAGTTGTGATGGAATACGGATGCTTAAAAGTGGCTTTTGAAGCAAGTAGTTCAAAGGTATGATAATGTAAAGCTTGGATAAAGTAAAGTTAGTGAACGCATCTTCTCTCGCATTAAACTTAAAGGTGAAGAATGGAGTTTAAACATGATGAATCTCCAAAAAATGCTGCAAAGACAAATAAAATATTGGGACAAACCAATTATTCAAAACATGTAAATCATATTTTAATCATTGTTAATGGTTAAGTGCACTATACAGATGCTAAAATAGATCTATCTATGATATTCTTTATTCGTAAATATTCTCCATCTACAAGTCAACCGTTATCCACTTTTGGATGCCACACTCACTGTTCCATTATGGGCGATGGGGCGACGCCCCTCCTGGCAATCAGCCAATGATGTCAAATGGTATTCAACAATTGTTTTGTCTAAAAACAATAACATTTGTTCAGAATTATGTTATATTATTATTAGTTTAAATATGTAAAAGGATACTTTGTCTGCGGCCTGCTGCGTGGTGCAGCCTGAGTCTCTTTTCTACGTACGTCGTGGGGCTGTTTGACAATCGCCCCTGAACCTCATGGAAAAGCAATGGGAATCTTTAGCCAATCACATTCCACTATGGAAAAAGCCATAGGAAAACATTCTGAAATGGACGATTTCTTCATCGCCCATTTAAGCGTAGTGTTTTCGCCACGAGCGAAGCAGTTTATTTAAAACTGCTTCTACAGACGTCTGTGCTCAAAGGTACGTCCAAAACGATCCAGAATGAACTCCTTGATGGGTTGTTGGCTGTGAATAAAAACTATATTCGTGATGAAGTGAAAGAGTCGATGAGACATCTGAACCTGTAGCACTTGTGCTCCGTTACCTTGACAACAAACACCAAAGAGGAGTGTTTTTTTTAACTTAATTACGCTGGATAATTTCAGCGCTAAAAGCATCACTGAACATTTATTCATAAATAGATGCTTTGGTTACTAGAAAACTGTTGAAAGAATGCTATAAATGACATGTCTTTAACTTTCCATACAGCAATAATGTCTGCGATGATTACATATAAAAATGTAAAATGTTACACATGTAGTTCAGGGTAACTAATGCCACTTGGAAGCAGTTTTTTGAAACAGGCACAAACAATTGTTTGTGTTTTTATTTTCTCTTAATGTAGTAATTGTTACTATGCACTATACTGTACAGTATCATTTTGTTTTGCTCTTTACAATCTGATATTTCATAAAGTGTAAAATGTAATTTTATGTCAAATGTATTTTCTCACAAATGGTATCTGCCTCTAAGTCATTGTATTATCATTACCAAATAAGTGCAAATAAAGTGTGTTTACTTAATTAATTCAGTTGTAAATGTATATTTGAAATATGTATTTATACAGTCAATGTTAAATATTCAATTTTGGACATTTAAAAGAAACAAAAACACAGTCATGTCAAATAGCGCCCCCTATATTGTGCACCATGTAACGTGCAAGTTTTTTTTTGCCATTTTACTCCAAGTTAACAGAGTGCTTTTCAAGGCAGGAATTCCCTTGGCCTGGATTACACAAACCACTACAATCTAGTGCGTGGGCCATCGTGGAGGGGGAAACCTTGTCTTGAGGCCCCTTAAAAGGAAACACTCACCAAAAGTGTTTTCATTCACACATTTAGAAATATGAACTTGGATCTTGGGCCTGAAAAACAACAAAAGTCGGATGCAACTCGTAATATACACTTTTTAAAATAGATTGAACTTACACAAACTTTTTGATTGATTGAACTTTTTCCATGCTAGAACATTTTGATTCATAGATAGAATGAAGCTAATACAGCAGTTATACATGTGAATAGCAACTTAACAAATACTTTAGCCACCTTACGTTGCAATCTTAAATGGGAAAATACAAGCAGCTCTTCAGCCGTAAATGAACAACTAGCTCACTATATGCCTCAGGTACACAAACTGTCAAAGCTGTGTCTGAGAAGAACCAACTCAGCAGCGTCACTTGCACTGATGAATACTTTCCTTAAAAGCCGGCAGCTTTTGGAAATCTTTGGGAGATTTGCAGAATTCCCGGACATCGCTGTCAAACTTAGGGTATTAGTGTCAGGGCGGTACGACGCGGAACAGCGAGCCTTTCTCTTCTGTGGCAAACAGAGCGGCTCCAACATAAAGGATTTAGCACATCTGAATATTTAACGCTGGGAAGTGCTTCAAACTTCACACTCCAGCAGAAACTTCACACAGACGATAGGAGACCTTTGGACAAGTGATTGTTCAAACTACAGGCACCACTTAATTATGAAGTTACACCTTAATTAGCCTTAATAAGCAATAGAAACGTGCATAAAGCAGTTCTGGTTAGGATGGTTACTAAGGCAGAATCAGTTCTTTGTTCATTATGTAAAGTGTTTGCTTTGTTCATGCTTTAAATGTTAATTAAAGTGTAGTTATTCATGTTTTACCAAATTATTGGAAATACCCTTTCGCAAAGGCTTAATATTAGCATCATTGTTGTGTTTTTGTTTTTTTAAATTCACTTATTTTGATATTATTGGTATTTTATTTAGTATGTTTGGTCACTTCTGTAGAGACTAGTACTGTGTAGAAAAGCAGCATTAGCCAACACAACACAACAAAGAAAGAGCCCCACATGCAGCTAACAGTTCTTACTACTACCACTAGCCCAGAGTGGAAGATGGCCCTGGGAGAGTAAGCCCCCCTGACCATCATCACCACTACTCACAGACCTGACACCGTCATGTGCTTGCAAAGATATAAGCTGGTCCATAGGCTAGTATGCTGCCCTAGCCTAAGAGTGCAGGGCGATCGTGTGGGGAGCAACAAGCTGCCCAGGTGGGGTTGGATGTCGTGGATTTGCAACTCTTCTTAAGAGATGTGGGTGTCACAACAGGGAAACTGAGGAAAGCTCTCAAATATCTTGCCCTGGAGGTAGAAAAGGCTAGATTTTGGCTTTGGCTGCAAATAAATTACAAGGTCTGGGGACCCTGAAGCCACTAGGAGAACTTTAGAGCTAAGCCCAGCTGCAGGGGGTGACAGAGAGACCACCACCATCCTGAGATCTTATCAAGATTAGCATGGTGAAACATCAGTGAAGATGGCGCCCAATTGAAGGCCCCACAGCTGGCACTCAACACCAGTGACGGTGCCTCGGGCAGTTTTGCCATGCTGCTACTAAAACCTTTCATAAAATTTCTTTAAGGACACAATAAGACGGAATGTTTTTACAATGTTAAAGCAATAATCTTAGCCTTTTCTACAGCTCACAACCATGTCTCATTGTGTTCCTTTGTTTCAGTTTAAATTGTTAAAGTTAGTGTGAGGGAAACAGATCAAAGTTGAGTCAAAACTGTCTTCTGTATAATAACTATTCCCCAGTGTTCACACATTTGTCTCGCTAAAAGCTTTTAATTTTCACCTCCATTCTTGACTAAATCAAGGGTGCGAGCTAATACCTGGAGGCACGTGGCAGCAGAATTCACACTGGAGGAGATGAAAAGGGTGTAAGGGAATTAATTACAGCATTAAGGTGCAGATAGAGACAGTGTATGTGCTTTTGCGAGCGAGAGCAGAGAATCCACGCGATCGGAGTGCAACAGTGGAACAGCTACACAATACAAAGGGCTGTTCAGAACGACCGGATGCAAGAAAGTTTTATTAAAAGTGAACTCATGATGTTAACTTATTACAAAAATCGTACCTATATTATTATAAATACATTGAAAGTATCATATTTTGCCTTGACCATATGACAAACTTGCTATAGTAGGGCTGGAACAACAATACTGGGGCTGGAGTAACAAAAATACTATCGTTTATAACAATTAAAAGGACAATAGACAATAATTGTTCATAATACCTCCTCCTTGAACCGACACCTTAACGTGGTGGAGGGGTTTGAGTGCCCGAATGATCCCGGGAGCTATGTTGTCGGGGGCTTCATGCCCCTGGTAGGGTCTCCCAAGGCAAACAGGTCCTAGGTGACGGGTCAGACAAAGATCGGTTCAGAAGCCTCTTATGACGACGACACAATCAAGGCAGTTCACGTCGCCCGGATCGGCGTCACCGGGGCCCCATCCTGGAGCCAGGCCTGGGATGGGTGCTCCATGGCGAGCGCCTGGTGGCCGGGTCTTACCCCACGGGGCCCGGCCGGGCACAGCCCGAAAGAGCGACGTGGGGCCGCCCTCCCGTGGGCCCACCACCCGCAGGAGGATCCATAAGGGGCCGGTGCAGAGAGATCTGGGCGGCAGTCGACGGCAGGGGCCTCGGCGACCAGATCTCCAGACACAGAGACTAACTCTGGGGACATGGAATGTCACCTCGCTGGGGGGGAAAGAGCCTGAGCTTGTGCGGGAGGTTGAGCGATACCGAATAGATATAGTCGGCCTCACCTCCACGCACAGTTTGGGCTCTGGAACCCATCTCCTCGAGAGGGGCTGGACGCTCCACTTCTCTGGTGTTGCCCGCGGGGAGAGGCGGCGGGCTGGTGTGGGCTTGCTGATAGCCCCTCAGCTCAGCCGCCACGTGTTGGAGTTTACCCCGGTGAACGAGAGGGTCGCGTCCCTCCGCCTTCGGGTGGGGGACAGGTCTCTCACTGTTGTGGCGGCCTACGGGCCGAACAGCAGTGCAGAATACCCGGCCTTCTTGGAGTCCTTGGGAGGGGTACTGGACAGTGCACCGACCGGGGACTCCGTTGTTCTACTGGGGGACTTCAACGCCCACGTGGGCAATGACAGTGACACCTGGAGAGGGGTGATCGGGAAGAACGGCTTCCCCGATCTGAACCCGAGCGGTGTTCAGTTATTGGACTTCTGTGCTAGCCACGGATTGTCCATAACGAACACCATGTTCAAGCACAAGGGTGTCATCAGTGCACATGACACCAGGACACCCTAGGCCGGAGGTCAATGATCGACTTTGTTGTCGTGTCATCAGACCTCCGGCCGCGTGTCTTGGACACTCGGGTGAAGAGAGGGGCAGAGTTGTCAACCGATCACCACCTGGTGGTGAGTTGGATCCGCTGGCGGAGGAGGAAGCCGGACAGACTTGGCAGACCCAAGCGCATTGTGAGGGTCTGTTGGGAACGTCTAGTGGAGCCCTCTGTCAGTAGGGTATTCAACTCGCACCTCCGGGAGAGCTTCTCCCATGTCCCGGGGGAGGCTGGGGACATTGAGTCCGAGTGGACCATGTTCTCCGCCTCCATTGTTGATGCGGCTGCTCGGAGCTGTGGTCGCAAGGTCTCCGGTGCCTGTCGTGGCGGCAACCCCCGAACCCGGTGGTGGACACCGGAAGTAAGGGATGCCGTCAGACTAAAGAAGGAGGCCTATCAGGCCACTCTGGCTTGTAGGTCTCCAGAGGTCATCGACGGGTATCGGCAGGCCAAGCGAGCCGCGGCTCGTGCTGTCGCAGAGGCAAAAACCCGGGCCTGGGAGGAGTTCGGGGAGGCCATGGAGGAGGACTATCGGTCGGCACCAAAGAAATTCTGGCAAACCGTCCGGCGCCTCAGGAAGGGGAAGCAGTGTCTCACAAACACCGTTTACGGTGCGGGTGGAGGCCTGCTGACCTCGACTGGGGATGTCGTCGGACGGTGGAAGGAATACTTTGAGGATCTCCTTAATCCCTCAGTCACGTCTTCTGAAGAGGAAGTAGAGACCGGGGACTCGGAGGCTGGCTCATCCATCACCCAAGCTGAAGTCACTGAGGTTGTCCGCAAACTCCTCGGTGGCAGGGCTCCGGGGGTGGATGAGATCCGCCCTGAGTACCTAAAGTATCTGGATGTTGTAGGACTGTCTTGGTTGACACGTCTCTGCAACATCGCGTGGCGTTCGGGGACCGTGCCTCTGGACTGGCAGACCGGGGTGGTGGTCCCTCTGTTCAAGAAGGGGGACCGGAGGGTGTGTTCCAACTACAGAGGGATCACACTCCTCAGCCTCCCGGGTAAGGTCTATTCCAAGGTACTGGAGAGGAGAATCCGACCGATAGTCGAACCTCGGATTCAGGAGGAGCAGAGTGGTTTTCGTCCCGGTCGTGGAACACTGGACCAGCTCTATACCCTCCATCGGGTGCTCGAGGGTTCATGGGAGTTTGCCCAACCAGTCCACATGTGCTTTGTGGATCTGGAGAAGGCTTTTGACCGTGTCCCTCGGGGTGTCCTTTGGGGGGTGCTCCGGGAGTACGGGGTCCGGGGCCCTTTGCTCAGGGCTGTCCGGTCCCTGTATGACCGGAGCAGGAGCTGTGTTCGCATTGCCGGCAGTAAGTCAGACCTGTTCCCAGTGAATGTTGGACTCCGCCAGGGCTGCCCTGTGTCACCGGTTCTGTTCATAATTTTTATGGACAGAATTTCTAGGCGCAGTCAGGGGTCGGAGGGGGTCCGGTTTGGGGACCACAGGATCTCATCTCTGCTGTTTGCAGACGATGTTGTCCTGATGGCTCCATCAAACCCGGACCTGCAACATGCACTGGGACGGTTTGCAGCCGAGTGTGAAGCGGCTGGGATGAGAATCAGCACTTCCAAATCCGAGGCCATGGTTCTCGACCGGAAAAAGGTGGCTTGCCCTCTCCAGGTGGGTGGGGTGTCCTTGCCCCAAGTGGAGGAGTTCAAGTATCTCGGGGTCTTGTTCACGAGTGAGGGAAGGATGGAGCGTGAGATCGACAGGCGGATCGGTGCAGCGGCTGCAGTGATGCAGTCGCTGCATCGGACCGTTGTGGTAAAGAGGGAGCTGAGCCGAAAGGCAAAGCTCTCTATTTACCGGTCGGTCTACGTTCCTACCCTCACCTATGGTCATGAGCTTTGGGTAGTGACCGAAAGAACAAGATCGCGGATACAAGCGGTCGAAATGAGTTTCCTCCGCCGTGTGGCTGGGCGCTCCCTTAGAGATAAGGTGAGGAGCTCGGCCACACGGGGGGAGCTCGGAGTAGAGCCGCTGCTCCTCCACGTCGAGAGGAGCCAGCTGAGGTGGCTCGGGCATCTGTTCCGGATGCCTCCTGGGCGCCTCCCTCGGGAGGTGTTTCAGGCATGTCCCACTGGGAAGAGGCCCCGGGGAAGACCCAGGACACGCTGGAGAGACTATGTCTCTCGGCTGGCCTGGGAACGCCTCGGGATCCCCCCGGAGGAGTTAGAGGAAGTGTCTGGGGAGAGGGAAGTCTGGGAGTCCCTGCTCAGACTGCTGCCCCCGCGACCCGGCCCCGGATAAAGCGGCAGAAGATGGATGGATGGATGGATGTTCATAATACATTTTGTGTAATTGTGATAATCGCTATTATACCACCTGACTTTGTTGAAAATATGTTTTCTCCTTGCATTTTTACTATTCATAACACAACATTTAAATATTAATATGTATAGCATAATTAATGCGATATCATCATTCATTTAAATGTTTTTGCAACATATTAATTTAGTTTTTTTCCCCACAAAATTTCAATATGTCCCAAGTCTAATCTGCAGAAAAATATGTCAACAACGTTTGCATACATCTGCTTCTCAAAACTGATTTTTCTTCAGTTTAAATGTGCTTAAATCCCATGAGTCGTGAGGGTAAAAATACAAATCCTCAGTGTAGCCGATCAAAGACAGAAAAATACTGTTTTTGTTGCGCGTCGTGTTAGCATCAACATTTAGCAACACAAAAGCACATTATAACTGCAGGGAAATCAACACAAGAGCTAATAATATTACATTGCAGCTGTTGGATATTAAACTTTATTTATTCTCAAACTCTGATAAGATAAGATATTCCTTTATTGTCCCATATGGGGAAATTTCTTTGGTGCAACGCAGGAAGATACAGAAGTAGATACAGAAGAACAGATCACTTATAGGAAGTCTGAAAAACACTTTCAGTAGAAGATCTCCTATAAATAAATAAAACTCAAATAAATAATAAATAATGATCAACTCAGCGTTCTGAAATGCCGAGTTTCCAGCTAGGAACACCAAGATGGAATGGTGTGAATTTACAAGCCGTAACTCAGAAAATCCAACCTCTGAGGACAACTAAACTTGAAATAAAATCACAAGACATTTAAGTAAACTCTGTTCTTTCTCAGGAACTGTCTCTCCCAAACCTTTAAGATCCACTCCACACCTCCTCACGCTTTCGTCCACGTTTGAAATCTTCGTCAACGTGGAGCGACTGCAGACCTTGATGATTGCCCAGCTGATTGCCGTCCTCTGTCTTCGCGGGCTGAAGTGTCTCTCCTTGTCAGAGCTGTCGGACTCCGGGCCTGTAGCGTATCAAAGGCGGGTTACGTTGTGTCTGCTGACGCGCTCAATCAGCCATTAAAGACAAATCACTGTCAGAGGAACGTGCGGGCCGACAATCACTCATCCCCGCGTCTTCGAGTTGTTTCTCCGAGGGCCGCGGCCAATCCCGGCCACCTCCCGAGCAATAACTGTACAGGCTTTTATTAAATGTTGGGACGCGAGCCAGCGGTGAGGCCGGCTCTTGAAATGATGGAGAGATGTTCCTCTGACAGCTCCTGGTGGCTGGAGGTCACCGCTCATGGCCAGTGTGTCCTCCTCGCACGTGTCCCTCGTGGATGTCCAGCATGGAGCTCCACTGGGACGGGAGTCATTAGGGCAGGAGCCACGCAGGGAAGCAGAAGGTCGGGGACATAGGACAAGGGTATTGCACGTCAGCGGGACAAAAACAAAACTGCATTGGCTATAGACAGCTTTGCATTCACAATTTGTATTTCTAGTGTTTTTATTTGAGGTGAAATATAAAGGGGAAGGTTCTTACATTTCTGGGATTCTTGTTTTAGTTCAGTATATTCCACTCTTCAATGAAATGTGGTCCTGGACAGTAGAAACAGTGAAAAATGCACTGTGAAATTAATTACATTTAATATCTCATCACAAACACAATGAAACACTGATTGCTGCTATTAATAGATTGGTTGAAGCGTCACAACAACAGAAGAAGCTTAAAATGGTGTTAAATCCAGTGTTCAGAAAAGCACAGTCCTGTTTCTCCTCAAAGTGCCATTGTGTGCACGTTTTTAAAAAACAAAACCACAATGCTGCTCTGTGATTGGTTCCAGTCCCACCTCTGGGCCCTAAATCCCATTTGATTGGCCCGTTAAACCACTGGCGCAGACTGCAAACAAATCAGTGTCATAAGAATTCATCTTGAGGCATGGTTAATGGTACAATGCCAGTGGTTCTTAAAATGCAGTACACTGGTGTTACACAGGCTCCTTCATGTGGTACACGATCCCTCTGTTGTTCAGTTATTTGCTGAAGATAGTGTGAATTGAAGCTGCATTTTTGGCCTTTTTTGTTTTTTCTTCGGCCAGGTTCAAATACTATAGTAAAGCCATTCTGTAGTCCTTTTAGACCTTTCTTAGCCATAGTTTAGACCTAGTATAGTCCTGTTTTAGACCTTGTTTCATGAAAGAAGCATGAATGAAGCTATATACAACTGCATGTACGTTTTTGATGAGGGAACAATGCTAGGATTAAAGGCTAAAAGTGCACATTATTGCATATTACGTGTCCTTTGACTTGGTTACCCCGAGACAAAGTTTCCGACTGCAGATGGAATTCCTCATGGGGATAAAAATGTACTCGGTATCATTTCAGATAAATGTGTGTAACACCATTACGTCTTATACTTTTACACTTGTACTTCTCACACCACAAATGAAAGCTTCTCCATCCGTACAGTTCCCAGAGAACAAAGAAAACGTACCGGGTTCACCTGTACACGCACCGCCGCATGAGCCTGATGTAACAATTTGAAACAGGTCGGGGAAGGACGACTCAAATGCCAAGAGCTGTTCGTGGAGATTGAGTCCAGGCCTCTCCACAACGGAATATCACCATCAACCCAGTCTACGCGCACAGGGCCACGCTCCCTATAAAACACCAACACAGAACTCTGGAATCACCCATGACTTCAGCTTATGGGAGCGACCGCTACCACGGAGAGCTCGGCGTTTCAATTTGGGGTTATTTTCCGACTATAAAAGCCAAGGCAGGTGGAATGTTTGGACGTAATACGGGCGGAATCGTGTCCAAGCAGATGTAATAGTGGAGATGAAACATAAGGTATGGTTCGTGAAGGTTCAAAAGGTTTACAGCTCGGGAAGGGAGCGTTTGGGTCGGGTGAAGATGGAGCGTTTGAGCTGGTTTTACGTGAAAGTTGTAAAGTTTTCGTGAAGGTGAAGGAAGGAAAAGTGAATTACGGTCTGGTAAAAGGGGGAAAGTTCAGCGTTTGGTAAAGATGTTGTTAATTAAGTGTGCGTTCTGTAGCTTTTCTGGAGCGGGATCAACATCTGTGTGACTCCAAGGAAATGTTATTGCTTTGTCTGGAATGTTCTACAGCATTTTATTTCAGTTTTGTGGAGAGGTGACACGGTAAATGTGTTTTTTTTTTTTTTTACTATTTAGCAATGAAAACTCCTGTGGAAAAAAAGATCAATTTAATTACATAGGGCACATTTACAACTTGCCCCGAGTCAGTTGTGTGGTGTTTTTGGGGGTCCAGGCCTGAAAAGGTTGGGAACCCGTGGTCTAAGCTGCAGCACATGCCGGCTTGAGCGTTGTGAGTTGATTCTTCACTCTGAAAAATGTTGATGTCCTTCTTGCTCTTCTCCGCCAGTTCATCAGAGACTGTCCTAACCAATAAACCCTACAGGCCAAAAAATCCTTTAAAAAGAAAACAATATTTGCAACGGAAAGTGAGCGTTTCGATAGATCATAGTTGTTGGATGCTTGGAGTGTTTCATTAGTTTTGTGCAGGATGGTTTCATTTTTCACATAATAATAAGAAATGTTCGTATATAATTAAAATAAATACAAAAGAAGCGTGGTTGACAGAAACATGGAACAGCTTATTTATGGCATCAAACCTTTCCGTCATGTTCCCACTAGTTCACTTGGGAGCAAATGGGTCTCCAAAGGGTCCGGCTTATTTCGGCTTTAGCACAAATTGACTGGACAGGAGAGGAAACCAGACTTGGGTCAAAAAAGCCAGAATAAACCAGAAATAATATTTTGTCACTAAATGCTGACTCGATCTTGTGATAAATCGGCTTATTTCCGGTGATTGTATCTATGTTGAACGGACAGACTAAGCAAAACAAAGCTAGCAAGTGTTAGCATCAGCCGTTTCCTGTTTATCGACGCACGGCATTTGCATCACAATTGAGAATATCATATTTCCAGTGCATAAAACATCTAACATCCTCCAAATCCAATGCACTACATAAAGTGATGTTAAAACACAGTGTAGAAGTGCAGGAGAAGTGAAATAAATGCGACAACAACCCAAATGTAGTTTTTTTGGGTCACTCTAGCTTTAGCCACGCCTCAAAGCACCATTGCTGAATTGCTGAAATCGGCCTCATGATTAAAAACTGTAATTTGGGGACAATTTAGATTTTCTCCAATAATAATGAGACATTGGTTGTGTTTGTGTGATGTCACTTGCTCTTATGTAACAGACTCTTACCTCACGATGTGGACCCCGGCCCTGAGCATGGAGACAACACGTTCTGCGTTCCATAGCTCTAGTGAAATGGTCTCGGGGATCAGGGCCAGTCAAACAGGTCAGGCCAGATCTGTGGAGAGGCGACCCACTCACTGCAACATAATCAAAACCATCATCATAAATGCAAGACCATTTTAAAGCCAAACGGTGGAACAATTCTTGGCAAAGTTCGGTAGTACACCTTGTATTATAAATGTGTTTTATACATGATTTATCGGCAAACTCTGGTAACTTTAAATCTTGTCCCACAGGTAAACACAAAAGTCGTGGGTCCAACACCACTGGCCTTGATCCTCCTCATCAAACTCCTCCTTAAGGCATCACTTTTTAAATCCCTTTCTACCTTTAAGGCCTAAATCTTATCAGCTGACTTTCTCTTCCTCTTCTTCCTCTTCCTCCCCGCAATGTATCTGCCAGGTGTGATAAGCCCCCCCCAAAACCTGCCTTTTAACCGGCCATTAAAAGCGCCTCCCCGTGCAGTTTTGAAATCATTATCACCCCCAGCCTGCGGTTTCCGGGTTAGCCGATAGCTCACCTCCATCTCGCCGTATCTGGGCCTTTCTTTTGAGGCTTAGGCCCTGGCTGGGTGGCTGAAGATTACCAATGGGTTCAGAATAGAATCGGAAATATGGGCAGGAGGTGCAGACACGGGGAGAGGAGGGGAAAAAATGGAGTAAAAAGGATTGAAAGAGCAGGAGTTGTGACATGCACAATAAGGTAGAAGGTGATAAGGCGTTTGTGACAGCTCCGTGGTGCGCTGCTTGGGTTGGGGATGGGTTTTATGGGGACATGTTGTCAGGTAAAGGCCAGGCAAAGGCAGGTGTGAATGGGAGAAGGGGCAAAGATTGGCATTCTGAAAGTACGGGCACAGAAAGGCTTTTTATATAGACATCAAATGGAATTGCAGGGAGTAAATGCAGTAAAAGGAGATGATAGAGGTTTGGGCGAGGAAGCAGCTTGTGCGTGTCGTCATCTGAAGTGAAACGAAATGGTATCACTTTATAATAACTAGGCTTGATAAAGTATGAAGAACGACGGCTTAGTTACTAGCCCAACACCTTAACCTAACCCCTAATTAAGTAGTTACTAAATAAGAATAATGGTAAGAATGCCCTTCTTTAAATGTATTTTGAGGCAGAGAAGCGTTGCGATTGGCTAAAACGCTGAAAGTACCTCCTCTTCCCGAATATTTTCAACAGGTGCAATTCCGGATAAAACATTACATTAGCAAGTAGCAAGTCAAATCTCCAGGATGCAAAGACAGAAGATGGCAATCAGCTGGGCAATCATCAAGGTCTTTAGACGTTCTGCGTTGACGAAGATTTCAAACATGGAAGAAACATGGTGTTTTTAGCAACTGAAACATCTGTAATTGGGTAAATGCAAGATTGATAAGTTTATGAACATGCTGTGGAACATTACAGGTAAGGCAATGTCATCTTCATGGAGACAAGCACGTGGCGAGGTGGCAGAGCTCCAACAGAAAAGTTACACGCATTTACACAAAAGTTACGTAACATGAAATCTGGCTCTTCTGAGAGAACATTAGGCAGGTTACAAAAGTGAAAAATGCCTCACACTTAAGATCTCACAAACAGGATACTCTGTAAAACATGATAATCCTTGCTAGGGTTGGCAGGTCGTACTTGCTAATATCTGGACACGTGACCTGAAGTTGGCAGTACTTGTAAAATGGGTCAAATGCACAGCACAAATGTCCTTTTTTTGTGTGTGAAATTCATGAATGCACTGCTTCTTTCTTGCTACAACTCTTTCAACAAAATATGGAGCACAAATCTTCCAGGGGCATTATCTGTTGGTTTCATTGACAACCCCTCCACAGTGTTACAGTAGGCACAAGGCCAGTGAGACGGTTATTTGTGGACTAGTGTCCTGCCAGCCGATGCGGTCACCCAAATCCTCCCAGCATCGCGCCTGCTCTGTGGAGATATCCCCAGCACCCCGAGCCTCTGCTGGCTGCTTCCCATCAGCTGCCCTCACTTATCTCCACAGTGGAAGAAGGACTCCATTTCTATACTTAAATGATGTATGAAGGAGGGCTGTGGTCGGCTGTAGTAGGCTGAGAAATTGTTGTCTGGCAGTGTATTTTTGAATAAAGCGTAACACCTACAGATCTTTAAGCAGGACCATTATATATTCATAGACATTCAAACCTCGTTGCTCAAACTCGATCACTTATCTACCAGATTCTACACAGAGTTACGTCAAATGAATGAAACCCAATCCATTTATTAAAGCATTTAAAATGTTTATTTAATTATATTTATATCATTTATCTGCTCTCCTGGCTGGAAACATGTAAAAATGTTAAAGTTTAGTTCAGTGTCACAAGGAAGCACAATGAGGCTTTGACTTGGACTGAGCATACACTAAAAACGTACAGGTCAGAGAATAATGCAAAAACGGAGCAGTGTAATGAATTTATATGTGTTTCAGATGTTAAGAAGTGTTCATAAGTCCAACGGCGGAGGGAAAGAAACTGTTCTTGTGACGGTAGGTTCTAGTCCGGATGGACCGTAGCCTGCTGTCTGAGGGGAGTGGCCTTCTGCCTGAGGGGAGTGGCCTTCTGCCTGAGGGGAGTGGCTCAAATAGTCCATGTCCAGGGTGAGAAGGCTGTGATCCGACCTGCACGTCCAGGGCTCTGGGACGTGCGGGTAGCCGTCTGCAAGTCTGTAGCCGATCACCTTCTCAGCAGCACATAATGCGCTGTAGTCTCTGTTTGTCCCTGGCTGTGGCTCCAGCGTACCAGATGGTGATGGAGGAGGTGATGGAGGAGGTGATGGAGGAGGTGATGGAGGAGGTGATGGAGGAGGTGAGGATGAACTCAATGATGGCCGTGTAGAACTGCACCATCATCTGCACTGGCAGCTTGGCTTTCCTTAGCTTTCCATACATGTGCAACACTCTTAACCAGTGTACCACTGGCGAGCACTCAGCTCAATTTTATAAAGTTCGCTCATTAAAGTAGGTTTTGTGATGCTTGTTGAAACAAAACTGACTCAGTTTCAGATAACATTAATAATCTAAGCAAAACAGTGTTTTTGAGCAAAGCTCTGGTGTTACTCACGTGTGGTTTAAAAAAAACACACAGGACAGTGAAGTATGAAATGGGGGTGACACTGGAGAAGACTTGCAGCAAATTCTCGGCCCGGATTCAAACTCATAACTTGGCAGGCACATGTGCTATCCACTCAACCACCGAGCGGTACAGTCTGGATTTTCATAGCTTGAGATGTTTGGAGGCTGGCTAACGCCAATAGAACAATACCAGCAACTAACACAGGAAGGGTCTATAGGTTTAGTGGGTGCTCCATGACAGGAAGGGTGCCAGCCAGGGTGTCAATTCTCCTCATCTTTAACAGCAAATTGTACTCTGGACTCCAAGAACCGTGTGAAACACAAAAAGCTTGTCCATGCCCCCAAGTTTTTTGCCACTTTTTATATTTTTATTGACAATCTACTTCTTGTTGGTAAAGAAATATAGATGTGTATTTTATATCATGAGCGTTTGTGGCAATCTGAGACACACTTTTTCCAAACGTCTGATTCATTCTTATAAAGAAGTACAAAACGTAAAGCAGGCGTATTGACAAAATGTTCCTGCTGTAGTGCTGCCTGGACCGCTTGCCTACAAAACTATTAGCTATACATGAATACAATTCAGAATACTGTTCATGGGCTGGACTCATAATGAATGGCCTTAGCAAATGGGCGACATATGAGAATTATGGACAAAATAATCCAATATTATGATACAGCAGCTGCAACTTGACTCTTGTTTACATCAGACTCACAAGTTGAACGACTGAATCTGACTCGCTTACAGCAGCACTGCACCGCTCACTGCACCGCTCACTGCACCGCTCACTGCACCGGTCACTGCACCGCTCACTGCCCCGCTCACTGCACCGCTCACTGCCCCGCTCACTGCACCGGTCACTGCCCCGCTCACTGCACCGCTCACTGCACCGGTCACTGCCCCGCTCACTGCCCCGCTCACTGCCCAGCTCACTGCACCGCTCACTGCCCCGCTCACTGCACCGCTCACTGCCCCGCTCACTGCACCGCTCACTGCCCCGCTCACTGCACCGCTCACTGCCCCGCTCACTGCACCGCTCACTGCACCGCTCACTGCACCGGTCACTGCCCCGCTCACTGCACCGGTCACTGCCCCGCTCACTGCCCCGGTCACTGCACCGGTCACTGCACCGCTCATTGCACCGCTCCCTGCCCCGGTCACTGCCCCGCTCACTGCCCCGCTCACTGCCCCGCTCACAGCACCGCTCACTGCCCCGCTCACTGCCCCGCTCACTGCCCCGCTCACAGCACCGCTCACTGCACCGCTCACTGCACCGCTCACTGCACCGCTCACTGCCCCGCTCACTGCACCGCTCACTGCACCGCTCACTGCCCCGCTCACTGCACCGGTCACTGCCCCGCTCACTGCCCCGGTCACTGCACCGGTCACTGCACCGCTCCCTGCCCCGGTCACTGCCCCGCTCACTGCCCCGCTCACTGCACCGCTCACTGCACCGCTCACTGCACCGCTCACTGCACCGGTCACTGCACCGGTCACTGCCCCGCTCACTGCCCCGCTCACTGCACCGGTCACTGCCCCGCTCACTGCACCGCTCACTGCCCCGCTCACTGCCCCGCTCACTGCACCGCTCACTGCCCCGCTCACTGCACCACTCACTGCACCGGTCACTGCCCCGCTCACTGCACCGCTCACTGCACCGGTCACTGCACCGGTCACTGCCCCGCTCACTGCCCCGCTCACTGCACCGCTCACTGCACCGCTCACTGCACCGCTCACTGCACCGGTCACTGCACCGGTCACTGCCCCGCTCACTGCCCCGCTCACTGCACCGGTCACTGCCCCGCTCACTGCACCGGTCACTGCCCCGCTCACTGCCCCGCTCACTGCACCGCTCACTGCACCGCTCACTGCACCGGTCACTGCCCCGCTCACTGCCCCGCTCACTGCACCGGTCACTGCCCCGCTCACTGCACCGGTCACTGCCCCGCTCACTGCCCCGCTCACTGCACCGCTCACTGCACCGCTCACTGCACCGGTCACTGCCCCGCTCACTGCCCCGCTCACTGCACCGGTCACTGCACCGCTCACTGCCCCGCTCACTGCACCGGTCACTCCAGCCTCCAGGATTTTAATCTGATGAACCGTTCCTAACCATTCCCAAACAGCCTGACTCAGGACTGTAAGGAAATAGAAATGCAAGCGGGGATAAATATCACCTTATTCCACAGTGTACAATGACATATTTACAGCAGCCAGGCTAATCCACAGTGATGCTGACTGTGCAGTGTCGGTGCAAGTTTGGAGGATGAGGCAGTAACAGGGACTACAGCGGCAGAGTGGTTAGCGGTCTGCGGTCAGTTTACACAGGTTGTTGTTTCTGCCTGGATTTTAGACATTATAAGTTCTACCTAAGTTACTCGTTCAAAGAAGTAGAACATTTAGGAAAGTGTTTGGATGTTTTGAACAGTACGTGAGGGCTTTTGATCATAAAAAGTGAATTAATACAGTGACAAAGCTCCCAGTGTATTGTTCCTCACACTGAAAACCATAGATATGTAAATTGAAAGCACTGTTTTGTCGCTGCATCACAACTTCAAACTTGTCCTTGCACGGTGCCATTATGTGTTACCTGTCGTAAAACAAATGATAATAATTCTCTCATAAACCTGGAGTTGTGTTTTGTGTCATTATCCCTGCATTTTGGTTCTATATTGATTTATTTTAAGAGCTAAAAACACTCTGTTCCACCAGCTGATGACCTTCTACACATTTTAAATTAATATATGTACCATTGTTTTTCATGCAAGAAGATGTTTCTGTTATAATAACTGATTAACATATCGGTACTAATGATTGTAAAATTAGATGTACAAGAATGATAATGTCTTAGCATTTAAACGCTCTCTCCATCGTTTCACACGTTCAGATTCAAACAGCTAATTTTCATCTTTCTATCATCGAGCTATAAACTTATAACCTGCATTTCTTTATCAAGGGTCAAATTAATCCTAAATTATTTCACTCTTCTAAAAACAACCCGAGGTTTTGCAACGAAATCCTTAACAAATCCCTGTAGCACGAACCCCATTTACTGCATTTCCTGTTGGTAATTTCATATCCTACAGCACTTAATGAGCTAGTAACAGATACAATTCCATTTCTCTCATACTACCCCCCTCTAATTGACCTTTACAGCATAATTACATCCATTGTCAGTCTCGCTCGGCGCGTGTAAGGTCAGTGACCCGCTCCCGCATTAAGAATTTAACAGTCATACAAAGGTGAGCTTGTAATGACGAATTATCCACCGGCTCCACCTGCAAATTCATGTTTTATGTACAGCACGGGCCTGATAACAATTCAACTGGGAGGCACTAAGCATGTGGTTAATAAGACCAACAGGGAGGTCTAAAAGTTGGAAAAATGAGAAACATGTGTGCGTTTTGGACCAGCTTCATTCATAGAAAACCCGTGTTGAATGCTTTTTGTTGTCGGCGTGATTTGATGGTGAGGGTTTTCCAGGCTAAATTGGAAAATCACTTGAGTTACGATGCGTTTGAGAGCAGTTATTTTGGCTCACGAGCAGGTATTAAAATATGGGGTGAGTTATAAAAGCAGTTTTTATTTCATTTCATTGGTCATGTCTGAGACTTAAACCTTTGAATGTGCTAATAAAAGAGTTATAAGTTTGTTTGTGAGTTATATGTAACACAGAACAAAATAAACTCTGTAGGAATGTGATTTACAGCTACGCAATGGTCATTGAACTGGAACAAAGCAATTATCAACTAAATAAAGGTTAAAATATGGTGACTTAAAGGCTTCTAGATGGATAATATTTAAGAATAAAGTGAATTATTGATGAAAAAGTTATATATGTAATAATAATAATAATAATAATAACTTTTATTTATATAGCGCTTTTCAGTGACCCAAAGAAGCTGAACATAATAAAAAAGGGGGGGGGTATTTACAGACAGGGGGGACAACACGTACAATACACATTAATATACAGATAAAATGAACAAGACAGAAGAAGTAGAGAGAAAAAGATGGGGATGTAACAGGGGGTAGAAGAGTAGGCAATGGGGTAGAGGAGGCTAGGGGTAGGGGAGGTCATAGGCTTGGGTGAAGAGGTATGTTTTTAGGCGGGATTTGAATGTTGTGAGTGAGGGAGAGTGGGACAGGTTGGGGGAGGGAGTTCCAGAGTCGGGGTGCTGTTCGGGAGAATGCTCTGTCGCCAAAAGTTTTGAGTCGGGATGTTGGTGCAGTCAGGGTGAGAGAGGAGGAGGATCGGAGAGCTCGGGTGGGGCGGTGGGGGATGAGGAGGTCAGACAGGTAGGGGGGGGCAAGGTGGTGAAGAGCTTTGAAGGTGAGGAGGAGTATTTTAAAGTTTATGCGCTGCTTGATGGGGAGCCAGTGGAGAGAGCGGAGAACGGGAGTGATGTGATCACGGGACCGGGTGTGGGTGAGGAGGCGGGCAGCGGAGTTTTGGACCATTTGGAGTCTATGGAGGGAATGGGAGGAGATGCCAGTGAGGAGGGAGTTGCAGTAGTCAAGGCGGGAGGAGATGAAGGCATGGATGAGGGATTCAGCAGCGGGGAGGGTGAGGCAGTGTCGGATTTTGGCGATGCGGCGGAGGTGGAAGTATGAGGTCTTGACAATGTGGCTGACATGGGGAGTGAAGGAGAGGGTGGGGTCCATGATGACACCGAGATTGCGTACCAGGGTAGAGGGGGTGATGGTCGAGGTGTCGATGCTGAGTGAAAAGGGACCAGTTTTATTGAGAGTGGATTTGGTGCCAATGAGGAGGAGCTCTGTTTTGTCACTGTTCAGTTTGAGGAAGTTGAGAGTTAGCCATGATTTTATTGTAGAGATGCAGGCTTCGATGTGGCTGAGGGGAGGGTTTTGGGTGGATTTGGTGGTGAGGTATATCTGGGTGTCGTCAGCGTAGCAGTGAAAGTCCAGGTTGAGTTGGCGGAGGATGTGACCAAGGGGGAAGATGTAGCAGATGAAGAGGAGGGGGCCGAGGACTGAGCCCTGGGGGACCCCCTGCGTTACTGGGGAGAGGGTGGATGAGTGACCGGAGAGGGAAATGAACTCTTGCCTGTTGGTGAGGTAGGATGTGAGCCAGTCAAGTGCAGAGCCCTCAACACCCAGTTGGCGCAGCCTTTGTTGGAGGATGGAATGGTTTATAGTGTCAAAGGCTGTGCTGAGGTCTAGTAGTAACAGGATGTTGAGGGCCCCGGAGTCTGCAGAGGTGAGGAGATCGTTGAGTACTTTGACCAGGGCTGTTTCAGTGCTGTGAAGTGGGCGGAAGCCAGATTGGAGGGGTTCATAGAGGTTGTTTGACTGGAGGTGGGTGTGAAGTTGGGCGGCGACGATGCGTTCCCGCGTTTTTGAGAGGAACGGCAGGTTGGAGATGGGGCGGTAGTTGGAGAGGTTGGCGGAGTCTAGGGTGGGTTTTTTGAGGATGGGGGTGATGGAGGCCAGTTTGTAGATGGAAGGAACATGGCCGAGGGATAAAGACTGGTTGAAGAGGGTGGTGAGATGGGGGATGAGAGCAGGGATGCAGGCCTTGGTTAGAGTCGTATGTATATATTTTTTACATTTTAATTTACAATTATTAAGTTGTAGAAGGTCTTTTTGTTTGTGTTTTAGAGTCTGTATTGTCACTATATTATTTTTTTTTATAGTTGACTAGTCATGATTAGTTGAGATTATTTTTGGCCTCCACCAGATATTTTTGGTTTTCTATATTAATCTATTATTAGTTGATGTTCAACAATGCTCAAAAACTATGTTGCTTGTTCAAATAACCACACAATTACAGAAATATTATGTATACTCTCATTTGTAAGACTACAGTTAAGTTTGTTTACTTTCTTAATCAAGTCTAATCCTATTCCTTTGAATCCGTTGTATTTTTGTAGTTTTAATACATGTATTTTTGTTTAAAGAAGATACACTGACTATTTTCACCATCATGTCTCAGTATTATATTCTGTTTTTCCTGTTACAGTAATGTGGCTGGAAGGGCATCTGGTTTAAAACAAAATCTGATTAAAAAGGGGGGAAAAAGGTCCTTCCTCTTGCCACTGATCACCACGTCTGTACTATTTCCTCTTCTTTCCCACAGCGGTGAAACAAAGCCCGTTGTTCTGCCTGCTCACGGTGTGTTTGGGAGGCCCTGGTTAAGCGGAGGTGACGGCACAGTTGCAGAGTGGAGAGCTTTTCACCCTGCGTTTAATGAGCTGCCTTCAGGTCCACTCCACTTCCATCTAGCGCCTGGTACGGCTCTGAAAACGCTTTCCAAATGTCTTTAGAGCCCTTGCGTGACTGTTCATGAGGCTCTCCAAAAGCACAGTTTATTTAGATACGAGTGAAGCTTTCTTTGGACTTTACACAAAAAATAAATTGATTTGATTTGATTTGATACACATTTTCAGAAGGCAATACGAGACCAAGATTTTGAACACTTTTTAAAATACATGAAAAAACACACCAACAAAAGAAGCTCAGAAAAATGAAGCAACTATCAGTAGTTAAAGGTCAAATATTATGCTAAATGGGACTTTTTAATGGGACTTTTTAACCCTGTGATCAAATATTAACCATTGTTCCCTCATAAAATATATACCTAGAGTTGTTTTTAGCTTCCTTCACACGGCGAGATGCCAAAGTAAAGGTGCTCAAGGGCATGGGGCCAATAAGAATACAAATAAAGCAGAATACGTGTCCTTTAAATGTTCTGTTGCTTCCGAGTAACTGTATTTTGTGCTTTTTTTTAACAGCTTATTTAACATTTATATTTAGATTTGCAGGTTGCAGTTTGAGCTCGTACATCAGCCAAACTACAAACTGCAAATCTCAACATCTACTAAGCCAATCAAAAGAAGCAGACGGCTCCACTGCTACAGAGAGAGAAACAGAAAAGAAATGAGCAGTGTTGCCACATTTTCAAAGAGCAACACGTTTCCTGAGCGGGGTGCTCCTGGAGCACGGGGTCCGGGGCCCTTCGCTCAGGGCAGAAAGTCAGACCCGGTCCCATTGCATGTTGGAATCCTTCAGGGTTGCCATTTGTCACCGGTCCTGTTCATTGTTTTCATGGACAGACTGTGTAGGCGCAGTCAGGGGCCATGCAAACAAACAATACATTTACTACTACTTCCATCATCTTCACACCATTATACAAATACAGTACAGCCATTGATTTTTCCTAATCCCAACTGTCTTTCCAATCTCTTCCCATCAACATGAAGTACAGTGCATCAGCAGCCCTCACTCACTCATTCACTCACTCACAAGTTTATTTTATACCACGTTAGCTGCAAATTAATTGACTTCATGCATCCACCGTTCTCTCGTATCACGCTGCTAGAACAATCACATTGAGTGGAACAGTGGCAGTAGAAAGGAGCAGAGAGGTGAGAGACAATTAATTGAGAATTCCATTATTGAAGGGCGTCAATCATAAGACGGGCTCCCTGGGGACCGGGTGTGGGGCTGGAGGCTGCTTGGATCGGCTGCGCTGTTTTTTTTTTCTATTATTGTTTTTTTCTTTTTTCATTACTAGAATTTTCTCATAACACGGCGTCAGAGAATACAACACCCCTGGGGCTTTGACGCTGCAGAACGGATGCTTTCAGACGCCCACAAGTCCACTATTAATCCCAGATCTCACTGTGTCGACTGTGATATAAAGATGGTAGACGTAAAGGCGGGTCAGGAAAGACTGGATTTTAGATTTGTATTTATAGCATGTACATAAGGACTAGAATAGTTGTATAATGTAATATATTTCAGAGCTTTACATGTTTTGACGGTAACTTTCGCCGTTTGTTGCTGTGACGTGTGTCTTAAAAGCTGTTGTTCGACCACAATTCAAGGCGGGGGGCGTGGTCAGCCTGATAGAGGTTGACCACGCCCCCCGCCTGGACGTCAAGACACGTCACACGTCTTCTAATCTGGTGGTCAGCGGTTCGAATCCCGCTCTCTCCTGGTTGTGCGGTCAGAACCACTGGCCCGATGCTTGGTGTGGAATTCTGCCGTTGTGTCCTTGGGCAAGACAACTGCCTGCGGAACAACTTGTGTGTGATCGTGTGCGTGAATGTCCGGACAGCAGTAAACAGCTCCTCCTGCTTCACTCTGTAACTTCACTCTGGATTATAGAAGGGAGGCATCCACACAATGTTTACTGGAGACAAATCCCCGCCGACCACCGCCAATTACTCACTCACACTCCACATTCCGACATACGCAAGGTCTTTGCCAAAAACAAAGGTATGCACTTGTCCAAACATACACGACTGATCCGCTGACCTTGGGGTGAATTAACCATTGAGCCACCTCTTGTTTTGTCGCCTTTACAGCGAATTTACTGCTGTGTAATATATGATGCAATAGTGAGAGAGCATTTTCTAACCCCAATTACAAACCGGGCTTTCAGCGAATTAACGGTCTTCAAATTAAGATAGAAATATTTCGGATAATTATTTAACATGGTTCCATAAGTTATTACCATAATCACACTTTATTACACTCAAGTTAAACTTTTAATCACTTTTATCACGCTATTACAATCATAATTCAACTGTGCTGTAAATTACTACCTTTATATCCACACTATTTATAGTCTTAATAAATGAACAGTCTTCATTTATCATTAACAAATAGTTTATTACAAATGATTCAGACTTAGTAACTCCTTAATTAAAGGCTTAGGGGGTTCAATTAGTAGTTATTAAGCCTGAATAACTATTTGTTCATTATGAATTACGGCTTTGTTCATGCTTCATTTTAAGGCTTATTAAGGTTATTATTATTAAGTTAAAGTTATTATAAAGTGGTAGCTACGGTTTCGTAAATGTTCTTAAGGATAGGGACACAGTTGGGGTGTCCAAACTATGGTCCAGGGGCCAAATGCGGCCCTCAGACTCATTTTGTTGGCCCTCAGGCTTCCTGCAAAATCGGCCCAAATAACAAAAAGTTGTAATTTTTGGAGTAAAATATGGATAAAATCTGCTATTATGACCTAAATGACAAACATTTTGACCTCATACAAGCCTAAAATAAATATTCCAAGTCTTATTAAAGGTGCTGCAGCTCATCCAAACTGACATTTTGAGGCCCTCGGTGGAAAAAGTCTGTCCGTAAAACGTGATGAAACCTATGCAGACGTGGGTGGACACAAAGACACTCTTACCCAGTCCAGGAATTGAACCACGGCGCTTCATTAGCTTTCGCGGCGTACCATCATGATGAAAATAATCCTACGCATTGTGTACACATAATTCCCAGTAATACTTGAACATAATCCAGACATCATTCAGGTTTCTGCCACATGTTTCTGCAAATGAAAGGCACATTGTAGAAGCCACATCTGGAACACGTATCCGTCAAAACAAACCATTTGAATATCTGCAGATCTGCGCAATCAATTCCCCACTTTTCCATTTGCCTCGGCCCTCGTGCTGCCGTGTTACAGGCCGTGTGATGCCCTGCCAACAAGTGCTGGTCATCATGACTTATTTACACTGTTTACTCTGGCTGCTCCCCCGATCGGCCCCTGAGGAGGAGTGTGTGCGTTGCGCGTGTGTGAAGGGGTGTCCGCGTGAGCCACTGGCCCCTCTCCACGGGGGCCCCTACGTGCCAGCCTCTTTACATATTTATAACGGCAGAGGAGACGCGGAGCTGAGGGTGGCTCTTAGGTTATGAAGTACAAGTGTTATGATGTGTACTCTACTGCCGCGAGTGCCTTCAGGTATTTACTATTGACAGATGCAACTTTCTTTTGTGTGTTGCAGAATCATTTCATCCAAGCAGAAATGCAGCAAAAAAAGAGATAAAAACATAGATTATCATTATATACTCCCAATCCTTCTGCTTTTTGCATTCAAATCATGACTTTTAATTGGAAGAAAAATGACAAAAAAGTCTAAATCGAGGTTCTTATAATGATGGACTCCAGTGACAATGAAGTCATTATTAAAGGCACTGTACTTGATGCGGAAAACGTGAAAAACAGAACTATTTCATGTTAAACTCTTTACAGCTCCACATTTATCGCTCACTTACCTAATGCATTTTGAGCATTTGAAATATTCACCGGGATGAGTTTAAAAGCACTTTTCACGACTCTTTGCTAGAGAAAGTTTTGCCGTCACGGTAAAGCTAACAAACATTAACATGCTAATGTAGCACTTCCTGCTTCTGGGACAAAAGTGCCTGTGGAATCTAGACTCCCTCCTAGTATTCAAATCCAGGCTTGTTTTAATTAGCTTACAACCATTAATTCATTCTTGCTTTAACTTCTAGCCTTGTGTAGTTTGACAATTTTATTTTTTGGGGTATTTCTTTTTTGTTTATTGTATTTTTAATTGTGAGGTTTTGTTTGTCTGTACGGTGTGATTAGGTGCCCAGCCTAGAAAGATGCCTTTGAATAAAATGTATTATTTAATTTTATTCATTTATTTTTAATGCATTTTTTAAAATGTATTTGATTTATTTCTATTTTTTTTCTGCAAACCAGAAATATGGCACAGGCTCTTTTACATAATAACCCTTTCCGGATTTTTCTCAATGTTTATTTTCCCAACTGACCTTATAAACTAAAGTTAAGAAAAGAAAACACTGCTGTTGTGTCTTTATTTCTTATTTAATTCCTATAGTTTAAAATGATATGGTGGAATTTGCTGTTTAACTGTCAGATTACAGATTTGTATACCTGTGTAATTACTTTGCAAATCCATCAGAAAGAAAAACAGGCACATTGAATTAACAGCCTCAGACAGTGGTGCCATTATTGTCAGTTAAAAGGACTTTAAACCATAGAATTAAAATGAAGTTTGTGTTACCAATTCCAAATAAATAAGGATAAAGTTAATCATTTGTGGATTTGTATTTTGGATATTTCTTTCTAACAGTAAATACCATTGAGTTACTGAGATTGTGAAATTATCAAAGCCGATGAAGTTTAAAATCTACAAATCCTTCCTTACTTCCTAAACATAACACGCACGTCAGCACAGTAGCTGAGTGGCGAGGTTTGTGGTTCAAATCCCGGACGGCGCTTTGACCTTTCTGTACTGCATTTTTCTCCCTGTAAGTTTTAAGATTTGACAAGTCTTCCTTTGTGTGAATTCATTTCTATAAAAAAAACAATTCTGCTCCACGCGCTCTCATTTCCCAAAATAGCTGCCGATATTTGCTCCATTTTCTCCGACTTTTTGTTGATGCTTTGGAAATCGGCGAGATGGAGCGCAGTCGGAGGTCCCGCTGAGAGAAAACATTCTTGTTTGATGAATACAAAAATCCCATTGTTTCCTGTATATGCCAAACCATCAAGACCCATATGCATTTTATGAACACGGAAATTCTCCAGTACAAAAGATAATGCAAGAAATGTGTCGGAAACCCTTTGGTAATAATAATAACATATGAGCATGAATCAAAAGCATAAACCCCAACGTGCATTTCCTTTGCCGTGGTCGCACATATGTTCCTTTATGTGGAGCGTTCGTGCCAATAGTTAATCGCACTATTTCCTGTAATGCTCTAACCCTGGTGAACAGATGACGGGTGCCCAAGAAGCCCGGGAAAGGAAGGGAACAAATGTGGAACGGTTTATTTGATCGGGGACACGTTGAGAGACTTTGAGCTAAGAAAGACGATACCAACGTTAATGATTTAGGACGATGTTAAAGTGCATTTTTCTAATTGAGGGTCAAAGGAAGCTTTGCATGGATTTTTTCACAGTACATTAGACTTATCTACCTTGTATTTATATAATTGTAGGTGTTTTTGTTAATAAAATATACCAAAATAAATGTAGATATTTGGCTATGTAGCTATGCAGAAAAGAACAAAGTAAAATAAATAAATAGAAAAAGCATTTTAATACATTTCATATAAACAAGCAGACTGTTGATCATTAATAAATACACAATCTTAGGGTAGCAGCAGCAGAAAAATATAAATGCATAAATAAAATATAAATAAATGTATTGGGAAAAGCTTACTTTTTGGTTGATCCTATAGTTTTTTTTTTCATTATTAATTCTTGCAAAAAGAAAGTCAATAACCAATAGCAGTGAGTCAGAGTATAGGTTTTATTAGTTTGTTTTTGCAAAGTGTACTTTAAATGACTCAAAGTGTTGCACAGTGTTTAGTTTGGGATATGAACCAGGTCGGCGTCTCGCATTCCGGATCAGATTTGGCCTTTTTTCTTTAAGCTTCCAACACGTTACAGTTTTCAAAATAACATTTGGGAAGTGTAAACTCTGGCCAGAGCTTTGTAGAATCGTGGGTCAAAGCGAATCAACCCTGCTGTGAGTAAATATGTGAAAAAATATGGTTAGAAAAAGCATTTTGGTCGACAAACAACAAATAACCAGGCGTTTTGTTGATCAAACTTCAGCACCTTCATTAATACTACAGTCGTGTTCCTATGACTGACAGTAAGTATTGTCTGTACAGTTTGTAATTTATTGGTTTGTGGTTCAATAATTAGCATGTCTTACCAAAAAGTGTCTCCCACGGGCAAATTACCAAATTTAACAGAGGATTGGATGATGGATAATCCCCCCATAACACTGTAACTTTAAAGTATACAGACTTTAAATGTTCATGGCAAAGACAAAGAGGCTGCTTCAGTGTTCCCAGTAATAAACTTCAAAATGGCAAGGACATAATATTGTTGTTTATCTTGTTTTAGCCCCAAGCTTCACTAAAATGTTATAAAGTTGGTTAAAATAATCCAATTTTCTCTCACCATATCAACGATTAACATTCCAGAACTCATTATCTTGCCTAAGGGTCACGTTCAGTGCCAATGTTGACATATCATTTGCATAAATAATTAGGTCATTGTTTTAGGATTAAACAATAGAAACAGCTTGTGTTTATGTGAAAACATGAAAGAGACTGTACATTATTTGTGTCTGAGCCTGTTTCCTCCAGTTTTCCATATCACCCAAAAACATGTAGTTTTCCTCCCGGGGGCTGTCTAAAAATATAGCATAAGCACCAAATCTTTTCTATTTCTGGCGTTTTTTTATGAGTAAAAATCTGGTAGAGAACCTTTAACACAGCAGATCAACACAAAAAAACACATGCTTGCCCGTAGTCTCTGCTGATTTTCCCATCTGTTGCTTACCTGCTGTGTTGAACGCCTTTGCACGACCACTATTACACCATTACCTTTGTAGTTCCCATGTAGTTCCCAAGTTTACATGTAGTTTGAATTGGACTAGTAAAAGTAGTCAAAATAAGACATGATTTGTCCTATCTACATCCAATAATACAGCGCACTATTTTGTCCAAGAAGTGCGAAGTGTGAATGCTAGTTTCACTGTCGGCAGGTGAATATGGACCAGTGGATTCACTCTGTCACTGCATCCAACAGATCAGTTTGTGGATGCAGAACAACTTTCTCCAGCTGAACTCAGACAAGACTGAAGTAATCGTTTTTGGCCCACAGAAACAAAGAAAGTGTTAGCGGTCACCTCCAGAGTCTCGCTCTAAAACCTACAAACCAAGTTAGAAATCTGGGGGTAATAATGGACTCAGACTTGAACTTTAACAGCCACATCAAATCAATAACATCAGCAGCTTTTTACCATCTAAAAAACATTGCCAAAATCAAAAATATAGTGTCTAAACCAGATTTAGAGAGACTTATCCATGCGTTGGTCTCCAGTAGATGCAGTACATCCAGAACGCTGCTGCTCGGGTCCTGACTAGAACCAGGAAGTACCATCACATTAGTCCTGTTCTCAGGTCTCTGCACTGGCTCCTGTGGCTCAGAGAAGAGACTTTAAAGCAGCTCTGCTTGTGTACAAGTCTCTCCATGGTCTAGCACCAAAGTACATCTCAGACACGTTAGTGCCATATGAACCACCTCAGTCACTGGCACTTTGCCTTGCAATGTGATGTACAAATAAACTTGCCTTGCCGAGTTATTTCTTGAACTCATCACAGGGAAAATTTAGTTTTACAAGGAAAACCTTAGAAAAGGGAGGAATAAATTCGTCCTGCTGCAAACAGTTCAAATTAACTAGATCTGTTTTAATGTTTTTAAGACAATAAAAACAGGTCTAAAAATCTAACAAGATATTGACTTTGCCATTCCCAATCCTGACCTTGGATTGGTTAATGAGCAAAAATCCAAGCAAAATCAAACCTTTTTACCAATGTTTGTACAACCATATAAAAAAATATTATTCCAACACTAATGATCTTGCCTTCTGGGTCATGTTCTTAAGATAATATTGACACATAATTTGTATTTAAATCATCAGCTCAACATATTAAGTACCAAACTGTTACCACACAACAGCATGAACCCTACCACCTTCTGATTAGCACTTAAGAGGGATCTAGACCTTTAGTTCTCATGCCTACCAGCAAATCGAGAGCGCAACAAATCAGGCGCTAGCAGCATTAGCACATTAAAGTCACAGTCAAAAAATTAAAGCTAGCAAACCAGATGGTCTCGTTTTATGCTAATGTTATTATGCAAAACCACAACCCTGGAGCATTGACAATTCTCCCTTTTTTCCATTGCCTTTTTAATTGGAGGAAGAGAGACAAGAGGTGCCAGACGATGCAGGTGGCGCAAGGTGCTCCCGCGCTCCTTTTGTCACATCCTGAGAGGGAATTTGCGGGGAATTTTATTTAGTGTAATTTCCACTGGGCCCTCGCCACAACCATCTGTACTCCGAGGCGAGGGAGGGGGCCTGGTAAACGTGCTGTGATGCCGCCGCGTTCCAAAAAAGGGCCGTGAACTGCTAGCACGGCATGCTCTTGCACCCAGCGGGGGTTAGCTCACCAAGGCAACAGAGGCTAAGAATAAACGCTGGTCGAAGGAGGGGAGAATTAGCCTATACCTAGCAACGTTGTCTGATATGTTGTACAGGCTTGCTCGAGTGTTGATTAGCAACATGCCGAAAGTGTTTGGTGTAATTAGAAAATATGATGCAGCTCAAGTTGTGCGTACCTTAGAGGGCTGGGGGAGTCTTCTGAAGATTCAGAGTCTGGCATAAATAGGGTGCTAAAACCAAAATGGTCCCGTTAAGGTGCAACATATCAAGAAAAAGCAGTGCTGTTTTGCCTTTCTACACAGTCTTTTTTCAAAATTATAAAGTTAAAAGAAAGGTTAAGGCACACAAAGTCCAGAATACAAGTCACAGTTAGTCCATGTTAGTAATGGTCATTTTTCTTTTGAAATCATACTTTTAGCACATCTTAAATACATTTATAATGTAGCTTCTATATAATTTTGACTGTATCTTTGTCACAATTTGCATTAAACACCAACTTTATAAGGGGGCAATACAAATTTAAAAGTTGGGTTATGGTTAACGATATATTTTTTTAAAGAATGCTCACTTATTTTCCATGCTCTTATTTCAAGTTTGTTTGGCCCAAAGGCTTTATCGAACAGGATAGTGGGGAAGGACAGATTGTTGGAGCAAGATTTGAACTCAACACTGGGGCCTGCACTTTCCATGGTCTTTCCAGAGTAAACTTATGGCAGAACCCTGACTTTTCTTCACCAAAGCCTCATCTCCCCTCTTCAACCCACTTAAGGACACGCAACTGCTGACTAAAACATGACAAATGAGAAATGAATTAGTCAGGGACAGACTGCGACCTCCTTGATGGGGCTGATGACCGCTCGGCACAGGGCAGGGAGCATGGCGACGAGCTGCCAGCCTGGGTCGCTGTGCTGGGTCCCTCCACGATCCTCGGCAGATGGTGGGCATGTGGGAGCACTCAGCTTCAGAGTCTTCACAGATTTCCATTTGCACTTCACAAGCAGACTAATGTAAATCCTTTTCATGAGGACTAGATGAAGTCTGGTTGTGGGGGCTTAGATGTTAGCTATAGCATGATTTGCCAGACTGCGTGGCTTTGACGATTACGTTGAATTCTGCAGAAACTTGCTCTATTTTGTTTTGAATTCCATCTAATGCATTCTTTTCCCTCACCAAACATTAGTGTAACAAGTACTTAAGTTGTCTCGCTTAATTTACAACACGATGGAACAAAAATGTAAGAACGGGGTTATAGGGGTTTGGTTGCACGTTCCTACATGTGTTACTCGAACATAATAGAGCTGCTTAAAAAGCCACTAAACACCAACTGTGTAAATGGCTCTAAAATATATATATGTACACATCCCTGGCCTTATTTTGTCATTTTAGTGCATATTTGTTAAAAATCTAACTTTTGGGTCCAAAGCTTTGCCTGTATTGTCCTCTTTGGGTTCAACTGTGATCACAACATTTGAACTTTGCGGTTGGACTTGCGGCCTCTGCTGGATCATAAGCCTGGCGATTACATCACGACTAACCCTCTGTGAGCCCCACCCCTGTGAGCCCCGCCCCTGTGTGTGACGTGGTGCGTGAGAGTGGAGGGGGGAGGGCCAGCGGAGGACACCGTGGACGTACTAGCTTTGTTATTAGCGTCTTAGCATCGAGTGCATGTCCTCGCTTATTCAGTAAGCCCGTGATATGTTTCCTGTTGGCAGCCACTGTCAATCACCCTGCTAGCTCCCGCCTCCTCACCTGCTCCTCTCACCCCCAAACTTTGGTTTCGGCTGAAGAAGGCTCTGCCACGGGTGTTTAGTGGCACTTTAATGAAGTAGGTACATTCTATTAGGGTAGTGTTAGCAGAAATGGATTGGGTCAAAAAGCTTGGATTTGCACAAAATATTGGTAGAAGCTTTTCACACTCACTAAACCACAACTTTTTTAAACTGCAGTGTGTGGTGGAGGTTTTGTGCCATTGGTTAGGCTCATTTTGGGCCAAACATAAAATGATTGTTAATGCAGTGATACATTGTTAGGTTAAGGTTAGGCTTAGGGGTTGCTTGAGGAGTCTATCATTTAGCATAAAACCTCGCTCGTCTCATCGGCTGCAGTCAGATCATTCTCACTCAAACAGATGCATCTGCCAAAGCATCAATGTTAATATTGGGCCTTGAAAGTACTTCAGCGTTCAGCTACGTGCTGCAAATCCAAACTGTCTCGCATTATACACCTCATTCAGGAAATTACCACGGGTGCCGCCATTGTCACTTCTGCTGTGCGATTCTGCATGAAGCTGCCAATCTCATCAACTAATTCAGTCTGTACAGATTAGATAGACATTTTCAAGCCCCACAAAGAAAGGAGCTTTGTTGACTTGTTGGTGCGCATGATGAACATTTCGTACATATCCATCTACTTTGATCATTTAGAGACAAGCTAGTTCTCCATTTGAAATGAACTGAATTGTTTAAGCGGAAATGCAAACCACAATGGAAGTGCGGTTCAGCAGAGAGGTAAAAGTGGACGGATAAAGATGAATAAATGCCTATTGCAGATGTCCAATAACTTTCTACGACCTTTTAAAATCCTCTACAACTCCTTATGAACCTTGCAGCCAGTGTCCAGCGTGTTCTCTCAGGCCGTACGATATAACCCCCGACGCTGCCCCCTTACCGTTAAATTCATAAACACGCTGCAGCGCTCCCTTTAAAAAAACACTTGTAATTATAACGATAACAATTAGCTATGCTCTGACTGCGCGCAAAATAAGCATGCGGGTCATACACGGCGACTTCATCAAAAACTCGGCGTATGAGATTGACTTATCGGGTGGCCTGTTGGGTGCAATTTAATTATGTTTTTGCTTGTTTTGCTGCGAGGAACAAAGCATGCGGCGGGAGAGAGCGTGATTCTGATAAGAGGTCAATAAAAGCAGCAGCGTGGAGGGGAAAGTGATTAGCAGTAAAACTAATAGATTGTGGAATATCGTACGCATGCGGGAGTCGTTTACAATTGTTTTGTCGCTGCAAGAAATGTGTTTTTAGGCGATTCGTCTGCCGCTCTGTGATTTTCAACCTCTCCAATGTTGGTTATCATCCTGTGTGTAATATATGTGCATGTTTTTAGGGCAGTATACTTTGTTTTCTGATCAGATTATTAAATTCTAGGTTTGTATCAAGTAGCAGCAGCAGCGGAACGTTTTGTTGCCGCTTCATTTTCCATTTATAATCCAGCTAATTGACTTATATTAGCTTATTGTAGTGTTTGTCTACCTTTTTTTGAGTTACGGTACATCAGCCACTATACTAAAAACGAATTTGTGGTGCACATACAGTACTCTCCGTGCCACTATCCGCGTTTGGCAATGACTGTTTGCTTGCGGTAAATTATTTCATAAAAGTAACTGAAATTGGACATTTTTTGAGGCACAACTGGCAACAGCTCAAGGCACAATGGTTGAACATCAAGGTCTTGCTACCTTCAAGGCTTGTTAAGTACGGCGTGATACATCATTGTTGTCGAGAAGAATCCTTGGACAAAACACTGCGGCCGCCCACTGCTTCCAAAAGTTTGGGTGAAAAGCAACACAACAGTTTGCCCTACTGGCTCGTCAAAAGAGTATTCAAAGTTTCTCAGATTTTGAAGAAACGCTGCTAAATACAGTGTCACTTCTTCTTTGAGCTATTTTCTCCATTTACATCTCTATCATTCACCTTTGCAACTACCTCCAACTTCGCCGCGTGACAATCCCAGCGTCGACGACAATTCCAAAACACTTTCAGTTTTCCTTTGCTCTACTGCTTCCTTTCCCATTGATGTCTTGACTAAGATTGAAACCAGTGGGCACGCGTGACACTCCCCCCTCTGCCATGCAATATTCACCATCTTCTTACATAATTCATTCTCCTCCTCTGTTTTTCCCCCCCCTTCACTATTCTCAAAGTGTCAACGGCAGAATTTGACGAGGCCTGTGAAATTCTTGACGGGGTTGGCGCGGCAAGCTAACCCGCGGGACGCTACGTGATACGAGCTTGATAATGAGGAGGAGTGTTTCAAAAGAATGGATGAATTAATAAACGAGGCTTCAGTCTGTGCGGAGAGGTTCAAAGGCGGTCGAGAGTGCCGTGGCTCCTCCAAACCAGCGGAAGCATGATTTATTTAGGTCGGCGACAGACAGTGAATGGATATGCGTGTCTTCGTAAAGAGGACGGGGGAAACAAGTGTACGATTAGATTAGGGTGAGTTTAGGGGGTGAACATGCTGTCAGCCGTTAGTTTCTCTTTCGGGTTTGTGTGAAAACTGTTGCTGGAAACACACCAAATCTGCAACATCGAGAATCGTTTTGTATTTTTATGTACGAACATTTCATTGGACGATCAGAAAGCTTAAATATCTTAAACATCTTTTTAAAAAAATTCTCACTCTTCCTTTATTGTACGTTTTAAGTTCAATTCAAAAGTCCCAACAACAAGGCTTTACAAAAATGTTGATTTTAGCGGCAGGAAAACGAAATACCTGAGTCGTTACTTAGTGTCTTGGAATCATAAAAGTAATTTATTTGACCCTCTAATTCTAAAATATTCTTGTACTATGAAGAAATAACACATAAGTTCCCATGAGAGCAAGAAAAACATACACATAATAAATACTGAGCCTTAAAATGTATTGTTCCATCTATTATTTGTTGTGACCGACCTAGTTACAAGCTGATTTTTACACAAACTATTCACGTTTGTCAGAGTATTCTACAGAGAAAGTAATCGACTCTTAACTCACAAAATAATCATTTTTCTTTTTTCAAATCAGATACATTTTTGGTAGAACTTTTTTTCGTGCAAATGACAGCAAAAATGTGCATTAGTGCTACAGACATCAAACCTCTCTGGAGCAATACCAACAATTCAAATGAGTTAATATTTCCCGGTACAGCTATGTGCTAACTTCAACAATTCAATTCTTCCATTCTCTGAGCCCTGAGCACTTAACAAAGTTACAGAAGATACACTTTCATAATTTTATTCCAAATGAACTAAACTAAATGAAAATATGTAGTTGGCCGTGTGTAGAACAGCACTCTCAGAATAGTTATGAGAGAAATAATTTGAACTTATATTTCCCAGAGGAGATTATTATTGCTCATAGATTAATCAAGTGGTCACAAAACAAATCTAAATTAATTGCACGTGTGTGAATGTCTTTGCATACGGTATGTGCCAATAACACTTTCTGCCTTACTTGCTGTTAGCTGGGGATAAGCATCTTTTCTGCATGGCTCATGTTTAAAGTTATAGAGAGTGCATTGTGGGGGATTTTTCCTGGTAGAAAGTGAAATACTGTGTTGTGGAAATACCTTAAGGTTGTGCATTGCATGAAACGTCCTTTTTTAGGAATGATTTTAAAGACACGGCAGAGGCTATGTAGCTACGTGCTAACTAAGGTCCATAACGCAATTGTTTTCAGTCTAAAAAAACACAAATAAAGGTTGAAATTCTGCTAAAAGTTTGAATAACTTTGCTGTTTATAATGTTTCAGAAACAGATTTGAAATGAATAATAGGTCTCTTACAGTAGCCGATTAGCCCCAACCAAAATTTCTAAGATTAAATGTTCAATGTTTTCGGGATCCATATTGGAAAAATGAATAAAAGTTTTAATTTCATAGCCAAAGAGTTTGATATAAAGTTTACGTAGACCGTAAATGACCAGGAACATGGTTAGTATTTCTTGTTTTCCCTGTTACCAATCAGGCCTACATCCTCAACAAATATATTTTTTGTGAAAGCTAAAGGCCATCTACCGCACCGAAAAATATTGGCGTCAATTATGTTCTAGAATTATTATTTTCCAAGGTTAATTTAAAAATTTCAAAGCTATACCATAGGTTAAAAATAGCAGTACAATGGACCCAAGAAAAGAAGCGACCATAACAGCTTGGCTTGGATGCAACAGTATATAATAGTATAATTCCGTACTAATGAACTCTATCAAAGCATTTTTACCTTTTTTTGCACTGAAATCCACTCTTTTGTCCGACTAAGGTGCTATTCCCTCCCAAGTGCTTGTGAAATCAATTTGTTGTGACCAAACAGAGCGGCGGGGATTGTGCGAGCGTTTTTTTGGATGCCTTGGCCCCGGAAAAAAGCCACCTCTATTTGCGCCGGGGCCCTCACCGCTGGGAGACATGAGGCCATTAGCAGCCAATTTCACCCTTCCTCTGCCTCCTGTCCCCTCTGCATCAGACAACTCCTTTTCATGCTCTCCGATCAACTCCTTGTTTTTTTGGAAGAGTTCAGCGTTTGCATCGAGCCAAGTGGGCCAGAGAGGGCTTTGAGCAATTTCCCCCGGGGTCAAGCGCTCTGCAATGGAAAGAGAATGTATAGTTTGGAAAGATGTTATATTCATGGGTTTCAGCATCCTGTTCTATATAACTTTTTCCATTGACTTATGCGTTTTTTGGTAGACGCAGCGTTTGGTGCTCCTTCTATTTACTTAACTACTTGTCCCCAAAAACGCAAGGATAATCAGAATCAGAAACAGAATCAGAAAAGGTTTAATGCCATTGCCAATGAACAGAATTCACATACGAACATTATAGCAACATAGGAACTTGCTTTGGTGATACGGTGCAACATGAAATAATGAACAATGATAAAACAACCTATATAGAATCAAAAAGGGCATGCATCAAAGAAAAACTATATACTGATAAAAATAAACATAGGCTTACTATTTACACAAAATGTACAGTTACATTTACATATGTAGTGCAGAAAGCTAGCAGTGCAGTGAGTTAAATTATGGTTAAAGTGGCAGAGGGAAAACTGTTCTTGTTGCGGGAGGTTCTGGTCTGGATGGACCGTAGCCTCCTGCCTGAGGGGAGTGGCTCAAATAGCCCTTGTCCACGGTGAGAAGGGTCAACTGTGATCTGACCTGCTTCTCCCCAAGTCCTAGAGACGTAGAGGGGAGGACAAGCCCACAAATGAGATGTACAGCCTGAACATAACTGAAGTGGCTGATATCTAGAAAAGGAAAGAAAAGCACAGAGGCACTCATCATTCACCACACCAAACAAGACCCCTGAGACAATCTGTCATGGAATCAGACATGCACCAGATGCTATTCCGTAACACATTGAGAACACAATTCAAAGACATTTGTATGGCATGCATGGAAGAAAACGCGGGGACTGATCACGCAAGCTGTGGTAAGCAGCCTGCGTGAACCTCCTGCGTCTCACCCCGTTTTTCCCATGCTGGTTGGTTTTATTAGATATTCTGGAATAGGCGGGTCACATTTCTCATTGGTCAGCCTCACATCAAGGCACTTGGTATTTTTCCGCAGAGATCAAGCCTTGGGTAAACATTACCCAAACTCCTCTGGGCTGTCACCCCCCTAGGGTAAACATCCTTTGGCCCATCTTTACGACCCCTTCACAAATGCAGTTTGTCACACACCCGTTTTTCTCTTAGACTAATGATGCAGATAAAATATCACTATTATGCAGATAAAATACATCACAGAAATATACTCATATATTCATATTTTATCACACAATCCCGCACATAACTGCAGGGTGCAAGATGCTGGCAGGGACAGCATACATGGAGCACCATAACCAGGTGGCTGACATAGTGTACAGGAAGATCTGAGAGGAGTGTAGACCGGGGACCCCAAAGTCAAAGTGGGAAACCCCTCCAAATGTGGTGGAGAACGACCGAGCTAAAGTCCTGTGGGACTTCCAGATACAGACAGACAGAATGGTAATGGCGAACCAACCGGACATAGTGGTGGTGGACAAACAGCAGAGGAAAGCCGTGGTGGTTGATGTGGCGATACCCCTGGAAAAACAAAGGTACCGCGCAGAACCCTCAAGCACCCGAGCCTCTGGTACGCAAGGACCCGAGACCAGAGAAGGGAATTTTATATATATATACTACTTATATATGAATACATTTTAATATTTACACACACACATGATCATCCTGAAATTACAAACCAATAGGAAAGATCATTATGTGTTGTAAGCCTTCATTCAGAACCTCATAATTGAAAATCTGCGTATCGAGAACATTCAACCTGATTTCTATTGTTCTCTTTTTCTTTTTCCTTGTGAATGAAAGCTGTGGATTTAGCTACATTTTATAAGTAACCTCTCGTATACATTTATTCATTTTTTCCCATCCTTTTTAGTAAAATGTTGCTTGCAGCTCACAGTTGCTTGGGCCTGGATCCAAACACTTTGATGTGAATGACTGTGGAAGAATGGAAGCAAATATAGCTCTCACATGATGCAATAATCCACTACAGCGGACAATATGGCCACTGTTGAAATAAACAGATGGCCTTCTTCATATCGTTGTAGTGAAAAATACATTTCACTTCAGACTGGGTAAATCTGAGCCTACGTGAACCACAAAGCATGTTGTTTGTCAAATATGGCATCTGCTTAGCAACAGTGGACACATCAAGACAAAAGTGTGTCAATCACTGGGCTTCTAAATCATACTGTAGGTTTAATGCTTGTATATAGTCTTATTGTATATTAGTCTTTCACAATTTATATCTCAAATATTCCAGAGTGTGGCATTACACTTTGTATTCGCTCAATTATATGTATTTGATTGTTGAAAAAATACCTTGAAAAACATGCATTCTTATCGTAACAGTTTAAAATGTGAAATTATTACAGGAATCTATTTAATTTGGCTGTGGGGGTCCGGAGTCAGTTTCATGGTTATTTTGGGGGTCCCGTCCTGAAAGGTTTGGGAACAATAATGCACCAACATAGCGGGCCACAACAGTTCGACAAGAAACAAAAAATAGGTTTAGTTTCATCAAGAGCCAAATAAATCCTACATCATATAAGTGAAAGTTGAGGTTGAAGTTCGATATTGATAGTTATTATTCGTTGGCAAATGTGATGTGTCTGAGTGGTCTACAAACTATACAAATAACAGCTTTTTATTTACTACTCTGTAAAATCAACGTGACAGAATGCAAAAAAAAAACTGCAACTGAGGCTTGATTGCTCTGAAAATTCCTGTTTTCACCTACCCCCCATCCCCGCCCACATCCCTGTACTTAGTCACAATTATTTGTCACAGAAACATGTAAATAAAAATCTTACAATAAATTTCACTGTAAAGAGCTTATCAGTTCTGCAGTTTTAGACAGGAAGTAAAATGACCTGTTTCCATTGCTTTCTTTTTTTCATAGTTTTAAAAGAATAGTCTCTATTTCTAAGCCGTTTTAGATTAATATTCTGATTTACAATGAACAAAATGTAAAATTATTATTGTGTTAAAGTTCAATACTAAGCAGCTGAAAAAGCACAATGTCTCCTTTAATCCTTCTTAACTTAATTATGGCACATCCACTTAAACTATATTTCTTTCTTGATGTAACTGTCAATTGTCAATGTCAATGTCAATTGTCTGCTGTGATTGGCTAAAACTCTGCTGAAAGTTACTCCTCTTCTTAAACAATTTGAACTGGTGCCATTCCGGACTGATAGCACAGAGCTAAAAGAGTTTTAATACTGAATACTAGTTTCATTTGGCAACAGCACTTTCGCTTTTGCACTTTTTTGACACTGTATCGTCCCTGCTTGTACTGTTGTAATCATTGTGAATAATTGTGTACTTTTATTTTAACTAACATAATTGCCCATTTGGGATGAATATTGATCAGATTTCTTAGATCCGATCTGTGACGTGTTTACACTGATACATAGCTTTGGGAAAATGGGGCTAATGGCCATACGCAATGTTAAACACTTTCTAGATCCAGGATTTGTATTTATATCTTGACTATTTTGTGCAATTACATGTCACCAGCACAACTCTAACTCAGTTAGCAGCTTTTTTCATTATTGCACATTTCTGTACATCATCAAAAAGAATGGAATCCTCAACAAAGAACCTGCTTTTCGTGCCATGCATGTTGTGTAAAATAATAGATTCGCACACGCCTGTAAACGCAATTACCCTAGAAAATAGTATGCAGAGATTATTACTTCAATGCTTTTGTTCTTTATTCATATCGTCCCATTTTCCACAACCTTGGAAAACGTATAATTATTTTTCTCACATTCTTTGTTTTCCTTCCAGTAGAAGCTTGACACCACGGATCTAAATAAAATCATATTTGTTCCCGCCTGCAACATACAAAGGTTTTTTTTTAAATGAAACTAGCAACGCCACAACTGTAGATGTAGTGCAAGCCTTGGTAACTGTTGAATAATTCATAAGTAGGAATAAAGGAAAGGAAAAAGAACATGGCGAAACAACTTTATTAAACTAGTGGATGAAAGAAGAAGGAAAGCCGCATTACTTTTAAGTGTAGGCTGCGATCAACAATTGCAAGGGCCTATTAGCGTAATTAGCTCATGCACAGATTCCCCACAAGATAGTCTTGAATGGAGCTATTGATCTAGAATAAATGTGAATCGGCTGCGACATAATGAAGCCCAAAACACAACCTAAGAGTAGACGTTGGGTTTGAAAGAGCGGTCTGAAAGGTGGCCGTTCTTTTCATTTTCATGCGCGTTTGAAAGGGAGGAAATGTGGTTAAAGAAGTTGATTAATTAAGCAGATCATGTGCAAAATAGTACTGGAATTATGATTGATTTTGTTTTAGTGTTCATGTAAACGTACCAAAAAGAAATGGAAGAAAATATGTAATAAGCTTTTAACTTCAGTGTCCACTCTTTATTTTACTTTGTCAATGAATTGTTCTATTAATTTGACTTCAAGTGATTGGTTAAGGCTAAAACAAACTTGTATTTCTGTCAACTGGACAACGTTTTTAAGAGTGAGTATGTTCCGCCGCTCATCCAAGTTGCTTCTTTAGTTCCTCTGACAGGGGTCTGGTACGTCACTGTCTTATGTGTCTGAAGCAAAGAGCTGACTGCACTGAAGCTACCGTAGAGCTGGTCGCCCGTCTGAGATGAACGATTTCTGATCATGGGGACAATCTTTAGTCGTGGCTCGAAATGATTGGTTGTAGGTCAAGACAGAAGATGGCTGCCCACAAGTCCGAAGGTTCACTAATCCGAAGGTTCACTAGTCCGAAGGTTCACTAGTTCGAAGGTTCACTAGTTCGAAGGTTCACTAGTTCGAAGGTTCACTAGCCCGAAGGTTCACTAGTCCGAAGGTTCACTAGTCCGAAGGTTCACTAGTTCGAAGGTTCACTAGTCCGAAGGTTCACTAGTTCGAAGGTTCACTAGTATGAAGGTTCACTAGTTTGAAGGTTCACTAGTTCGAAGGTTCACTAGCCCGAAGGTTCACTAGCCCGAAGGTTCACTAGTCCGAAGGTTCACAAGTCCGAAGGTTCACTAGTCCGAAGGTTCACTAGTTCGAAGGTTCACTAGTCCGAAGGTTCACTAGTCCGAAGGTTCACTAGTCCGAAGGTTCACAAGTCCGAAGGTTCACTAGTCCGAAGGTTCACTAGTCCGAAGGTTCACTAGTCCGAAGGTTCACTAGTCCGAAGGTTCACTAGTTCGAAGGTTCACTAGTTCGAAGGTTCACTAGTCCGAAGGTTCACTAGTCCGAAGGTTCACTAGTCCGAAGGTTCACTAGTTCGAAGGTTCACTAGTCCGAAGGTTCACTAGTCCGAAGGTTCACTAGTTTGAAGGTTCACTAGTTCGAAGGTTCACTAGTTCGAAGGTTCACTAGCCCGAAGGTTCACTAGCCCGAAGGTTCACTAGTCCGAAGGTTCACAAGTCCGAAGGTTCACTAGTCCGAAGGTTCACTAGTCTGAAGGTTAGGGGTTTAGGTTGGGTTAGGGTTAGGACTTGTGAATCTTCGGACTTGTGGGGTGGAACCAGCCAGAAACAGAGATTCAACTCGATGAAATGTGATTTATCCTAAGCAAACCAACAACAGCGAACACAGACGCTCAAAGCATCAGCAGAAGAGCACGAGCTAGAGCTCTTTAGCATGTCGCGCTAGCCTCAGCTAATCGGTGTAACTCCAGTAACTTTACCACACGGAGCCGGAGCCTAGAGGCTGATTTTCTTTTACTTTTATTACTTTTACTTTCCAGAAATCTTGTAAGAAAAATAAAAATTGTGCAGTGGACACCAGACTTAACACATTTGTTGTTTACAATAAGAAGTAACTGTTGTTAGCTAAGTCTATTGAACTGTGACACTTTGTGAACTGTCACATACCATATTTTTCATAATTGTTCTTGCCTCTAATGGTCATCTCCTTTAAGCATGCTCTGATTAGCCATATCGCTTTCTTTGTTTCGGTTTAGAGACGTCGAAATCTATATATTATTGTGAATACTATTGTTTTGAAGATATGCAACATTTGAATATTGAGTCTATCGTTTATAGTAAACTCTAAAAAAAGAGACCAAATATAAAGATTAAAACTAGTTCAATTATAAACTTTCAAACAAGGATATAAGAGATATTTCTGAACTTTTGTGATTCACTCGACAGACACTTCACATTTGTCTGATATTTAAACCTCAGCTAATATATTTAAAGACACATTGGATTGACTTAATTTGAACATATTAAGATATCGAGATAATCATTTTAGTCAATATCACGCACCCCTCTGTCTGAGGATGGAGTTGTAAATGGGTGACAGATTATACATCAGACACATTAGACTCTCCTTTCTGATAAAAGCTTTATTTTCTGATGTTGCTAGGGTAACCATCAGACCAGAGCACCATTTACACACATGCACACCGCATTAAGAAAGTAAACTGAAGTACACCTTAGCCCGGAACACATTACAGGATAATTTGCCCAATTTATGCCCCAATTTTCTGTCACCTCCTTGATTTTGGGGAGGTGTGACCCGCGACTTTGAATCCTCGTTGGCAAGTTTAAGCCGCTGCTCTCGTCGTGTTTGTGTTGTCAGTGCGATTCTGAGCTCCTTTGTCACATCGTAACCATAAAACATCATCGCTACAGCAACAGCCAATAAAGCAGAGCGTCAGGGGCAGACGGGGTGATGGACACACAGAGGAGCACGATACAAACACCAGAGAAAGGACAATATTTATGACTTTATTACTCTCCTCTGTAGCGTTCTCATCCATTTCTCTGAAAATCAAACGTTGCATTTGTTAAAAAACTAAAAGGTTGAAAAAGGGTAATACTAGTTCCTCACATACAGTGTTTACATGGCGTGAGGATTGGTGAAGCCTCTGCAGATTAGCTTCAGGAAACGCAACAATACTTCCTGTTATCTTTCTGTGCCAGCTTTCTGTGCAAAACACCTTTCTGAGTCACGTTTTAATAAATAACGGCACAGGTTTGACTTGCATCTAAACTAGAAGTGCAGAAGGATCATAACATTTTAAATCTTACACAATTCTTTTTGTGTCTTTGGTCTTCCCTTTTTGTGTCACGTTTAAGACTCTAAAATCCTGTAGTGTTTGCTGCCTTTAACAAAAGAACACACTTTTCCCATCTCAATATGCAAACCCAGTGACGGCTTAATAGTTTGAAAGAGATCATAGCCCATTCTCATCGCTCTCGATCGCTGAAATCACATTTTATCCCTGATGGAGCTGCCTGGTCCTAGCTCTTCCAGACATATGCTCCTTTCACTTTCTCCTCTCTGTGATTTCATTACTGTTTCTTCTTTCTTCAGAGAATGTCTTGTATAATTAGCCTGTGAGATGAACTGCAGCGTGGATCTTCCCATGGGGCCGGACTGGTGAAGACTTAGGCAGTTAAGACAGCCTTTCTGTGGGCTCTAAATGAGCTATTTTTACAGTCAACAGGCAGTGAGGGATTTCACAGAGTTGGGCTTAGTCTTTGGAAAATTCTCTATAATTACTTTGTGGTACATCTGGGCGCAAATGAAGATATCATGTTTAATTAAACGTCATAAAAGCCAGGCATTACAAAGCAGGGGACAAGGTATAGCCCTGATTTACTTTAGGGTTTATTGTCCTTTCTATTCAACAATTCTTATCCAATATACTCTTCAGAATCAGAATCAGAAAAGGTTTATTGCAATTGTCAATGAACAAAATTCACAAACATAGGAACTTGTCTTGGTGATCGATGCAACACAAAACAATAAAACAATGAATAAGTCACAACAATAAGCTATCAGATAAAAAAAGCATATAAATAAAAAATAGGCTTAATGTGTACACAAATTGACAATTGTACAGATATAATTATGTAGTGCAGAAAGTGAACAGTGCAGTGAGTGATTAAATTATGGTTAAAGTGACAGTGTTTAAGAAGTGTTCATGAGTCCAACGGCAGAGGGAAAGAAACTGTTCTTGTGGACGGGAGGTTCTGGTCCGGATGGAATCCGGACCAGAACCTCCCGCCTGAGGGGAGTGTCCTCCTGCCTGAAGGGAGTGGCTTAAATAGTCCATGTCCAGGGTGAGATCTGACCTGCTCGTCCCAGAGCCCTGGAGACGTACAGATCCTGCAGAAATGGAAGTCTGTAGTCTCTGTTTGTCCCTGGCTGTGGCTCCAGCGTACCACACGTGATGGAGGATGAACTCGATGATGGCCGTGTAGAACTGCACCATCATCTCCTCTGTTGGGGGCTGTGGTTTTCCTGAAGTCAACGATCTCCATCTCATCTCCACCGTCTTCTGGGCGTTAAACTCCAGGTTGTTACCGCTGCACCAGGACATCAGCCGATCCACCTCCCTCCTGTAGACAGACTCATCCCCGTCCAAGATGAGCCCGATGAGGGTGGTGTCGTCCGCAAACTTGATCAGTTTTACAGAGTCATGGCTGGAGATGCAGAAGTATGTGTAGAAGGAGAAGAGCAGGGGAGAAAGTAGACAGCCCTGTGGAGATCCTGTGCTGCCACACGCACTCCCTCCAATCTGTCAGGAAGTCAGTGATCCACCTGCAGGTGGAGTCAGGCACATTGAGCTGGAAGAGCTTGTTCTGGAGCAGAGCAGGGAGGATGGTGTTGAACAGGATCCTGGCATAGGTTCCTAAGGAGTTCAGATGCTGCAAGCTCAAGTGCAGTGCCAGGTGGCGTCATCTACAGACCTGTTGGCTCTGTAGGCAAAATGCAGGGGTCCATCAGGGAGGAGGTGAAGGACTTGAGGTGGGGCAGGACCAGGAGTTCAAATGTCTGTGAAGACAGTAGTCAGTTCCTCCACACAGTGTCTCAGAGTGGCGGGGGGGACATTGTCTGGTCCAGCAGCTTTTCGGGGGTTTGATTTCTGAAAGAGTCTGTTTACATCCTGTCTCTGAACTGAGAGAGTGATGGGGGAAGGGGTTGCAGTTAGAAGTGAAGATCCGTCAACCACACCTATTGCCCTGCTTCCTAAAAGCAATCCAAAATTACTCTAAAACAATAGCTGCTAGTTTGCTAAGTTGAGATGCATGTTAGTGTAGGAAATTCGGGTGCCGGAATGATCGGAATGAGTTTGTTGTACAGACTTGAATGAGCAATATGTCACCGGTTCAATCCATATGTCGACCCTAGCCGACCTTTTCACCTGCTGGACATTCAGACATGTTTTCTTTATATAATGTAAGTAATGTGGACATAAAGGTGCAGCCACAGTGATATCAAAGTTCCGCTGACTTTATTTTGTAGGTGATTAGTTTTGTAGCAGTCTGCATTTTTAGCATAAAACAATAACATGACAGATACATGATCAAACAGACATTCACATTGGCTCGCAGAACTGCTGTCTAGGATGCACTTTAAGAACAAAAACGGCATCATAAGGTAAAAAACAATCACATTTCCATCAGCTCTGGAGAAGGCTACATAGAATGGATACAAACCCATACAACACGGCACTGAAAAACACAACGTTGTTTTGTTTGGTTTGCTTTGTAATGAAACTGTCTTACCCTAACCCAAGGACACAATAATGCAGTACTAATAGATGTGGATTTGTTAAAGCTGGTAGTGTCTTAGTGGTCAGAGCACCCAGCCGGTAACCGATGGCGCAATGGAGCAGACTGGCAGCCAAGCCTCTGTCTTATCCAGGGCAGCTGTGGCTACACCACCAAGCATGAGGTGAAAGAATAATGAATAGTGACATAAAGTGTTCAAAAATCGTATATTGTTTGATTATCCTTCCGTATTTCCTGTTTTAGTTAATTCAAGTATTTTCCTGTTTGTTCAGATATTGTGCATTCAACAGATCAGCTCAGAACTTTCTCGAACAAGACTGAAAGGATTGTCTTTGGCCAATAGAAACAAAGATATAGTGTTAGCAGTCATCTTACCTAAAACCTACAAATCAACAAGAGAAATTGAGGAGTAATAATTGATTTTAACTTAACACACCATATCAAATAAATTACAACTGCAGCTTTTTACCATCTAAAAAACATTGCCAAAATCAAAAGTATAGTGTCTAAACCAGACTTGGAGAGACTTATCCATGTGTTTGTCTCCAGTAGATTGGACTACTGTAACAACCTAGCACCAACGTACATCTCGGAGTGCTGCTGGTGCCCTGAGTCAGGACTAAACATGGTGAATCAGCATTCCAGTTTTATGGAGCGAACAGTCTCCCTGAGGTCATGAGACAGACTTCTTCTCTGGCAGTCTTTAAATCCAGACTACATTTTAAAGTAATTATTTATGCTTTTGTTTTTGTTGTGATGTGTTTTTTTATGATTGTAAAGCTCTTTAAGTTACTTTTCTATGAAGTGTGCTCTACAAATAAACTTTGATTGATGCTTGTGGATGGCTATTTTAACATGTTTGTCAAATTGTTATGTATGTTAATTAGTTGTGACCTTTCCAAACTGTCCTCTGTATGAAAATGATCTGCTTATTATCATATCTCGATGAAGATCTTGACGTCAAAGTCCAAACATGCAGATGTGTCCAAAGGTTACTGACTGACTCATTGTCTTGGCTCTTTGTTGTCGCCGTGGTGATTAGCCACATGTGACATTTCACCATCCCCGCCTCCATTCACTGCTAATTCTATTAAGTCCCTGTTTGTGGGGCAGTGGGGGGGGGGCTCATCATGGGGTCTATATGTTTCATTATAGCACACAAGGCATTATCGCTGCCCCAGAAACCTCCTGGAGTCTGTTTGTTATTGGGCTATTTAAGTCGGAATGACATAAGAGTTAACAAAGCACATGTTATGGTCCCACATTACAATAACTACAGCTTAATTAGCTTTGAGGCATGAACAACTAGTTTATTAAGAATTATTCAGGCTCAGTCGTTACTTAATTAAGAGGTTAGGAGTTTGGCATTCTAAATAAACTATTTTGCTTATTATTACAGGCGCAATGGATGATTTTTTGGCGATTTGAGAACGCAGGCGGAAGTGCGCATGTGCACTCCCCTGTGTGGACTGATACAACACACACGTGCGTTTGTTTATTAGCGCAACGGATCGCATCGCATCTCTCGTCTCCTGTAGATTTCCGTCTCTTCTGCGTCAGCTCAAACTGTCTTTCTCCGTCTTCATTTTGTCCCGTACACTGAGGGAACTATATTATGATAGATCAATGCGCTTAGACATGCGGAAACATGCTGCTCATGGGGACGACCCGACGAGGCTGCAGGTGAGCGAGCGGTAGGTGCGTTTTATGATTGATACGTGGCAGGACTAATCGGCAGTCCACGCCACGAGGAAATAAGACTCAGATTTGGGCCAAAAAAATCGTCCATTCAACCTTTAAATAAGTGTGTATTCATGTTTTATTAAGGCACATTTTAGCCATGTTACCAGTATTATACCAGTAATAAAAAAGTAAAAAATAAACATGAAGATTTCAAAATGTTAGTGAATGTTTTATAATATTGTCTGAAATTAAGAAAGCAACAAATCCTGAAAAATCAAATCAAATAAAAGGCTGTGAAAAGACTATACAGTTCAATCCAACAAGGGTTGCAGAATTGCAGACATTTTCATAGAATAAACTGTGAATTTTCAAGGAACAAATAGTGAATTAACATTAATATTAGTGATGTACATAAGCAAAAAAACAAATTGTCATTGACAGATGTGACCGGTAGTCTCACTAAAGTACGTGGGAACTCTGACTCAAAGAGTACATGGGGAAAAAACCCAAACTTCACCTACGTAGAAAAATATTCAGATTTATACAGACTGATATGGATTTATCTGGATGGCGCTCACTCCAGCAGGTCATTTCCTCCTCACGGATCACGCCTGGAGCAGGAATCTCACATCAGGCCTCCTCCACTCCTCCACTTCACCGTGTAAGGACAATGTAAAGTGAGTTATGAATGAGATTTACCTGAACATGAGCCGATAATGAGCGGGTTTGATTGACACACGGCGACACAGAGGCAGAGGGTCGCTGCAGCAGAGACACAGGAGTGTGATTTTGATTGAATCCTCTGATTCTGTGATTGTCATTAAACAATTGAACATAACAGCAGTGTGCAAATGCATGGCCTTTAGCTCGTATTTACCTGCCCCTATACAGCCTTTGTTTTATGTCACATGATGCGCGCTCTGCAGATAAAGGGATCTAAATGCATTGTTCACTAAACACAAATGTCCTCAAACCTCTCTGAAAACTCCATACACAGTTTAAGGACACATCCGCACAATCCCATGTTAACTTGTCTTTTTTATGAATCCCAAATTTAACCTGGAACATCACGTTTGGACCACATTTTGTATGTACGCACCCTTTTTAAATGAGGCTCCAGGGCTTGATGAGGAAGAAAAAGGGCATTTTAAAGGAGATTATACAAAGTTTAGAGTGGATGGTTGGGACTTATGTTACTAGTTGAGGAGCTAGATTGTTAAATGCTGTGGAACATTACATACAAATCAATATCTGACAGAGCCTACACCCAAAAAGTGACATTGTGCACCTTTAATATTCTTTGTATGCCGGCTTCTTGATCGTTGCCCCCTTGAACAGCTCATTATCTCTATGTTTTTGCTCGCTGGTGCTGAAGAGAGGCCACATGGAGGTGTAAAAGCCTTGTAACTCTTGCTGCTGCTGTGGCGTGTGGTAATAGACGGGTGAGTGTTTCTAACCTTTAGCGTTGGGGAGCTCTGTCGTGGGGATCAGGCTAATTATCAGAGCGTGGATGGGCCTTTTGATGAGACCCAACGTAAACACCGGGAGGGAAAGGTCGCTACAAGTCCAGACCCCACAACCACACGCCTGTAACGCTGCTATTGACTGCCATTTGTCCTAATATTTGTCAAGTGTAATATGTTTGCTGGCAAAATTACAATTAAAAGTGATGGCTTTAAGGGTTAAGGGTTCACACATTATTTCGTTCTAAATTGAGACTGTTCTAGTTCTGATGTTGAATCCCATTTTGATGTAAATGTAGACTTGGTTTGGTCCTGTTATAGTCCTGGTTTAGTACAGTATTAGCTTTTGGGGTAAAGTTCCAGTTTAGTCTCAATTTTGACGAAATGCCACCAAACTTTGTCTGAATGTACAAATATTTTTTTCTTTTCAGCAATGATGATATAGTGTTAACTAGATCCAAGCGTTTGAATTGGTTTATTACCAAATATACAGACAAAATATTAAACATGCAGTAAAGTTACATACATACATTTGATTATATACATTGAAAAGTTGCTGTTGCCTATCTACTTATCTTATCGAGTACACAAAAATGTACACGTCAATATTTAAACTAGATCTACACATTATTATGAGTTTACAGAATCAAGAATCCATCAGCTGGACAGGTTTTTTGCGTCATTATATTTTTCTGGACGTTCTAATTTCAGTTTCCGTTTAAAAATGGACAAAGCTGAGGAAACTCGAATCATTCTGTCCAACTCATTCCAAACACACACACACTGAAATATCTTAATAACTTACTTTTAGGAGAGTTTTCCCCCTGATGTTGTGGTCACAAGAGGTGCAGAGATAGGAATGAGCTGTCGTTTTACATCTCACTGGAATTGTGGAATAAATTAATACATAAATGAGTGAGTTACTGAAGCAAATATTTGTAGAAGAGAGAGTCAAACGGGAACGACGAACGGCAAAAGACAAGTTCATAAAAACCTTTGCCTTGAGGAACACCCAGCGACACCCACGAGGCACCCGTGGGCTTACGGCGGCGTCAGGAGGAGCAGGGCTGCGGTGCCGGTGACTCCAGGCAGCAGTTCAATTACAGCTTATGCGCGTAAGTCCTATTTAGTTTCACATGAGTTGATTACAGGGCAGGACCCGGGCTGACTCATCAATCACACAGGTATTTTCTATTGTGCGCAGTGAGACAGCCAGTCTGATGTAGCAAGCGCCAATCTGAAGGTTCTACTCCTCCCTCCGAAAAGTGATTTATCCTCCGCATGGGCTTGTGTCAGGATGAATGTGTTTGTGTTGGCAGGAGTGGTTCAAGTAGCATAATCGGTTTTAAGAGATACAGATTGCACAATTGAGTGACTGCCATCATTGCTTTAATCGATGGAAAACTTACAAAGGCATTTGGGATTTTCCCAGTGGTGCGTGACGGTGCACTTCACGGTAGGAAGTAAGGCAAGGAAGAAAGGATATCAGAAACCATTACATTTTGATATGTATTTAGCCGTTTATATTGTATGATTCATTTAATCCACAAGGGAAGAAGATACATCCGCAGACACAGCAGACCTGGAGTAGTCTGACCTGATCTGTAGTTCACCTCTTTCTCCAAAATACATAATTCAGTTTAAAACAACACTTTATTTCTGACGCTGTAATTCTTTATTTGCCCAAAAGTGTTGACACGTGACAGTTAATCAGTAGAGTTTTAGAGTAGCTGTTATATTTGGACGACAAAGTATAATGGATTTTAAAATAGCTATTTCAATCTTCATTTTAATTTCATTTTTTTTGTGTGTGTGTGCATAATTTTTCTTGTCAAAACCTGAGATTACGTTTTAATAATCTAATAACGGCAGAAATAGTATAATGATCAGATTTCTGGGGTGAATGTGGGCATAGAGAGTGTCACGTTTGGGCAAAATAGAAAATCTGATTCAACGTTTGTGGGCAAATTCCCTTCCAGCTCGTTTGTATTTTTGTTCTGCAATTGCCTTGTAAACTGCCAAATTTGAAATAGTCTTTAACATGATCTAAAATGTTGGCTGATGTTTGATTTGCCTTGAATGGAAGAACACATGAACAGCAATTCACACTTTCTCAGCTCATCCAGAATTTTAAAAAGCCAACAACATTTGGACAATATGACATTATAATCTCTCTCCACTTTACCCGACAGTGGTTATATTGTTTTGGCTAATTCTCTACAGGTTTTCATGCACTTGCTAACTCCATATCCCATCACCGCTTTGCAGACGCTGGGTTCATTTGGTTCTCATTACTTTACCCCACCATGTTGACCCTTACAATAGAGATAAATCAGCTCTGTTCTCTCCACACCTGGGCTCATGCAGAGAAAGAGAAAGGAGATAAAGAAGAGCGAGGGAGAGCGCGTGTTGTGGATAGCACCATTGACTGATGAAGAAGCTCATGCATGTGGACAGTTGGCTGGTGCTGGGAGAATAACAGGGAGGGGATCTGGCACTTCATCAACTAGACCCACTACCGGGAAAATGGAGGAAGATGATGCGTTTATCCAACTCATATGCGCAACTGGAACTACTTTCTCTCCCTGTGCCATGGGTGTAGGAAGACAAGTTTTTGTTCTTTCTTTAAGAATGTGAGACGTTGCATTGTCATTGTCATTGGACAGGACACAAACTAGGGAACTTGTTTCTACGATATGGTGCAACATAAAGCAATGTATAATGATTGGAAGATAGGACATGTGTTTACAATGGCCTTGGACACAAAAAACACCTCTTGCGAAGGTTTAGATCCAAAAGCAGTAAACATACAATCAATAAAACATATTGTGACCAAAATTGTGGACTGAATCACAGAATTTATATATAGAAATGATGTAAAAAGCAAATTTTGTCATTGACCCATCTCGCGTTGTCTTGTCTTGATAAAATGGTGTTGAGCTCCAAGGTGTTCCCACTGCACCAGGACACCGGTCGGCCCACTGTCCTGTAGACAGACTCATCCCAGTCCGAGATGAGCCCGATGAGGGTGGTGTCGTCCACAAACTTGATCAGCTTCACAGAGTCGTGGCTGGAGGTGCAGCAGTTGGTGTACAGGGAGAAGAGCAGTGGAGAAAGCACACAGCCCTGTGGAGATCCTGTAATATCCTCCTTATATGAAAATCATAAGAAGCTATGGGGCCGAGTCATTAGAAATCTACACTCACATCAGATGGTCCAAGGTTTGATTTCCTGGGACTAGATGGGTGAATTGTGGGTACTTTTGTTTCCTCCATCAACCCAAAACATACTCGATGGATTTATCCTCCATGCTTAGGTACTTCTGTCCACAAGCCTAGCTGCTCAACCCAGTTTAGTCCTATTCTACTGCTACTTTATTCCACGCGTAATCTAGGTTAAATTCCAGTTTTGATTTCCAATATTAAAGCCACATTTTGACTGGCCCTGATCCCACAGACCGGTTTGCTTTAGAGAGCGTAGTGTTTTCATGCTGAGGTTCTGGCTCACAGAGGTCTGCCGTCACCCAAACATCTTAACAAATAAAGCCTAAATCATACCTGAATTACAAAATGTGAAGTAGCCAAGTATGTGGTGGTGTGAGACGTGACTAAACGTAGAGTAAACACTACTTCTATTTACCTTATTCTGCATTTATTTAAACTCTCTCCACCATATTTGAATGTGTTTCTATGTAATGCAATGGGGTTGGATAATGTTAGCTGCATTATGAACTGGAAATACAGTATAATTTTGGGGGTCTTGACGTGCTGTGCGTAGACTGACAGAAAACAGCTTAACATAATAATAATACGTTACCATCACTGGAAATACAGCCGATTATCACAAGATCAAGTCAGTGTTTGAAGTTTTTTTTTTCCTATTATTGCTAAAAATTCTGCATTGGATGCTCTCTTTGAAGTGTCTTGCCCAAGGACACAAAAGCAGTGTGCCAGGCCGAAAAAAAACAATCAAACTGCCAAAGAACCAAAATTGACTTTACTACCAAAATAAATGAATTTGTAAGATGGGTTTTCTCATATTCTGATGTTTTCTCCTGCAGAACAGCCCCTCTAATGTTCCCTCAGTGTTCCATAACCTCCCCTGACTACGCGTCTGCAGAGATACTGTTGGTGACATATTGTGGAAATCAAGAAGCACACATTAGACGCGCCTTGTACTCCGCCGCCTGTAATGAGATTAGAGCCCAGGGCGCGGACCAGATCATTTGTGCGTGTGCCAGTTAATTGGCAGAAACACGGCTTGAGAGGGAATGTGGAGAGCAAGCGGCAACAGTAACTTAGACCCACAGCAACACTAATTAAAGCCGGCCCGACGCCAGAACCGCACCAGAACAGCTTCATAAGGCGCTTCGGTGCTGGGTCAGGGGGACGCGGAGAGGGCCCGGAACGAGAGAACAAGTGATTAAACAGAATACTGATGATAGTCGATCACAATGTGCTACGTTTGCCTTTCGACCAATCACATACTGTGTCAAATGTAGAAGTTATATATAGGGGTCACTAAAAAGCTTTCACCGAGGTCCAGTTTGAGAAAATGTCCATAAGCCGAAGTCCAGAACTTCATGATGCTCCTGCCCCTTTTATATTATAACACATATTATTATATTATAACATAGAGAGTATTATGATAGGCCTAGTTAATTTTCTCTTTTTGCCAATTCATGACATTGTTCCCTCAAAAACACCATGTATGTATCCAAGTATGTTTTTGTATGTATCAAAAACATACCTGGAGTTGTATTTAGCCTCATTCTTATTTTTTTCAAGTTTTTTTCACATTGGCATGTTTCGCAAATAAGATTCCTGACTTGTAAATAGGCTTGGTAAGATCACCCATTTTGTCTCCATTGTGTCCATGAAGATAGCTACTTTAATACTCACATCACTGGCAAAGAAAATTGAGGTTCTCTTTCCACTCAAATTAATGGCAGATTTTTACATTATTATTATTCAAATCAACAGAGACATTCTACGGTGTATATTGTTGGAAAGCATATTCTATTAACAACATGTTTATTGCATTTATGTCATGCCACAGAGTAATCCAAAAGAGCAATTCCTAAATTCAACACAATAGAGTATAACTATATGTTAGAAGAAGGGAGGACATGCAGTAAATTGTAGGAGTCGGGATTTGAACTAACAACACTGCGGCCGGCTGCACCTGGAGCCTGGCATATGTGCACTGTGCATTAACCACTCCACCATCGGGCAGCCTAAGAAAAAAACTCTTATAATATGTGCTGAATGAAGAAAAATTCTATTTATTCAACAATAAAAGACTGAATTCCTGGATTTCTCCTACTTTTTCTCTTCAAAATGATCCAAACTAGGATTCATCTATTACACAAATATTATTTTAAATGTTTATTATTACTGAAACATACTTTTAAAAGACCCCAGGTGAGGATGGTTGACAACAGGTGGTCTTTAACAGAAAACGTGTACATTAAGAATGGGAAATGTATGCTTATCGTCACATTCTCACACGGCGCTGCAGATTGGGCTCCTCCCTTTCCGCGCCGCCTCTCCACAGACGCGGTTTGAATGTGAGCTCTGAATTGCTCAAGAGTGAAAGAGCGTGACGCGTGCAGCTGCAATAGAAATCATGACTGTAATTACATGCACAGGTCTAGACAAAGAAAAACATCAGGCAACATTAGGCCCGAGCGCCGTTCCCTGCACTGAAGGTTAGACCAATTTAACTGTCTTTGCACATTTCAGCAAGAGGAGTTTAAACTGTTTTCTTTTTCTTTCTTTTGGATTTTTAATATATTGCAGAACAAACCTGCCCCGCACGACAGGACTGAAGAAGCTGCGACTGACTTCAGCAGGTGATGACTGAAAGAGTTTAAGACAGAAAATCATATGAAAAATCTCGAAGTGTGAAAAATAAAACAGCTTTTTTCTTTCTTTTTTTTGAGGAGAAAGATCAAGTTGGGATCTTTTGATTTGCAATTTTAAAATAATCCTCATTCATCACTACGGAGGTAATTATAATACAACAAAAAAACAGAATATTGTCAAAAATATAAGACAATATATC